>NC_136373.1:10482500-10795000 GCF_037039965.1 Doryrhamphus excisus
GTCTTCTGTTTGCAGATTCGGTCTTGAGAGAGGAAGTTTCTGTGTGCGACTGGCCAATCACAGAGCATGAACAGTGAATACATAATGAGCATTTTCTTTAAACACCAATACGGATAATGACCAAATGTACTTGTTTCATACTTGTATCCGGCAAAAATGCATTATCCGTAACGGATACTGGTTTATAACCAGTATCCGGCTCATCCCTAGCGATTACGCGAGGGCATTTTAATAAATAAATTAAAACAGAGAAATATGGGCAATCACAGATAATCTTTAAGACACCGACTGACTTACATTAATTCAACAAGCTTCTTTTTTTTCTTTTTCTTTTGGAATGAGATTCATGAGATCAGATAAGCCGATGAGACCATATAGGGTTAACTGAAAAATGGGAACTCATTAGTTGGCATCATACTTTCAGCTCCCATCAGGGTGAGTTCCCATTATACATGACGTCTTTAATCAGACATCAGACAATGAATACAGACATCAGACAGTGAATACAAAATAACCAGCGCAGAAAACATTCCAGTTCTTCCAGAATCTGCAACTATTCAACTGTCATTTTTTGGATTTTGAGGTTCCCACAAAAACGGTCTGTTTTAATGTATTCCAACCACGGCCTGCCTCCAGGCACGCCCTCTCTGCTGTGGTTGGTCACACTGCCAGTGATAGAAACACTTTCAGTTTGTGCCGCCAACTTTATAGGAGTTGAGATACGCCGATTATCTTTTTCAAATGTCCACTGTTAAGATACTGTCATATGTGTTGAATCCCGAATCTGATCCGAAGTTGCAGACTGTAGAGTCTGAAGTTTTTCAAGAAAAGAGGTTACTTCAAGACGTCTCTTAAGTAACTTTAACATTCTAGCGTTAGGCTTTTTACAGCATCAATAACATTTAGTGTATTATGCCGTACTGCCAGTGTGTAAAAAAGAGCGATGAATTGTGGTGGGAAATGGCTATTAGCAACCCTGCTTCCTCCATGCCAGGGGTGTCAAACATACAGGCCGCGGGCTGGCTCAGTCTCGCAGATAGGTTTCATCTGCCCCGCGAGACGATTTTATAAAGTCTAAAAATAAGATGCATTTTTAATCAAATTAACTGCTGTTGTAATTATAACCGCTGGGTGGCGCTATAGTAATTGAGCCAGCAAACTGTTGCCAAGTGCAGCCAGCCACCTTGTGTTTTACCCCGTCATCTATTACGGTGGTGTGTTCACAGCATGTTGAAGTGCTGGAAAAATAGAACCTTGGTCGCCACGATGGGAGTCTTCATGACGACTTTCATTGACAGCGGACAAGAGAGAAGGTTAGCTTGTGTGGTTGGGCTGGATGAGTGTATTTTCACCACGTTGTAAGGAATGTAGGGTTATTCTCCACATTCTCCGTGACCATCCTTCAAAATAAGAGAGCCTTTGCCCCATGTCTGTGTCATGAATATCTTCCATATGCAGTTGGAAGTAATGTTCTCAGAGATAGTCAGGAAAACAAGACAATCAGGTCATTTCTTGTGCTGGTCCCCTTTAGGAAAACACTTGCAGGCCCACAATTTAGTCACTTCAGATTCAATGTCGTACGTACCTTAGTGGTTCTTTTGATGTATGGTAGAGCTTTTCCTTGGGTTTCCTTGTGCTTGTATCACACAAAAGAACCCCACGCTGCAGATCACAGCATATGTGAGCATCATAGGGGATGAGGTCAGAGCAGTCTGATTGGAATGATGTGCTATAAAAGTAGGCGAGGTGGGTGAAGTTAACATCAGAGCTGGACTGGATTGGAACTTGATCTGAAATTAATAATAATAAAAATACTAATACTAATACTAATACTAATACTACTACTAATACTACTACTACTACTACTACTACTACTACTACTACTACTACTACTACTACTACTACTACTAATAATAATAATAATAATAATAATAATAATGTAACCTTGGCCACTCCAAATTATCCATAAGTATGAATGTGGGTGGGAATGGTTGTTTGTCTATATGTGCCCTGTGATTGGCTGGCCACCAGTCCAGGGTGTACCCTGCCTCTCGCCCGAAGACAGCTGGGATAGGCTCCAGCACCCCCGCGACACTCGAGAGAAAAGTGGTAGAAAATGAATAAATGAATGAATGAATAATGTAACTGTAATGCTGAGGTTATTGTGAAAGTCATAATTTTATTTTGAAATGTACCAAACAGGAACTTGTACTGTTACCTACAGATACTGTTAGTGGCACTTGTTGTGCACATCTGAGAAGAGGAAAATTAAGTAAAACAAAACAGCATAACAAGAGGTTAAAAAGACTCAATACTGTAAAGTACAGCATTATATGAAGCCAGACTCTTGTCGTTGATTAAGAAGCAGGCGACAGTGATGCTATTCATATTCAATATTAGCTTTGATGCTATACGGTGCTGATGTTTTTATTTTATTGATATGTACTTTAGTTCTGTTCCACGGTGTGCTGGAAATAAACATTTGTAAAATAGTCTACTAATCAATTAACATAAATAATTAAATTAATAATAATAATGGTATTCTTGTTAAGCCTTGGAAACACTGTAAGGCAATAAAATATGTATTTATTTTGTTATTTATTTTGTCCATTGCAATTATTAATTTATTATTAATTTCCAAGTTGGTTAAGTGACCCAGAAAGGAAGGGAAAAAGCAAATTAAAGAAGGACTAATCAACATAAATAATTAAATTCATAATAATAGTATTCTTGTTAAGCCTTAGGAACACTAATCAACATAAATAATTAAATTAATAATAATAGTATTCTTGTTAAGCCTTAGGAACACTATAAGGCAATAAAATATTTATTTTGTTATTTATTTTGTCCATTACAATTATTGATTTATTATTAATTTCCAAGTTGGTTAAGTGACACAGAAAGGAAGGAAAAAAGCAAATTAAAGAAGGAAAAGTTTTCTTTCATACTGCTGCTCAGGTTTTTATTGACATCAACATGTAGGTCATATTTCTGCAGTATAATTGATTTTTACCAATTGAAATACATACATATGTTCACTAAATAAGATCATCAAAGTGTATGCACAGCGTGTACTTGTCCTCGATTGTTCGCCTAGCCCCGCCCACCTTTTTGGCACCCTATCATGGCGGACTTTTAGCCCCATGCCCAGTTCACTGTGTTCCATCCTTTTGCAGCAGATCGGCCATCCTTTTCCTAACTCCACAATACTTGCTTGAGAGGCACGCGAGGACACGGAAATCACGCGATGTTTGGACAGCGGGCTCCGTGTTGTCATCCAGTTAACGGTTTATGTCACGGTAATCTTTTTGTCGGGCTCAGCAACTTGTTCGCTCAACTGGCCGCATCGTCATCTGACGGGGGAGTTCTCGTACACACACAGCGAAGATGTAAGTGTTGCTTTTACTATGTAGTAGCCATTATTACTACACTTAATAGTTGAATTTTCATTTCGGCTTAGCTAGCTAACGGTCGTGCTAGCTCGGCAAAAGCATGGTGTCAAAATTAGCCAGTCGCTAACGTACAGTACGCTAACTTTAACTGAATACGTCGTCTTTTGAATGAATACCAGACCACCCGGCAATTAAACAATGATAAATTGTATATTAGCAATGTTATAAAATTTAGACATTTGTAAAACGAAGTGTGTGATAACACGCGGCTTGAATTTTTATTTGGTACCTCATTTACGTCTCCACTCCAAATATTACTGTAGTTAGAGCAGATGGCATATGGGACGTAGTCGCTATCAGCTCACTTGTTTCATCGCTTAAATACGGGTTTTGTAACGCTGATAGTTGCAGTATATTAACTTGTACAGAAACGCTTTTCAGAGATGGGCTACGGTGCTACATTCATACATAACCTCATACATTCATACCTCATACATGCCTGGGATTTCATTGTTGCTGCACAGTGGTGATTGCGAATCAGGAGGGGACTGCTATTGTGGTAGGTCAGTGCTGGGGGTTAGGGTTAGCCCTATCCACGCGTGTTTAAACACCTGCTTCCTTCTTTGTCCTCTGCTTGGTTGACCAAAGAAATCCAATATTTTTTGTAATCGAGGTATTTGAATTATTAGAATAATTGTTGCAGCCCTAAAACATACCTAATGTTGGCTTAGCAGGTTTGAATTTTTTTTATTATTATGTATTTTATTTGATTATACGTTTATACTTATTTTTTCTGCGCCCTTATGTTTTTCAGCCCACTTCACACTTTGAACTTTAGTTCAATACAAGATATCTGTTTTTATCTAAAATACATCTATCTGCTTTTTTAAATAAACAGTCATTCATAATGTTCATGGACGGACAGTGAAATGTCCTCACAAACATAACATAGTAAAGTAAATTAATGAAATAGGTCTGTTTTGTATGATACTAAAAGTGGACATTTCATGTGTCTTCTCTCTCTCTATTTCTATCTCTATCTCTCTATCTCCATCTCTCTGTATGTGTGCACGTGTCATTTAGGCAGCCTGCAGCAGCCAAGTGGTATGACAGACGGGACTTTGTCTTTATAGAGTTCTGCGTGGAGGACAGTAAAGACGTACACATACATTTTGACATGTCCAAACTTGAGTTCAGGTGGGTTATTTGATTTAAATTGGTATAGCTGAAATTCAATAGTTGTGTTGAGGCCAGCAAGTTGTGGTTTGTAAGTGTCCCTGATTTACTATAATTTCTTACAGCTGTGTCAGTGGAGCAAATAACATCAAACATCAGAACACAGTGGACCTTTACAGGGACATTGACCCCCAAGTGAGTTGTCATGAGTAGAGTTGCTAATGTGTGTGTGTGTGTGTTTTTTTTTTTTTTTTTTTTTTTTATAAATCCTGGACTGTTCAGGTTGTCCAGTGCGATCTGTGGAATACAGTGACCTGGATGACAGATTCTTTGTCTCATGCAGGGATCCAAACACAGACGCACAGACAGGTCTGTGTTGTGTTGTTTACGAAAAGCAGAGACTGGAAAAGCGTGGCCTCGACTTACCAAAGACAAGACACGGGTAACCTATGGCAACTTTGATTTGTCTTCCATAAACAGCCACACCTCTGAGGTCAAACACAATCCAAGGACCTCTGATTTCTTTGGATTTTTTTCCCCTTGGGAACTAATGAAAATAGAAAATGGTCAAAACCATGAAACCTGAGAACGATTTAGTTAGTTTGAGCTAGCTAACAATGGACATATTGGGGGTACTACGTATTTTGACGCTAATGCCCCGACAAAACAAAACATGGCAACAGTGTTCCATTTACATAACTGACTGGCATATTAGCCAAGCTATACTAAACTATAAAACCAAACTATATTTAACAGAATAACACATTGCCTCGCTAGCCACTGACCTCAGCGTCACTCACAGACTGAAGAGCAGATACCCCTTTCAATATCGCTGTGAAGACTCAACAAAATGCTTGTTTGATGTCAAAAAATGTTTTGTACACGTCTTGTGCTGGAAGACAGCCATCCTAATGAGAGCAGACATTGTGTTGTCAATATTCCTACTCCGCTGTTGTTGATGGGAGTAGCATAAGTTCCTGGGCTATGTGACTAGGAAAGAAGTCTCAGTAATGTATGAAATCATCAAAATGCAGCAAGATCCTGTAAGTATTACAGGTTACCATCAATACGATTGTGTGATCACATCATGTATATCAAACAATAAAGCATTGCTGGAGGTTTTGGTAGAGGGCTTCGTAGTCGAAATATGTAGGTCCCAATGATGTGTGCATTTTTAGCTAGCTCATATTAAAGGGGAGCTGCACTTTTTTTGGAATTTT
The DNA here is from genome assembly GCF_037039965.1 of Doryrhamphus excisus. Taxonomy (NCBI): domain Eukaryota; kingdom Metazoa; phylum Chordata; class Actinopteri; order Syngnathiformes; family Syngnathidae; genus Doryrhamphus; species Doryrhamphus excisus. The sequence goes on from NC_136373.1 coordinate 10,488,289, forward strand.
TCTCGTCATTCACAATCGGTATGTGAAACATGAACACATTTATTTAACACGAGAAAAAAGTGAATATTAGCTAGCTTAAAGTGCTGTCATTGGGATACACCGATAAAAAAATAAACACCTTTAACAACGTTGCATGGTTTGATATACATAAAACATGCTGTAATAGTTGCATATTTGTGATGATTTAAAACACTACCGAAACTTCTTTTCTGGGTGCATTGATACACATATGTACTTATACTAGGTCTTTCAACAACAGCAGCGACAACGCTTCAGATGTCCGCTCTCCTTGGGATGGCTGTGTCTTCCAGCACAAGACGTGTGCGCCAGTCCTCAGGGAAAAAATGCTGACGGCATATGAGCATCTTGTTGAGTCTTTGTCGCAAAATGGAGAGCTGGTTAATATACGGATATGGAAATGGAACACTGTTGGCATTTTTTTGTGAGGGATTTAGCATCAAAATAGGCATTTCCCATGACGACTGCTGCTAGCTAGCTCATATTAACTTGCTTTCTCGTATTATAATGCACATAAAAGGGAAAGAAATATGTGTTCATGTTTCACATAAGGAATGATGGGCAAAATGTCCTCAAAAGTCACCCATGTGGCAGCCACCCGGCATGCTCGGGGCCCCTGCTGACCAGCTACTAGACATTTGGTACTCGTACCTTACAGTACTTGGACTTGCCTGTAATAAAAACTTTACAAGCATGTAGAACTGGACTAACCAGGACCCGAGCAGTGGAAAAAAACGATTTTGTGGGCAAAAAAAGTCAAAAGAAAACCCCCCCAAACTACTGCCAGGGTTAATCCCTGATGTTGCTGAAGTGAGCTTTCGTGAGGCACTCTGAGGTATAGTGTAGTATGGTCACATCTCACGGGACATCATGCATCACAGGGTTTCAAACTAAGGTTTTCTGCGTCATTTGGGTGTAAAGTGTTGATCATACATTCACATTAGCTAACCTGCTTTTCTTGCCATATTAGCAAACCACCCCTTGAATTAAGCATGAAATGGTATTTACTGAATTGTAATAACCTAGCTTGCCATCTTGCTAAAAGGAACAAGACAACGGTTGTGATGAACTCGTACTGTACTTCAATTGTCTATTTTCTCATTATCTTTGGTAGTGCAACTGTATCAGTGTGGATTTCAACAACTGGAAAGACTGGGAAGATGACTCCGATGACGACTTGAACAGTTTTGACAAGTTCTCAGAGGTAAGTCTATTAACGAGCACACACCTTAATATTAATATGAAAAAAAAGTAATCTTGACTTGCTGACTTTAAAGTCCATAATTGATCGGTCTGTACTACGTTATTTCCCGGATGAATACGACCCATTCAGATGGTGTAGGCGTAGAGCCCGTCTTCACAAAGTTTCAGATCAACATTTGCACTAAACATGACTATTGCTGGGGTCTCCCAGATCGACAGCTGATATTTAATGTCTCACCAAAGGGTCACAATTCAGTCGTTATGCATTTGTTTAATAACTAATTAGCACAAAAACGTATGGTGACAATGACTGCACTGTTTAGTGGAGATCTGCTTTGGAAATACAGTAGAATTTAAAAGTTGCCTGTCGTATCAATAAAACACAATAGCTTCTGTTCTTTTCTCATTGTCACTGTACAAAGACAAGATGCAGATTAACGATTGTTCTCAATAATTTATTTTATTGAAAGATTTCATCTTTTGAACAGTGAAAGAAACATCAAACCAAAAGCTTCTCTTAAAATAAATCAATAAATGAATTACATTAATTTTAGTTGACTTATTTTTAATTAATTACTTAAATTATTTTTAAAAATCACATTGCCGTTATGGGTGTTCATCCATTTTGGAATGAAGCTGTTACATAAAAATGTGTTAAAGGTGAAGCTGTGAATACTTTGGATGCACTGTATATGTTAAAATGGTTGGCCAAGTGAATTCGGCTATGTACAGTGCATCCGGAAAGTATTCACAGCGCTTCACTTTTTCCACATTTTGTCATGTTACAGCCTCATTCCAAATTGTATTAATTTAATCTCTTACCTCAAAATTCTACACAAAATACTTTTGTGTACATTGTCATACATTATGACAATGTGAAAAAGTTTTTTTTTTTGGACTTTTTTTGAATTTATTAAAAATAGAAAACTAAGAAATCACATTTACATAAGTATTCACAGCCTTTGCCATGAAGCTCAAAATTGTAGCTCAGGTGCATCTTTTTTCCACTGATCATCCTTGAGATCTTTCTACAGCTTAATTGGAGTCCACCTGCAGTAAATTCAGTTGATTGGACATGATTTGGAAATATAATAACTATATAATAACTGTCTATATAAGGTCCCACAGTTGACTGTGCATGTCAGAGCACAAACACCAAGCATGAAGGACAACCATCTCTGCAGCAATCCACCAATCAGGCCTGTATGGTAGAGTGGCCAGACGAAAGCCACTCCTTAGTAAAAGGAACATGGCAGCCCGTCTGGAATTTGCCAAAAAGCACCTGAATGACTCTCAGACCATGAGAAACAAAATTTTCTGGTCTGATGAGACAAAGATTGAACTCTTTGGTGTGAATGCCAGGCGCCATGTTTGGAGGAAACCAGGCACGGCTCTTCACCAGGCCAATACCATCCCTACAGTGAAGCATGGTGGTGGCAGCATCATGCTGTGGGGATGTTTTTCAGCAGCAGGAACTGGCAGACTAGTCAGGATAGAAGGAAAATGAATGCAGCAATATATAGAGATATCCTGGATGAAAACCTGCTCCAGAGCGCTCTTGACCTCAGTAGACTGGTCATGTACCTTGACCATATAGACAGTAGACATTAGCACACAGCCAAGATCTCAAAAGATTGGCTTCAGAACCACTCCGTGAATGTCCTGGAGTGGCCCAGCCAGAGTCCAGACTTGAATCCGATCGAACATCTCTGGAGAGATCTGAAAATGGCTGTGCACAGACGTCTCCCATCCAACCTGATGGAGCTTGAGACATATTGCAAAGAAGAATGGGCAACACTGCCTAAAGATAGGTGTGCTAAACTTGTGGGATCATATTCAAAAAGACTTGAGGCTGTAATTGCTGCCAAAGGTGGATCAACAAAGTATTAAGCAAAGGCTGTGAATACTTATGTAAATGTGATTTTTTTGTTTTCTATTTTTAATAAATTCAAAACATGTCAAAAAACCTTTTTTCACATTGTCATAATGGAGTATTTTGTGTAGAATTTTGAGGTAAGAGATTCATTTAATTCAGTTTGGAATGAGGCTGTAACATGACAAAATGTAGAAAAAGTGAAGCGCTGTGAATACTTTCCGGATGCACTGTAGCTAGTATGTATGCTTTTAAATGCCGAGGACTACTTTGTTGAAATACAACCCCGTTTTTTTTTTACAAAATGGCCACCTAAATGGCCACTTCCTGTTTGTTTTTGAACATGGCATTTTATTGAACTTTTGATGTCCATCTGAAACATCTCCTTGTAAAGGACTAATGTACATCGCAAACTTTATACCGTTGCCACCAGGTGGTGCTGGTAAAAATTCAGGAAGTGATCTATAGGGAGCTTCAGGGTCTTGTCTTGATCATAAAGATCTGCTCTTGTGGAGCCAACATATTAACATAGCACCACTTGGTGCTAATAACAAACAGGAGTTTCAGTAGGCCTTAAATATCATATCATGGTATGGGAAGCAACCACACGTTATTTTCCATCCATTCTCTTGTTCACATATTCAGATGATGAACAACATGGGCGGGGATGATCTACCTGACCTAGATTGTGCTGATGATGAGGTAAGCCTTTCATACACACGATATGGTGATTGAGATCATCTGTAGATGGTCCTCTGTTAGCATTAGCACATAGCCATGTTGTGGTCAATGGATACGATGTTGCAGCATCATTGAATCATAATTGAGACAATAATTCATTGTGGTCGTCTCCTGCAGCACGAGCCCCCCGACAGCGACGATGAAAGTAAGTGCTGTTTTTAAATGTTCATCATTTTGGCCAACTTGAGGCCATAATGGGCTAAACGGTTGATGTGTTAGCTTGTGGACCGGTTATTACATCCGCACGTTGGCGTTCCAAAACTATTTGCTGCCAATTTGACAGCTTTGAAATGCAACCATATTAGGAATTGTTGTACATTTTAGCAAATCACAAACACGTCTATAGGCCCGTCCTCATCCTCACCCTCACCGGTCACGCGACGACAGTGAGATGCATTCACGGACACCCCAAAAACTACAACTTGATGTCATGCGTGGTCTAAATGGACAGAGGAAGAATAAATCAAGATTTTTTTATTCATCTTAAATAAATTGTCTTTGAACGTAACCCTCATCGCACTTAACGTGGTTCAGGTGTGATGTTCTTTTTAGCTTGATTTAAATTTTCAGGTAATTCGGAGCCGTTCATACATGCAAACATATACTATAATCCTGGTAAGGCATTCATATTTCTTTCATTAATATACTGTAAAAATGGGCGTCCGTATTTCAGACATCGTTTAAAATGGCGATTGGTCATGAGTCATTAATATACTATATATCATATCATATAGTTGGGGGGTGTTTCTGTTTTTGTTGTGGTGGGAAAAGTATTTGTATTCGTATCAGAGTAAAATTCATGAATACAAATATTTGGAAAAGTATTTGTTATTTGTGTAAAAAAAAAAAAAAAAAAAAAAGTCATTATTCGTGCCGTTCCGAATACCGTATTCAGGTTCGGCCCCACCTTATGTATATACTATGTGTATATATTACACACCCCTAGTGTGCGTGTATATACTATGTGCATTTTAAAGCAAGTATCGTTCGATGTCGATACAGTCCTTTTTCCACTGACATTGGCCGATACCGATCTTGGGCCAATCGATCTGAGCACCCCCAGTCTGTATATACCGTATATTTATATAACATATACTGTGTATAGAGATGTATATGTACTTGTATATATTTACGTGTGTGCATATGCATGGTTGTAATTGAATCTATTAGATCATGACTTTGGGAGAATGTGAACATTGTCTAAAACCTGCCAGGGCTATATTAGTATTGTTGTCCCTAGCTAGACATGTTATTTTCATTGCAATCTGGAATTGTATTTAGTAATACTACTTTCTTTCTCCCAACGTGTGAACCGCCATGTTATGTTCCATGTAAAATCTCACCCATTTTGTGTCTTCCCTAGAAATGCCTGACCTGGAGTAGACCTGCTACTACTGGTAGAACATTCAAGAGGAAAAATCACAAAAAAAAGTCAGCTGCAAGTTGGGCGGAGACCCCAGCCACCTTTTGGGGAAGAAAGCTTGTTTGTGTGCACCGTTTCCAAAGCATAGGATGTTCCCATGTCCTCCCCCCCTTTATCGCTTCTTCTGCATGGACATCTGTGTTCCAATCCAAATGTTCTTCTTTGTACTGTAAAGTACCAGTAATGTGCTCTTGTCTTACTCCCCATCTTCTTTTCCTTTCTCTTTTTGTTGTCATGATTTCTAACCAGTCCAAATACTGTTTCACATTTGCTTTCTTTCTTTCTTTCTTTTTATAAAGGGCAAGGTTTTTCTTTGAATAATTGTAATGCAAATTGCACTTCTTTTGTTGGATAATTTAAGAAGTAGAATGTTTTTCTATATGTACAGGAGCATCTATGAATATTTAACACCAATGGGGCTTATTTTGGCCAAAGGATACAAAGGGTACAGTATTGGCTCACACTTCAACTTCTTTCTGTAATTGTGTGAAATGTTGCACATTGTAGCAAATAGCAACAAAACACTTCTTCCATACGCATTCTAAGGGAAGAACATCAGTTCCATATCAAGCCTTGTGCAGGTGATTGATGTGTATTTATTCCAAAAAAACAAAATCAATCAAAGCCACACTTTGGTTGATCAAAAAGGTTTAGCATCATTTCTACTGTTGGCAAATTTCTAATAAACTTTGTTCACTCTGTTCAACATCAGCCCGGCCCAATTTACCTCAAAGAGCCCCCCAACAGGGGGTCCTGTCAAGGGACAATACTATCGATAGAAATATCTTGAAAAGATGCGCCGTCATACAAATTATTGCTAAAATGTTTAAAGTGCACGCGGGCGCCCCCAGGAATTGGCCCCATGGAAAAAATCCTTTTGGGGCCGTCTGGGCAGCTGTGTTTAAAACGTAAAACGTGGCTCAGACCAAACTGACCCATGAAAAGCTATTTTTATATGATTTGACTTGACTTTTGGAGTAATACGAACAATGGGAAACAAATGAAGTAATTTATTTTCTGCTGGAAATAACAGACTAAAAATAGTTTGGCTTAGCTTGGGATCAAACGCAGCTCTTCAGCTTCCCAGGTAAAAGCATACACCGTTATTGGAGGTTGGAGTATTGTTATATTATTATATATACTCTTTTCTACAATTTGGATTATCATGAAAAAGATCTAAGAAGGAATTGTTGGTAAAGGTAATAAACACCTAGAGGAGGTTTATGGATGTAATGGAGGACATGAGGGTAGTTGGTGTGAGATAGAAGACAGGGTTGGATGGAGGAGATTGGTTGCTGTGGCGACCCCTGAAGGGAAAAGCCCAAAGAGAAAGAAGAAGGTAATAAACACATCAGGATACTAAATGAAAACTGTAATTATTGGCTGTTTTATTTCCGCACTTGTCACTAGCTGCCTCCTCGCCATCTTCTGCTGCTCCAAGCTGATCTCTTGCACCATCGTTTGTCTTGCGTTTGCTGAAGTTCATTTTGGAGTCACATGACGTTCCTCCGTGACATCATCTGATTGGTGCATTTCTGGAACAGCACATCTACTGGAAAGACATTGAAAATCGGACCTCTGTTCCATACCTCTCTGCTGAAGCCGTCCAGGATGACGGAACCAGGAGTCCACGCCGTCCAGGATGATGCAATGCTGATTCCATGTGAAAGCAACCAAAGGTGTATACAATGTGGTGTATACAGCAAGGTGCAGCAAGTCTGGAATTGGATGTTTCCAGTCACCTTTTCCTGCTGGGAGGCGTCTCTGAAATGGTTTCTGAATGGCTCTCAGGTGGCGAGGTGACGTCTCCTTCCACATTACTCTCTAAACCTCCTTCATAGAGAGGCTCTGAAGCACGGCTAAAGCCTCCATAGCTGTCATCTTTGTCTCTCTTGGCTTTAGAGTGAAGCAATGACTTGACTCAGGAGGTAGAGCAGGTTGTCCAGAATCTGGAAGGTTGGGGGGGGGCTATCCCAAGTTTGCCCAACCAATAAAATGTGATTGAAAGAGTCCACAGGATGCTTAAGTTAAAAAGTGCCACATGGTATTCAACTTATTAAAGGGGAGGTTGGGACTCTTTGACATGCACCCCCATAAGCTGCGACTCCCCCAACTTGGGGTCCTTAGCCCAGCTCTGGTGGGATTTGGGTGCTGAAGAAAGTAGTTCCAACTGGTTGCCGGGGACTGTTATGTAAAGAGTTTGGCTTCTCTAAATAATACGCCTTCAAAAGCATCGAACGTTTGCATCACAAAAATGGCTACCAAAGCTCACAAATAACTCGGCGTTATTTTCTCTTCTGTCGTATCACGTGGCGTTCCCGCCTGTCCATTGTTACGTACATGTGCTTGACCGGCTGGGGAAGAAGGACCTGTTTGCTGCTGCTTCCATTCTCCAATGTGCATGGGCCAATATGTGCCCTCGGCCTACATTTTGGACACCCCTGTACTAGTTTGACTCGGGTCCAAGTTGTATATTGTACGTGTCAGCAGTCTCCATCCCAGGGAATAGGAAAATCCAATGCAAGCAACTTTTAAACACCCCCTTTGTAAAATTCAACTGGGGGCTTAAATCAACAATGGATGCTTGAGCAGTGCTTTTCCAAGCGGGATTCAAAGTAATAACCAATAATCTGTCTGGATCAATACACGCATGAAGAAAGCTCGTAAGGCTCATGAGGAATTGCTCCATAAGAAAGAAAATGAAATATAAGATATAAATGTAAATAGAACATATCAGCCGGTATATCAAGCCCCCCTCCGTGACTCCATGCATGCCCCCCCCCAATAAAGCCAAGATAAACATGATAGAGAAACCAGCAGAAAGTGTTGCTGCCAGCATTTTGTGGGCAGACCAGACAAAGACACAGTCAGCTCAGCACAATCCTTTTACCCCCCCCCCCCCCTCCCCCCCATCCACCACCACCGCCACCAATGGGCGTCAGCACGACGCTCCAGTGCAGATGTTCAATACCCACACCCGCTCTCCTCTCTTCTCCTCTCCAGCCACAGATTTTCCAGCACTTTATCCGGCCTGAGCCTGCAACGCTGTCCCAACATTCACAATGTAAAGAGTCTGCCTAATCATTTCTGGCGCCACGCTGCGTTTACAAACATCCAGATGCTAAACGTTCACTATCGCGGTGTGTTCAACGTTACAAAGGCACAAACACATTGATGACCCAAATCATAATCAGAATAATAACCTTCGCCTTGCTGCATACTGAACTGTCTTGTTATTTCAATGTTGGGGCAGAGCAAACATAGCAAAGCCAAAATATAATCCGGCAACCCCTCCAACCAAACCCCCCATTTTGACTTTGTATTAGAATACATGAATAATAAGAGCTGTACAGCAAAACATGTACAGTAATACTGCTATCCCAGCAAATGGAATAATGGCCGTTTTTCTAGATGGAGCATCCGCTCCCATCAGCTGAATCGCAGCGACGAGGGCAGAGCGGCGGTCCGGGAAGGGTTCGGGTAAAATGATGTTGTTGTCACTTGCAGCGCGTTGACCACTCCCCTGGGCTCAGCCAAGCGCTTATAAAAAGGCCCCCGAGTCCCCCCGGCCTCATAAGAGGGCCGGGTGCCGTGCATGCCTCTCTGGTTATTGTCTCCATGTCCTGCTGACAACACCGGGGTTGGCTCCTACATGCAAGTGGACGTGCGCGGTGCTCCACTCAGGAGTTCTCCATGACAGATATCAGATTCCCAAAGTATCCCAACTTGCATGTGAAGTTGTTCAGCTTCCATTTTTACTGAAGGTATTCTTGTGCAGGAGTACATCTCCTTTGAGTTGACTTGCTTGGTTTTTGAAAGTACCTTACCAGCGCCATGTGGGAGTTCCGCTCCATGTCTTTCTGGAGGGCGGTTTTTGCCGAGTTCTACGGCACCATGTTTTTTGTCTTCTTTGGTCTGGGGGCCGCTCTCCGATGGACCACGGGTCCCCACAATGTTCTACACGTGGCCTTCTGCTTCGGGCTGGCAGCCGCCACGCTCATCCAGTCCATCGGCCATATCAGCGGGGGGCACATCAACCCTGCCGTGACATTCGCCTTCCTCATCGGCTCCCAGATGTCCCTGTTTCGTGCCATCTTCTACATTGTGGCCCAGTGTCTCGGAGCCTTGGCTGGTGCCGCCATGCTGTATGGGGTCACGCCTGGCAACATGAGGGGCAACCTGGCCCTCAACACGGTAAGACCACCTTCGAGTCCGCGTCAAAGTGGTTCTGTGACTACTGATGTAGACGGCTGGCATGCACAGACTCCCCTGGTCTGCTCTACTCCCGCAGCTGCAGCCCGGCATCAGTCTGGGAATGGCCACCACCATGGAGGTCTTCCTCACCCTGCAGCTCGTTGTCTGCATCTTCGCTGTTACGGATGAAAGGCGCAACGGACGCCTGGGATCCGCCGCCCTGGCCATCGGTTTCTCAGTGCTGATGGGACATCTTCTCGGGGTGGGACTACTTCCTGTTTACCTTTGTGTACGTTTTATAGCTTTGTCCCATCGCCGCTAACCTCCGATGTCTCTCACTTAGATTTACTACACCGGGGCCGGAATGAACCCAGCCAGATCCTTCGCCCCCGCTGTGCTGGTCAGGAATTTTGTCAACCACTGGGTAAGAATGTCGCCTAGCGACAGTAGATGAGTCCAAACATTCACATTTGAAATATGATTACCAAGGGTGTCCAACGTGCAGCCACAGTAAAAAAACGTGTTAATATTTGGGAAAATGATGTTATTTTAGGAGCAGACAAAAGTTTGTCATTATGAGTAACAAAACAAATATCATTTGGGGAAAATTAGCTTGGCAAAAAGTTGTAATATTGTGAGAAAAAACTATTGAAACCGCAAAAATTAAAAAAATAAAGCAAAGTGTAACCAGATCAAAGTTGATATGAGGGCTGCAACTATCCAGTATTTCGGTAATCCAGTATTGGACCAACATTTTTATGGAGTGATCGAAAAAATAAACATATATTTGCTGACATACTGGAAGCCATTATTGATGACCAATACCCACCGATGACTGAATGGCAGATTTTCCACTGGTATACTCCTTCAAGAAAATATTGATGAGGGGCGGGGGGCATGGTTCTGGCGGAAGAGTGGATCAGTAGCTAAAAGTGCTAACAGTGTCTTGGAGGTGGAAAAGTACGATAGCAGTGAAAGACCTAAAATGCTAAAGCTACTTACAATTCAGAGACGTCTTGAAGTAACCTCTTTTCTTGACGAACTTGGGACTGTCCAGTCTCTACTTCCGGATGGGATTTGGGATCCACCACATATGGCTGGATGATAAAAGCGTTCACTTTAAAAAGATACATCGCCATTTATCAACTCCTATGAAGTTGGCACTCTGCAGTGTGACCAACCACAGCGGGGTGGGCGTGCCTGGAGGCGGGCCATAGGTGGAATACATTAAAATAGACCACGAAATCCAAAGAAATACAGCTCAATGAAGATCTAGAAAACTTCTGTGCTGGTTATTGTGTGTAGCTGTTCTATAGGAGTCCACAACTCAATACAAAAGGTGTCATTTTAGGTATACAAATCTAAAATCTAGGATTTCGGTCCACTTATTTCTAGATATTGGAATTGTTATTATTTCTTAGCAAGTCAAATTCAGCTGCTGCATGGACGGATCATTTTGGTTGATTTATTTGGCCAGGCCTGTTTTGCAGTGTACATCCTTACAATGAAATAGGCTTCATATAAAGTTGATGGTCTAGCCTGACCTTCTCTATGAGTCCAGTATATTGCCATGCTTGGGGGAGTTTGGTGTGGAAGAACCTGATCATGTAACTGGGATGGGGAGCCAAGAAAGGTATTCTTCCATGCCCAACATCTGACCTCTAACCTTCTAACCTCACCAATACTCGTGTCCACGTCTTGACTGCAAGCACAGCATGATGACATCCTTGAACTTTTGTTGTGTCCTGGCAGGTGTACTGGGTGGGGCCTATGATTGGGGGGGCTATTGGTGCCCTTCTCTATGACTTCATGCTCTTCCCCCGAATGCGCGGCCTCTCAGAGAGGCTGGCCACGCTGAAGGGCACCAGGCCCCCGGAGGCCGAGGGCCAGCAGGAAACCAGAGAACCAATGGAGCTGAAGACCCAGGCCCTGTAAGCCCACAGAAGACCCAGGCCCTAAACCCACAGAAGACCCAGCCCACAGAAGACCCAGACCCTATAAGCACACAGAAGACCCAGGCCCTAAGCCCCCAGAATACCCAGACCCTATAAGCCCACAAAAGACCCAGACCCTATAAACCCACAGAAGACCAAGGCCCTATAAATCCACAGAAGACCCGGGCCTTCTAAACCCACAGAGAACCCAGACCCTAAGCCCAGAGAAGACCCAGACCCTAAGAAGCCCACAGAAGAATTGAAGAATTGAAGTTTTTTCCCTCCATTCCCATCGGCTAATCCCTCATCCATCCCATATTAGAACACCAGAGCCAGGCTGACTGATTGACAGCATGTACACTCAAGCCCCCCCACACACACTGTTGGACTGCAGGACGAAGATGAAGATAGCCCTTCGTCTTTATTTGCATTTCTTTTCTTCTTCTCGAGTCTGCAAGGTGTGAAGCTACTGTAGACGTCAGCTTGCTTTTCCCCTTTTGGAGCCAGGATGATTTTTTCTTTTCTCTGCTTTTGTTCCAGCAGCCATGGCTTGTTGACGTGTACGTACGTACTGTACTTCATCATATCATCATCATCATCACATTCTTTCCCACTTTTTAAAGACGTGTGTCACGGGGACTCTTGTGTTTCTGTGTGTGTATGCTTGTGTGTGTTTTTGGTTTCTCTTTTTCCTTCTTGGCTTTCCATTGCTACCTATGACTCCAACCGGTACGTTGGAAAATCAACAGCGTTCCAAGGAGAAAACATCTTATCTACTGTGTCAGTTTTTATCCTGAATACCAAAAATGATTTGGGGGTAAAATCATGTCGTTTTCATTGGACAGCGACTGGGAAATGTCCCTTTCTGAGTCATGAAGATTATCCTGTTTAATGAAACATTTCATGAAGCTTTGCTGTCCGATGAAAACAACGATGGTTTTCATTGGACATCGGGTTTCGTTCCGTGGTATGGACGCCTATTTTTAGACATTGGCATCATCCCTCATCCAGAGAGGACCACGGCTGTGGGTCGCCTTAGTTAGCAATGAACTGACATCACCATGGTGGAGGTCAGGACTCCTAGGACTGCATGAGGTGTGCGCTGACTTTAAGTGGCATGGATCTTTTGGAGTGCAATCATTTCCTTGTGCAACTCGAGCGGGGGGTGGGGACAAGAACTTTGAAGACGATCCTCCCTTCACCCTAACTCCTCCATCAGGAAGGAGGTATCGGAGCGCTGACAAATATTAGCATTGTGACATTTACCAGATATTTAAGCTTCCTTCTGCTTGATCTTTTTCTTCCTGTGTGGTTTCCCTGAGTAAAGTGGTTGGGTGACTAGATTGACATTGTAGTGACATGTTTTTTCTGTCATGTACAGTGTAAACTTTTCTTTCTTTTTTAAAGCAACTTTTGAGGATTGTTGAAACTAATCATCATTTACGGCTGGTTGATGCCACTGCTGTCCTTCAATGGACGGCCTTTATTTCCACTGCAGGCATGCCTCCCCAGCAAATGGCAGTCATTTATTTTTATATGTCAAAAAATGTTGTAAAATTCTTGTTTGACATCTTTTTTCTCGTCTGTTTATTCTCTACTTTTACACAAACTGGTGAAAACAGAAAAATATTTCAAAATCACAGGCTTCATGTGACAGCTCACACAGTTAACATTTAGTATGTTTATGAACAAAATTAACAATGAGGAAAAATACTGTAATGACCTCATCATCATAATAATAATAATACTCTATTTACCTCATAATAATAATGATGATGATAATACTCTATTTACCTCATAATAATCATATTAATAATACTCTATGTACCTCATAATGATAATAATAATACTCTATTTACCTCATAATAATCATATTAATAATACCCTATGTACCTCATAATGATAATAATGATAATACTCTATTTACCTAATAATAATAATGATAATACTCTATTTACCTCATAATAACAATACTCGATTTACCAAATAATAATCATGATAATAATACTCTATTTACCTCATAATGATGACTCTATTTACCTAATAATAATCATGATAATAATACTCTATTTAACTCATAATGATATAATAATACTCTATTTACCACATAATGATAATAATACTCTATTACCTCATAATGATAATAATACTCTATTTACCTCAGAATAATAATGATAATAATACTCTATTACCTCATAAAAATGATAATAATACTATATTTACCTCATAATGATAATAATACTCTATTTACCTCATAATAATACTCTATTACCTCATAAAAATGATGATAATAATACTCTATTTACCTCATAATAATGATAATAATACTCTATTACCTCATAAAAATGATAATAATACTATATTTACCTCATAATGATAATAATACTCTATTTACCTCATAATAATACTCTATTACCTCATAAAAATGATGATAATAATACTCTATTTACCTCATAATAATAATGATAATAATACTCTATCTCATAATGATAATTATACTCTACTTACCTCATAATGATAATAATACTCTATTTACCTCATAATGATAATGATAATAATACTCTACCTCATAATACTCTATTACCTCATAAAAATGATGATAATACTCTATTAACTTAATAATAATAATAATGATAATAATACTCTATTTACCTCATAATGATAATGATAATAATACTCTATTTACCTTATAAAAATTATGATGATAATACTCTATTTACCTCATAATAATAATGATAATAATACTCACCTCACCACATGCAGATGATAGATGATATACCATACGAGTAAGAAGTCATGTCAGTGTAAAATCTGAAGTTTATTTCAATTGCTATTTCTGATCATTGTTATTGGTAGGAGTGCTAAATGACCAACAAATTGTTGGTCAATATTCAGTTAAGAAGCTCCTAAAGTGGAGACTGTATACATGGACCTGTTCAATGAGCCCTATTTGGTCGAGATAAAACTGACAGCAAATCGTTGGCCAATATCTGAAGTGAAAAACATGTTGAAAGAAAATGGTTATGAAGTAAACATCCCATAAATCTCTGTCATAAATGTCATAAAACATATGATTTGTATGTTTTGAAGCACATCCCCATCAGCTCACATTGACTGCAAGTATTTGTACATGGATATTGTCGTGTGTGTGTATATACGTATACATTTACATAAGTACAATTGTGTTCTGTGTACTGTTATACAAGTGTAGTTAAAGTAGACACTAAAAATAAACCATCGACATCACTACTTTTTGTTCATGCTGTCCTTAATGACTTGACTTGTCGCCCCAAAGAAGACAAGGCTGCAGAAAGTCTCCAAAGGCGGTATGTTTTGTTATGGTTTGTTTATGGGCGTCAAACAAGGAGATGTCTTCCACTTTCTTCACAAAAAACTGAGAAGACTGTCCAAGACTAGGTCCTGACCTGAGACCTGCTGGACATCATCAGCAGAAGAGCAGCCAGCGGAGGAATGGGAAGGATCAAACCTACCCGTCATCAGTGAAGGCAGACGCGGCGTTTGGACTGAATTCGACAACAAGAGCCTCTGAGGTCTCCATCTGGTCCAGGGTGATGGACTCTGAAGAGTTGAACTGCTGGTACTGATGCCTGACAGGAAGAGCAGCAACGGGCCTGAGATCATATTTCTCCTCCCTTGGCTAATAGCTTAATATTAGCTTTATGTAGTATTTGAGTTGTTGTACTTAATGTACCAAATCAGCTCCTTTAAGTATTAGCGATTTTAAAGGATTTGGATGTTCTCTATCGTCGGCATTATGGATTGTCCTTACTCATCTTTTTGGTACATTTAGCCAGAGAGTGTCTTTGTTTGTTAATTTGTTAAATTGGAATTCTCCAGTCTTAAATGATCACTGCCTATGTTTGGTCAACTTCGTTGTCAATGTGTAAAAGTAGGATAAGGTAGGTAAAGGTAGGAGAGGCAGTGAAGCTGTGGTGAAAGCGTAACCTACATTGGGAATCCAACAGAGTTGTGGGCGCTTTCGGCCACAGGAGCCATGGTGGCCCCGTAGGGTACAACTGATCCAACTGAAGCAGCCTCCCTGCAACACAAATACATCATGTTAGCCATTCACCTTGATTTCATTTGTTAAGTTCATGTGATGAATATATATGATATGATAAATGAGAACAGCATGATAGAATTTCAAAGCTGGGGGTGGCTGGTTGAAATCCCATCATGGTACCCCTGAGCATGGGATGTTCCTTCATACACAATCCGTTCAGTCTCACAGCTCTGCTCTACAAGCAGGATCCTGTTCATACGTTGTTGTGATGTACAGTAAGAACAACAAAGGCCTCCACGTTCCTAATGGTTAACATTTAGGGACGGACGTATGGACAGGGTGAGGAGCTCAAAGTTGACCCACTGCTTCTTCACATCCAGACTAGCAAGTTGAGGTGGCTCGTGCAACTAGCCCCGATGCCTCCTGAACCTTTTAGGGTGCTTTCAGGGTCTCCCCCATAGAACTGAAGAGGTGGCTGGAGACCAGAAAGTCTGGACTTCCTTACACAGATACTCTTCAGTGGAAGAAAATGGATGGATGGACACAAAATGACCGTGACCAAGACCTACAGAGAGCATCCCAAAACTACTCGGTGCAGCTTCCCTCCCTGCAACCATGCCATGGTCTGAACCGGCCAGCACAAACCCAGTTCTTGGCTTGGCACACCAAAACATGAGCAAGTACAGCTAAACTTTGGAGAGCAATGATGCTAGTGCTATGTCCGTATGTCTTGCCCAATAAAATGAATTTCTTCTCCACGTTTACAGTTTGTATGACATTTATAGTGGCAGTAGCTATGTTATGGACATGTA
Source organism: Doryrhamphus excisus (assembly GCF_037039965.1). NCBI lineage: Eukaryota > Metazoa > Chordata > Actinopteri > Syngnathiformes > Syngnathidae > Doryrhamphus > Doryrhamphus excisus. Next base: position 10,504,511 of record NC_136373.1, read on the forward strand.
TAGAAATGAGGACCTACAATGGATATCCAGCAGCATTGTGGTGACTGTCAGAGTGATGTGACATATTGGCAACGTTAGGTGTCACTGAGCCATCCTCCCTGCAAAAACACAAAGACTAATCAAATCTCAAGTCCACATTACATTTATTTTTGTAGACTAGAGGTAAGATGCAAAGCATTCCTTACTTGCCCAATTTAGTACGCAGTGAGAAAGGGATGTAGCCCCCAATGGGGGAGGTTTGGGGTTCTACATAGAAAATAATGATGGTTGATTGCAAGTTTTCCCAGGACTGAAATAAGTTTAGTTGGAATGGAGGCTTTACCTGAATAGTACTTCTTGAAAACGTCATGTTTAGGAAAGTCAGGGTACAGAGAGGTGATGTCATTTATGTCTCTGATGTGGTCACCAAGGCTACGGATTTCAAGATCCTTCTTGGTGAAGGGCCGAATGTTTTGGATCATCTGTCCACCATCTGGAAGAAGTAAAGATCTCAGTGACTTCTATAACAGTTACTATATTTGAGTGACCACTTAATATAATGAAGTACTACACCACTGTAAACCACAATTATAATAAGAACATGTTCAACATATTTAAGGGCACATATGAAGAGCTTGCAACCAAAAGGCGCTAAATCCATTTTGACTGATTTCGAGAAAATCAATGATTTTTAACTACGCACATATCAATCTATTTGGTCATCAAGTCTATATTGCAAATGAAAGAGCTATCAATATAGGTAATAAAAATGCATGCTATAAAAATCCTGCACACACCATGTATTTTATATCTTTTTTTTAATAAATTTTTTTTCGGATTTAGCGCCTTTTGGCTGAAATGATGGATTTAGCGCCTTTTGGCTGAAATAAATTTGAAGTCACCTTTAACTTCTTCAATGGCATTGTTGTAAAAGAATGTAAGGTGCTTTAATGTGCTATGCTAATAAAATAATTACAACACAGAAGCCATTCTCAACATACAATACAAAATAATTATTAATTAAATTAATAACAATTTTATTAAAAGCAGTGCTCATATTTGACTGCACCATGAAGGTGACAGTGACAAAAATCATCTCATTATCAATAGATGGGAAACTTGGGCCAATCAGAATAAAGAATAAAAAAAGGGATTTATCGCCTTTTGGTTGAAATCTGAAATGGAAATAGCGCCTTTTGGTTGAAAGCATAAATTTCATATCACTTTTTTTCATATTTTTTAAAATGATTTCAAGACCAAAATATGTGATTTGGATACACATGACAGAGGTCTATTAAACTCATGAAAAACATGCAACTTAGTGAAAATTGGATTTAGCGCCTTTTGGTTGCAAGCTCTTCATATAGACAAACAACCATCCCCACCCACATTCATACCTATGGACAATTTGGGGTGGCCATTTAACCTAGCATGTTTTTGGAATGGGGGAGAACATGCAAACTCCACACAGCGATGCCCAATTCGAACTCAGGTCATCCCAATCTCCTGACAGTGTGGCCAACCTGCTAACCACTCTCCACCGTGCGGCCCTAAAATGTTTTCTATACATATGGTAATGGTTTTCCAATTGAGTGCATCCCATAATCAGTTCCCAGTTCCACATGTCCAAAAGGAGTAGGAAGAAGCAAAGCTAATTAATTAAATTCTACCCCTCCATCTGGTACTGGTACTAAAATCAGTAACTGTTACATTTGTTCACTTCCTGCTTTCCATAATACAGTTTAAGGTTTTTAAAAAAAAAAAATTAAATAATGTACCTCGTACCAAAGTACGAGGTGATATGACCATACAATGACATTATGTGTACCATAGTAACCATAGTATTGAATCTTTTAACTAGGTCACAGCTTGTACTCACGTTCAGCTGCAGAAACATAAGCGATGGTGATGCCACCGATCTCAGAATCGCTAAAACGAAGCAGGAATGTTCCATTTGGCCTGTCTTTGAGAATCAGGTGCAGATGCTGCTTGCCGATGAAACCAAATATGAGCCTTTGGGGCCAAAACATGGCAACAGGTTGAAGTTACTAGCCAAGTGTTACAAGTTGGTAATATTCAATGTGAAGATATGTCTTCATAATTCATACCCATCACTCCAATAGGTTCTCAAGTGTTTTTTGGTTAGGTCCATCACTCCCTCAAACCACTGCCAGAAAGTGAACAGTCGACCCGGGAGAACTTCCTGTAAAATGAGACATTGTGACAAAGGCATTTACGTGTGTGTGTGTGTGTGCATACCTTATTAAACTGAGGCCAGGAAACCATCATGTTGCTGAAATCACCGGTGAAGTCTGGCTTGTCAAACATTTTCTGGGCCAGGAAGTGCTGGTTGTAGTGGTGAAGGGTGTGATGCGTCTGGACCTCGGAGATGAACTTACTGTTGAGAGTGCTACACATGAGCTTCCAGGGCACACGATCTGGCACCACAAATGGGACTCTGTCCTGGTGACACCCATACACAGCATGTTATGACAAGTTGAACCTTCTTATGTAGACAAGAATGTCTTCATGGGGTTTGAGTGTTAAGTCAATAATCGTATTATTATTGCTTATGCTGTTTGTGTTTCCAATACATTCATTTATTGGAGACAGCCCACTACCAATACCTTTGGATCACCACAAAATAGATTTACCACCTGTTCACCCTTGTTCATGAACACATAATGGGACATCTGTGTTGCTTGTCATTATAACTTCATACAGTAGATGGCATTGTAAGGAAAGGAAATGAAAGGAAACCACTATTTTATTTTGCCCCTCATCCACAGTTTATCTTTTCTGTGCTCTAAAGATATAGAAACAAATGAAAATAGACACGTAGCAACTGCACGGCATGTCGTCTACAAAGGTGGCATAGGTGACCATGCAGTAACAGGTAAGCCGTGTCTGCTAAGGTAAGGCAGGTAAGGCAGCCGTGTCTGCTATTAGAGGTCTTTAGCGTGCACAACACAAAACTTTTAAAACCAGGAATGCTGCTGAATGCTTCATCTTTAAAAGTGCCTACCGTTGGAATTAGGGAGCTGTTGATGTAGTTGGAGGCTAATATGTACAGCTGTTACCAACACCACTTTAATGGCAACCTTGGCAATTCAGTCCCATGGTGATTGGAAGAGTTTCATTCAGCCAACACCGGGCTGATCGTGTTATGTGTGTGCGCTCTCTCCAGAGCAGATTGGAGCAGCCGTGTCTGCTATCAGAGGTCTTTAGCGTGCACAACACAAACTTTAATGATGAGAGAAATGTTTTATACATACTACTACTTATCTTGTCAGTGTTTGGTGAAAACGTGTTTAGAGCCGCTTGCTCTAAACACAATCAATGTAGCAGTAGCGAAGTAGAAAGCACCAAACACTTTTTTACTTGAATTTATGTTTGCTTGACAAAGCTAAATCCTACTCTGTAGGTGCTATTCTATTTATGCTTCAGTTAAAAAATTGTTTATTTTATTTCATAGACAATACTTGAATAATTAAACACTTTTTTTTTTACTTGAAAGTGTTTACTTGAAAGCTGAATCCTACTGTGTTCAGTTTTCACATTTCAACAAATGTTTGTTTAAACTTGAGACCTGTAATATTTGTTATCATTGTCATTTTTTATGTAAATTGAGGGAGCAAAAGCAGTATCGGCCACAAATATTGGCCCAAGCAAAATCACCAGTCCATAATTGGCCATCGGCTAAGGGTGATGGAAAGAAAACGGTATTGGCCCGAAAAAATCCATATCGGTCTATCTCTAATGTTGACTAATACACCACGGCGGCTCTGGAACTTCTTTCGTCAGCACAGGAATTTCACATAGCAACATAGAAACTAACGCAAACACTTTTTCAACCTCCAAAATAACAACACAGCAGCAGTCGCTGTAGCAGCTCCAATACCTGCCTTACCTTTGTGGTAGTGGTCTGAGGCACTGTGAGCACAGTGCTGACGCACTGCAGGCGAGTGTGCGGTCAAGATAGTTGCTAGCCCGCTATTGAAGCAACACACCAGTAACGTAGTTTGATCGGTGTAAGAATGTTAATAATAATGTCGCTGTAGCTTGTTTAATATCCATGTCACATAACATGCAAACGGAGCCTTGTTGGCGCTTTTGAGAGCCTTTATAGGTGGAATAAGTGTTTCCCATTATTCTCAGTAATTAGTAACTGCCTCTTTTTATCTCTTTGTATATCTTTAGAAGGCACAGATATAAGAAGGATATATGTTCATGTCTCACTTAAAGACTGACGATGATGATTACAAATTTCCCCACTGAGGGGCAAATTCCAAAAAAGGGGAGTTTTTCTTTAAATGGGACCTATTATGCAAATTTTTCGGCCCTTTGTATTGAGCTGTGGACTCCTATAGAGCAGCTACACACAATAACCAGCACAGAAAGCTTTATAATTCTTCCAGAATCTGCACCTATTCCAGCTGGATTTCTTTGGATTTTGTGGTTCCTGTCAAAACGGTCAGTTTTAATGTATTCCACTCCTGGCCCGCCTCCAGGTCACTCCGCTGTAGTTGGTCACACTCCCAAGTGATCAGGAGGAATAGATGCCAAACCCAACTTTATAGGAGTCTCCTTTCTTTTCCAGTCATTGATTGGCATGCTAGAGTATAAGAGTGTTATCCAAGAGGCCACTCCTGGCCAGACACCTACAGACCGCCATGCATACTGTGTGTTGTCTGACCCCTTTGTTTTCCAAAGGTCATAAAAACTGCCAATTTCAGGAATTGTCTTTCCCAGTTAGAATGATAACATTTTTTCCACAACACTCCAAATCAGCAACTAGAGTAACTTCAGCACATAGAAGGACATTCCTCTTACTGGTTCCGAAAAAGCACAGTCCCAAATGATGGTAGCCAGTGCGTTGTTGTCTTGGCTGCCATGGACAATGACGACGAGTGGCAACGAGATCATCTGCAATTACATATAATTCAATATCAACATGTGATATATTTATGATTATACATCATCTATTTGTAATCACTGCTGGACTGTTGATGTAGTATATTATGGAACAGTGACTGCGCAATTTGGGGTACGACAATTGTCATGGGGGAACGTGAATAAAAACAATTAGCACCTAACTTTCAAAAATGATGCATTCATGGGCATTACGTAACTCCTGGGACACAATTTGCCGCTGCATTCAAGAACACTTGTAAATCACAGCAAACACACATGCAGCCCAAAGTATGTGATATTTACAAAACCGCTTGTTGCTCATTCAACAATAAGACAATGTTAGAAAATGTTCTACTTCTAACAGACATCAATGTTAAACAAACCATTGGACAGATACTGCTTTATCATGATTGGTCAACTTTCCCCTTCTATTGGCTATGAAATGAATGTGCTGACTTAAACCATAGCCATCCTGAGTGGACAAAAAAGTGAAGCTTAAATTCAAATTAAATCGATTCAAATTCAAATTAAATGGATTCAAAAGGTAGGATGCCAACATCAGAGTGGGATAAAATATATGGAGGATAATAACTTATCTATTTGTGCTTGTGTCAAATGTCACCATGCAAAATAAACATGTTTGACCCGGAATTAGTATAAAAGAATGAACCACTGAATTATCTTCCATATTTCTTAAACCACTGCCAGAAAGTGAACATTTTTAAGTGTGCAAGAGTAGGGGGTACATGGCTTCAGGTCAAATGTCTGAAGGGGTCCTTGACTGTAACGGTTTGGAACCACTGTTCTAGAACACATCATTGTCATACTCAGTACAGTTAAGTGAATGTGCAGATTAAAAAGGGACAGTGACAACAAGGACAAACCTGTATCTTGTACGGAGTGTCACAGCCGGTGATGGTGATCTCTGTTGAGAAGAGAAGGGCAAATTTCTCCTCGGTCACAGACTCTGACCCCTTCCTGTCCGCTCTCTTGATCTTCTTGATGGACTATTGTAGGAAAGCAACAATCTTATCCCTTACTATCAAGCGCAGCCTGAGAAGTGGGATGCGGTACATACCATATTTCTGAATGTGGCACATGTGCTCTTGGTGGCTGTGTTGTGTTCAAGGATGGCTGTGTTATTGATCACTTCCCCAACATTATCACTGCATACAATGCAACATTGTTTCATTTTACATCAAAAGCCACAAAAAATATTTCATTCTATTCCAGGCACAATTTAGTATTGGCCCTTACAGGTCCTTTCTTCCTGCAACTGTCAGGCTGTACAACCAGCACCGCTCCCAATAGACTTCTACACCACTATGTACATATGTGCAATACTTTGTTTTTTATATTCAGTATAGTTACTCCAGACCCCACTCACTGTGCAATATATGATCAACCTCCACATGCAATTTTAAGGCTCTAAATGCAATATATTAAGTTATATGTGAAGTATTTCTATAATGCCTCATATTAACTCACTAGCAAGATCTCAGTGTATAGACTGGTCATATATCTCATCTCGTTGTTTATTTTTCTATATTGTGTATTTTGTGCTGCTTAACTGACTCTGTACTCTTGCTGCTGTGCAATGCAACTTTCCCTACTGAAGGACGAATAAAGGCATATCTTATCTTATCTTATCTTATCTTATACATGTGGTCCTCAGGTTACATACCAGTCCCGTTCCTACACTACACACCTCAGTCAAATATCGGTGTCAGTTGGCTCTTGTAGTATGTAGATTAAATCCTACATCCCTCACACTGCATGTACACAGAACACAGGAAGCAAATATTAAATATAGTATAATATAACGGTAATTAAAAAGGGAGAACAACTCCCTACCTTATTGGGAGGGGGAAGTAGAAGAGGCAGGAGAACAATTAAAACAATAGTTTGTTTACAATGAACATGTTTGCATTTCATCAATTAAACAATTCCCTCGTTGACTTTCTTGAATGTAGCTTTCATTTTACATTCATTTATGGGAGTATGTATATGCAGTATGTAACCACAAGGTCAGAATGGTGTAACCCAAGGACCACCGGTACCTACAATTTTAATGTAAATTGATGTTGAAACACAAAATTAAATCGAACAAGTGTTGTGCTCACCAACTTACCTAAGTATGACACTCAGGTTTCTGGCCTGCAGCTCATTAATAACTTGTGCCCTCAACACCACAGGCCTCCCTGGAGCTACCTTCTCCCCGAGCAGATAGCGTACAGTAGTGGAGAACTTGGATTGTGTCTTAATGACCTGAGGGGGCTGCTTGTCCACCACAAGAGAGCTAAAGCACAAAGTGTACACATGGAAAAGTAAAGAAACGTCAGTGATCTACGTACATTGGTCTTTGTGATCAAATGAGATTGAATGACAAAATGTTTGGACGTGCTGTAATGTAAAAGGTACTCTCCCATAGGGTAAACAAGAGCTGTACCAGACATGCTGCCATTACAAAGGTAATGCTCAGCTGAAAATGCTCAGAAAATTACCTCTGAACAAGAACCTGCAAAAGATGCCCCAGCCTTTCCTGCAGCTCTGGGATGGGGTCCAATATGAGCATTAGTTCCTGCCTCAGCTTGCCATTCAGACCACAAAGCTGCTCACACCTGACAGGAGCACATGAAAAACATCATGATTAGGGTATGAAGTGATGACAAATTGATCAATTAATCAAAATTTTCAAATGAATTAATCACGATTAGTCACCATTTGCAGCTATGTGCGAAATACGCCCTTTTTTGGCTGCACTTGATAGGCCAGAAGATAACAGATCCAAATGAACTGAACATTTGAATCACACTTTGTGTCATTAAGATCCAAAGACACCATGTATTTTTTCAAGTTGAATGCACTGTTGATTGATGTGTACCTGGGATTTCCAAGTACACTTACATACAACAAATTGTACTTCCACAGTAAGAGTTACACTAGTGAGTGAAAACAATAGCCACTTACTGTTTTTGTTTGTCTGTTTATTTATACCATACATAAACTACATTTTCTCTGCGGACGGTTCTGCGGCGGGATGTCATCCCAAGCACTAACTGTCCCCGCCTGAACTAAACTGTGGCAAAAAACTTCCAAATTCCTCTCTTACGGAGCGTGAATGGAAGCTAGCGGGATTAGATTAGCTCAGCAGAGCATACAAGTGCGGCTGTGTTTGTGCGACTCAGGCTGGGTGAGTGTTTACACCGTGTTGTGTGTTACCGCTTTCATGTAAGCTACTATTTTACAATACCCACTAACAACGATATAAAGGTTCTGAGTTAAAAAAGACCAGAGGCACATTTATTATTCTGTCAAGACGCCTTCTCAACACACGCACACATTCACTAACCCCAAAAGCACACACACTATGCTGGCAAAATAAGTGTAAAAAACTGAATAATAAAAAAAAAAAAAAAAACAGAAAAAAATGCTGACATTGGGCCTGACATTTTATAGTACTCCATTTAAAGCTTCTAGGTTAACTAAGGGGTTTTACACTTTGGGCATTAACTCTAAACTAAAGAACAGAAGGGGAATTAAATACAAAAGCAGACACTTTACCAAGTCTGCAGGATGTTCAGGTTGTCATCAAAAGGATGTCCAATGGTGGCCTTGTACTGCTCGCACCTCCAAGCCTTCAGCCTGCTGAGGAGTCGTGCCTGACACTGGTCCAGACAGTCCACGCACTCCATGAGCAACTGGAAACGTTTCTGCAGCAATCACAGCACATTACACTGACGCCAGCCACACAAACGCAGGTGAGCAAAGACTTTTGGTAACATAGTGTACTTGTTAATGCATGATCACACCTATCCAAGTGATTCTGGAGGGTTACTATATAAAGAAGTAAGCCTGCTCACCGTTGCCATGGTGTTTACGCTATACTCCAGTTGCTGGATGTGTTTCTGCAGTCTGTTGATTTCTGAGACTGGGGTTTCCAGTCCATTCTGTTGCATCGTTCCTGCGCAACCAACAAGCAGTAAGCACAAATTATGTCTTTTTGAATGGGGCAGAACACACATTTTAGTTATCATTCCAATGTTTCTGATACATTCAAGTATTTGCCATTGTACTTTATTGTATCCTATAGGGCTGCACTGGAATTATATTGGGCAGTTTTTTGCGTATTTATATTTATGTACACATGTTTCAAATATGCTGCTTCTGTACATCTATTTCTATTTGGGGCTTATAAGAGTAATAGATTTATTAGATTTATAATACCTTGATTCAACAACTCAAAGTTTTGCCTCTCCCAGTTAAGCTCTTCCTGCAGATCGTGTATCGTCTGTCGGAGGTTCTGAACTTCCAACACCCTGAGAACCAGGTGATCCACATCTTGCATAGCTGGAAATTTTAATTCTCCGGTGCCATATTGAGGACACTGTGGAGGGTTGTCTACCTGGGACGTCTGCACACGACACACACAGCGCAGGACTCATAGAATGCAATCAGGTAAACAGAGCAAGTTTTATGTTGAACATGAACAACTAAGTCCAAAAAATCTTACAGGCCTGAGCAGATCCCTCTCTTTGCGCAGAGTGTCCCTCACCATTACTGCAAACTGCAGCGGCTGCTGCTGAAATATGCCCTATAAGACAAGTGCACAGGCTTTTTACTTCTTCTAAATCTACACATAGGCTCAAAATTATTGGCACCCTTACCACTAAAAAAACAAAATCAATGAAATAATAGGAAGCTGACTAACATGATAACACAGAAAAATGTAATTAAAATGAGCAAATGGAAACCGGTCACTGGTTTTGAATGGTGGTTCAAGAGAACATAAAAAAAGACAGCTTAATGAAAAATGAATGAAACTGGCTTGGACATCATTATGCTAGCCTTAACTCAGGGGTTCTCAATTATCGCCCCCTATACCTTACACATTGTAGTCGTAGTAAGCAGTGATATTTATAAGTTGTGCACCACAATGAAACATTATTGAATAGACACATTTGTGTACTAGTAAAGTATTTTTAATCCAGAAAAAAAATGCTCAATGGTCAAACAATAATTTGTGAAGCAAAGGTGAGAAAAATACACAGAAAAATGGAACGGCTAGATTTTGTAGCTTGTGCAAAATCAGCACTTTGTATTGGATCTAATCGGTGGTGTTTCATCCACTTCAAATTGTCACAGCAGTGTGATTCACTCACCTGTGCCATCATTTGATTTGCTGCCGCTAATAAAATACTTGTTTAGGAGGCACTGGTTCATCACTTTTTGGTCTTTTCCTTCAGAAGTTGTTGAAGAATTAGACAATGTTGGCAGGGACGCCATGATAGATGTTTTCGTAGTCAAACAATCGCTGATTGGTTGATCGCGAACAAGAACCGGTGTGGGTAAAACGCGGACTGTGGACTGCGGACCGCGGTCTAAATAAACGATTCTGATTGGTCCATTTCAAGATTTGCAAGGATTGCTTTGCAAATTACCACCGGAATTACGCAGTCCGTGTTTTACCAACACCCAACAAGAACCGCTTTTAAAAAAACTCTTGGCAGTATGGCATGCCAAAGTGCACTTGCCTGACGGGAATATCACTGATTGGATTTACTTGCCCGTATTTTGTTTTAACTTGCCCCGGGCCATCGGTACATCGTTATTGTCAAGCCCTGCCTAAATACACAACATGTTGTATTACTGTTAAATACTCATGAATGTTTCAACCGTCTCTTCTCTTCCCTCCTCTCCCTCACCCCCCTCTCTTTGCGAGTACCGGCCTGACGCTCTGACTCTGGTCGCTGCAGTAACGTTTACACATGCCTTCAAAATAATAGTACAGATACACACATACCACAAAATGAAGTGCATGGAAATTTTAACTTGCACTTATTGAAGTAGTTTATTAATGAGAAAAAATATATTTATCTTTTTCTTCTTTCTCTTTGGCCTTTTCCAATATATTCACTATCTCTCTACTGTCCAAGCCATCTCAGTCTGGCCTTTCTGACTTTATCTCTAAGGCCTCTAACATGTAATATCCCTCTGAAGTACTCCTTCCTGATCCTATCCATCCTGGTCACTCCCAAAGAGAACCTCAGCATCCCCATCCCTGCTACCTCCAGTTCTGCTTCCTGTCTCTTCCTCAGTGGGACTGTCTCTAGACCAAACAACATGGCTGGTCTCACCAGTTTTGTATACCTTTCCTTTCATTTTAGCTGAAACTCTTCTATCAAACATCACGCCTGACACTTTTCTCCACCTGTTCCATCCTGCCTGCACACGCTTCTTCACTTCCTTTTCACAATCTCCATTGTTCTGGACTGTTAACCCCAAGTACTTCAAATTCTCCACCTTCTGTATCTCTTCTCCCTGTAACCTCACTCTTCCACTTGGGTCCCTCTCATTCACACACATATACTCCGTCTTGCTGCGGCTAATCTTCATTCCTCTCCTTTCCAGGGCAAACCTCCACTCTTCTAGCATCTCCTCCACCTGTTCCCTACTCTCACTACAAATCCCAATGTCCTCTGCCAACATCATAGTCCATAGAGATTCTTGTCTAAACTCATCTGTCACCCTGTCCATCACCATAGCAAACTACCAATTGATTCACTGACCTGTACCGGTCTGTGACCCGGGGGTTGGGGACCACTGCTTTACAGACTGAACTTGAAACTGGAACCAGCAAAATGCCACAAATGGAGAGCAGTGAAGGATACAAGCATATTCATACATTACACATGTTGGCAGGTCTGCACTAATATTGGATATGAATACATACCAGGATACAAGAAAGAGAACTTAATTTCAGTTTTGGCTCTGGTTGACTGATGGTTTTCCTACCATGTTCCTGCTTATCTGCATTAACTTCATTTTGTCCACCACGTTGGCGTTATGCTGCGAATACGACTGCAGAAGGATGATGATCTCGTCTAACAGAGCCCGGGCGTTTGCCTCCTGTTCTGCATTGTCCAGTTCAAACTCCTCCCTGAAAACACAGTATGAGTGGGAGTTTAAATGTGTGTGTGTGTGTGTGTGTGTGTGTGTGTGCGTGCAGGAGGCGGTGTGTGTCTGTTTGACTGATACCATCTTTGTGCCTCAATCCAGTCAGACAAAAAGTGTCGCACTTCAATTGCTAAGGTGGCTGTGGGGTAGAGGTCATTGATGGTGTGGACAGGAAGGTACTGTATCAGTTGGCTCATGCGACTCCACTGGGCCATGGTCAAGCTGAATGGTCAGTGATGAAAATCAACATTGGTCTTTGTTAGATTTGCTAGAGTAATGTTGAAGAATTAAGGAATGAAATAACTTATACGACAATGACATACAAAATGTTACTTTGGCAAGCTATTTTCAAAGGATAAATATTGTACAGCCGCTTCTGTCACTTGTTGCTTTTTTTCCCCAGTTTTAAATCATTCAACTTTGTCCCCAAGTCTTGGAGATAATTTAATTTTTTTCTTCTAAGTGAACCAAGACTTATTGGAATCATTTTTTCAATTTTTCCAACATATCTGATGAGCCAGCAACTCTATTGACATACCTTGTTTACATGATAGCTATGAGCTATTGAACGTGCTTGTTACATAATTGGATTTATTCATGATTACTATTACAAAAAATCCCCAAAATTATTAGAAATCACAATAATTAAAATAACCAAAACAGAAAAATAACCAATAATCTGGCAACTTCTTGGACAGCCAATAGCTATTTTTTTTTACTGAGGAGTTGGCAACATTGAATTGCAATAATACCGAAGAAAACATTTGTAGAAGATCCATGGGCTGCTGACTCGCTGCCAGCTTCTCATAGAGATCAATTTTAGTCAGAGTGCAAACAATTGGCTCGTTTTGATAAAAGCTGAGGTGTAGCTGTTTGTCTGTGTTGGGAAGAGGTATGATTGATCTGTAACAAACATTCGTTTGGGAGATATTGAGCGCGGAAGTCTGAGAATATCTTTCAAAGTTTACCGCGGCCTGGAACACCGCCAGCCTGATCGGAGGGTCAACATTAACGGACACTACTGTTCAGCTCAAATTAAAACTTATCTCGTGAAAGGGAATCATATCATGATCAACGTAGGCGACGCCTCTCTTTAAATACTGCTGGTGATGGTTGTGGGTGGCTTTTACACAAACGGAAATGCGCAGATATACGGAGTACGGAAACTGGTCAAAATAATAATAACGAAGGATGGTAAAATGATAATAATACTACCAAGACTTATCTAAGTCAGCTAACATCCAAGTGCAATGTTTACACTTACCTTCGGCTCGTTTCCAATTCAACTACTGTATTAAAAAGGCTCTACGTCGTCTCCTCTGGCACAGTCGTACACATGGGGGGCGGATAACGCTTCTCATAGAGGACGTTTTCTGACAATGTGGACTAGGAAGGCTAAAGTTAAAGCAGTTATGAAGTAGGTTAGCCGGCCATTACTTCCTTGTTCCTCGCGCAGCGCGCCCAAGATGCACGCGCAAGTCGCTTCCTGCTCTCAGGAGACAGTCGCGGCGTGCGCACTTGGGCCGATGTGATGTCGGGGCTTGTTCGACTGTAGAGCTGTTTCACACCTCGACTGAAACTATTGGGAAGACGACCCACTGTTGCTCGACATATGAGTCAGTCATCTTCCAGAGAATAACAAGCGATGGGCGGAGTCACTTTGACTCATTTCTCTCGCTCGCCCTCACACACACAAACACTAGGACTTCCAGTAAGTGTTCTCCCTGAAAGGCATCTCCATAGACATGAACTCAGTGACAGCATCTCATGGCTAAGTGGTTGAAATTCTAAACCCAGCAGGCACACAACGTTGATGTGTTGACTAAACATTAATGATGGTGAACATTTAAAGTTAGAATAACATTGTAAAATAGTTTGTATATTTGTAAATCAAAACAACATTGAAGTATGATATTTAAACAACGGTGTACTTCGACAGTGGAACAACGTTGTAAAATACTTGTATTTGTAAACTGAGACAACGTTGAAGTACAATATTTAAGCAACGGTGTACAGCGACAGTTGTAAATTGTAAAAAAAAAAAAAAAAGTTGACATGGAATGTTAAACAATGTTTTATTTCCAACAACCAACATGAACACCAAACAAGGACATTTGAAGAATTCTAGTTCTTCTGCCTCCCACCCCCCAGCAAGCCAATCTGTTAATGTAAAAATAACTTTGGTTAATGTAACCCATAGAAAGTCCAATTATAATACGTTTATACGTAATATTGTATATTATATAAGTGTGTTGCCAAAAGCAGTTTTATTCCCCTTGCCCTGGAAATTCATCTTGGACATGAGTCCATTCGTCATCAAGCGGTTAATATAAACAAAAATGCACACACATTTCTTTAATTATCCTCCAGCAGTACCTGGTTTATCACGGCTACTTTGGTCCAGACCGGAAAACCCGTCACAGATAATAGAAAACCTGACACCATTATTTTGTTGACTGTTCAAACAAGCTGGGTGCAAAAATAAACGCCTCGTCTTTTTTCACTCCTGGTCTTATTGGTAAATACTTCCCCTCACCAACGTTCCTTCTCACGATTCACTTTTCGTAAGATTCAGCATTTAACAGTAAATTCCGTTTTTGTTGGCCAATTCCTCTATTTCATCATCACAGAAATCATACGGCCCTACTTATTGCGATATCCTGCAAGTAACACAGTATAAGACATATCCCAGCTGTCTTTGGGCAAGAGGTGGGGTACACCCTGGACTGGTGGCCAGCCAATCACAGGGCACATATAGACAAACAACCATTCCCACCCACATTCATACCTATGGACAATTTGGAGTGGCCAATTAACCTAGCATGTTTTTGGAATGTGGGAGGAAACCAGAGTACCCGGAGAAAACCCATGCATGGACGGGGAGAACATGCAAACTCCACACAGAGATGGCCGAGGGTGGAATTGAACCCTGGTCTCCTAGCTGTGAGGTCTGTGCGCTAACCACTTGACCGCCATACATTCCTAGAAATATAACACCAAAACCTGCGTATCTCGAACTTGGTATGTTCCGTTGAATCAAAGGCTTCAGAAACATCCAAAAAGAGCAAAAATCCATCATCTGTGATCATGTCTCTGTATTCAATGATGTCCATCACAAATCTATTTTTTTTTTGGAATCCTGATTGTGTTTCACTGATAATGTTTCCAATACCTTTTTGGAGTCTGATGTTGAAAATGGAAGTGAGCAATTTGGAGTCGGAATTTCTCAACATAATTGGTCTCCTATTATCAATCATTTTGGGATCCTTTCCTGGTTTGGGGATGATTATTATTACGACATATCTCATTGTTGGAGGAAAGGTACTTGCTTGAAACAGCAATTGTGTCCTATCTGTCCAAAAATGTTGAGCCCGTCCGTGCCTGGCACTTCGCTAGGAGATAGCAGCGTCCAGTTCCTCAATCAAAATTGGACTGTGACAAAAATTCTTTAAAAATCCTGATATATTGGCAAATATCTTCAAGAAAAGACTTCTGATCATCGGATGCCATTTTGGAGCCTTATAAGTTCTGGTAAAAAGTTTCCTTTTCATCTGTGACCTGAAGGCCATTTATTATCACTGATTTATGCTATTATTTTCTTGCTTTAGCTTCTCCAGCCTACAAAATGATGCTGGACTCCGTTCTCCTTTTTCTATCCATTTTGCCGTGGATTGAATAAAAGCTCTATTTGCTTTATTCATGTACATTTCATCCAGTTCAGACTGTAGCGTTTTGTGGAATTAGGAAGGTTACACGAGTAAAATCATTTTTGGATGATAGTTTGCTCCCTTTCCAGTGATTGCTTTTTGATAGACTTACTGAAACTACAAGAGAATTTGCGTATTTGGTGTTTAAGGAACTCCCATTCCTTACAGTGCATCCGGAAAGTATTCACAGCGCTTCACTTTTTCTACATTTTGTCATGTTACAGCCTCATTCCAAACTGAATTAAATTAATCTCTTACCTCAAAATTCTACACAAAATACTCCATTATGACAATGTGAAAAAAGGTTTTTTTGACATGTTTTGAATTTATTAAAAATAGAAAACAAAAAAATCACATTTACATAAGTATTCACAGCCTTTGCCATGAAGCTCAAAATTGAGCTCAGGTGCATCTTTTTTCCACTGATCATCCTTGAGATCTTTCTACAGCTTAATTGGAGTCCACCTGCAGTAAATTCAGTTGATTGGACATGATTTGGAAAGGCACACACCTGTCTATATAAGGTCCCACAGTTGACTGTGCATGTCAGAGCACAAACACCAAGCATGAAGTCAAAAGAACTGTCTGTAGACCTGCGAGACAGGATTGTCTTGAGGCATCTGGGGATCTGGGGAAGTAGAAAAAATTCTGCTGCTTTGAAGGTCCCAATGAGCACAGTGGCCTCCATTATTCGTAAATGGAAGACGTTTGGAACCACCAGGACTCTTCCTAGAGCTGGCCGGCCTTCTTAACTGAGCGATCGTGGAAGAAGGGCCTTAGTCAGGGAGGTGACCAAGGCCCCGATGGTCACTCTGTCAGAGCTCCAGCGTTCCTCTGTGGAGAGAGGAGAGCCTTCCAGAAGGACAACCATCTCTGCAGCAATCCACCAATCAGGCCTGTATGGTAGAGTGGCCAGACGAAAGCCACTCCTTAGTAAAAGGAACATGGCAGCCCGTCTGGAATTTGCCAAAAAGCACCTGAATGACTCTCAGACCATGAGAAACAAAATTCTCTGGTCTGATGATACAAAGATTGAACTCTTTGGTGTGAATGCCAGGTGCCATGTTTGGAGGAAACCAGGCACTGCTCATCACCAGGCCAATACCATCCCTACAGTGAAGCATGGTGGTGGCAGCATCATGCTGTGGTGTGCTAAACTTGTGGGATCATATTCAAAAAGACTTGAGGCTGTAATTGCTGCCAAAGGTGGATCAACAAAGTATTAAGCAAAGGCTGTGAATACTTATGTAAATGTGATTTTTTTGTTTTCTATTTTTAATAAATTCAAAACATGTCAAAAAAACCTTTTTTCACATTGTCATAATGGAGTATTTTGTGTAGAATTTTGAGGTAAGAGATTCATTTAATTCAGTTTGGAATGAGGCTGTAACATGACAAAATGTAGAAAAAGTGAAGCGCTGTGAATACTTTCCGGATGCACTGTACATGCTGTTGCCAACTCTGTGTTACCCATAGTATTTACTAGAAGTGATTTTACTGTTTCACTAAATGACTCATTATAGAGCAAGCTTGAGTTAAATATCCAATATTTGCTGTGTCTTTGCGCCTCTATCGTGGGTTTAATTCCAAGGCTGATTAAGCAGTGATCAGTCAAGGGCCAAAAGCCAACAAGTTGCAATTATTGACAAAAAACTTAAAAATAACGAGTAGCTGAGGAGAGAGAAGTTCGAAGAGGTGTCATCTGCAACAAGATTAAGGTCACCACCAATAAGTACGAAGGCTGTGGAGAACATCGATTGGAGGTTTTCACATTGTGAGTCTAGGTTACTTAAAAGATCTTTGTTCATAGTGTCATTGTTGAAAGCGTATATATTAATTAGAATAATGTTGACATTTTCCATGTTACCATGGAAAAATTGAAACATGTTAGCATTAGCATTAGCATCAGCAAACGAATGAATCATTTGACCTGGACACTTGTTTAACAAAGTGGCCACTCCTACACATCTCCAGAGCCATGACTAAAGTAGGCTTTGTCTCCCCAAAAGTCAGCATCTAAAGGTGATAACTTTGCATTTTTCCCTTTACAAGAAAGAAATAAGGCTTTTCTTTTAGTAATGTCTCATGGTCCCCTTAGTGAGAGAAAAGGGCTTATTTGTTACTTATATAGAAAATCCCCTGATTGTATTTGAGATAGAGCATAAGCCCTCCATAATGACTCAAGGTGTTAGCCATTTATGCTATTTTTTATTTTTGGTTTTCAACCATAGTTCATCCCTGTGATGCCTTGTAGCCAACTGGATGATGATCTTGGCGATAAAATCTTTGGTGGTTCCTCTTATTCTTCTTATAGAGTTTTCTTATTCTTCTTCGTTCCTGCCATTAAAACGAAAGTAAATTACTGATTGTAATAAATTTGATTGTAATAAATAGATATGTCTAAATTTGCCTCCCTTCCTCCTCCCGTCCAACGTCACGAGCTGTGCGTCACGTGACAGATGGCGTTACTGCGATTTCATTGGTTGGCAAGCTTTTTAAATTAAACTTTATTGAAATGTAAGAATCAGAATCTGCTTTCTTTACCGTGTATGCACAAACAAAGAAGTATTTTTGTCACGATGTATCCTGCGTGGCAGTTTGTGTAGTTTCCTTTCTATGCCGTAGTTCCTGGTTCCATGCCTTTATTTTGTATTCACTTCCTGCGTTGCTCTGTTCAATTTTCCTTCGCTTTGCATTTGTCTCTCTGACCTGTTTCTGTCTATTTATTTCAGGTGCGTGCGCCTTACTTTTTTTGTGTTCGTGCATGCCAGTTGTTTTGCCGCACTGCAGAAAGAATGTATTGTAATATGTAATTCAAGTATTCCTTTTCTTGTGTAGTGTTCCCTTTGACCACACGACGGAGGTAGAGACCCGTACAGAAGCCCCTCGTTGTTCAGGGAAGGGGTCTGTTAGAAATGAAGCACAATCACGACAGGAATGGCAGTCCACCTAAGACTAAGTAAGCCTAAACAGCTACCCTTCAATGTTTTATTTGATTGGATGCCTGATTATGTATTTCTTTCCAGGTGTGTCTGATCTGATTCCAGTTTGGGAAGAGGTAATGGAGGTATTTTACCAGGACATTCCACCTGTCAGATCTAATTTCCTGAGACAGGACCTGTTTGAACCAGAACCTGAACCAGAATCTTGGTGTTCCCATTCTTTCTTCTTGGCTTCTTCGTCTCTTGTCTCGTTTCATGTAAGAACATGAATGTGTGGTTTTTTTTTAAATGATATTGCAATTTGTTTAAAACTCAGAATGCCACATTCGAATCCAGGAGAATATTTATGATGGCGACTCCACTTTCCACAAAGGAGCCGATGGCTAATGTAACATGACATTGGTCCCATTCTCCGTATCCCATGATGCAACACCCCGTCTCTGGGTTCCCTGGTGTTTATTTCTGGTTTAGTGGTGCATGTTTCATTGGTCATCTCGGCTGGAAAAACATCTGGAACTAATACTTGGACTGGCTATCTATGGGACCGTGGGGCTTGGAGGCTGCAGGCTGGGAGTGGTGGAGGGGTTGGGCTCGATGCAGTTTTGGCCCTGGGGGGCCATGTGTCCCTGACTTCAAAATAGAATTGATTGCTAACAGCTGGCAGTCCTAACTCACTCTGTGTCAAAGCTCTCCTCTGATGTCAACCTTGTCACTATCAAGGCCCCGACAATGGCGGGCCAGCAGCCCAACCAGGTGGAGAGGAGAAGATGGTGGGGGGGGATTACCTCCATGTTAACAAATGTCCGTGAATGCAGTAATGATTTATCTTTCAACTCCATACATTTACTGCCCGGTTTGATCAGATCCAATACTGAATAAAATGATAGAAAATGTTTCTTTAGATTGACGCGCTACAAAGTGGTAAACATGTAATCAGTGACATGCTTGTCACACTAAAACAAATAACAGAAAAAAAACATTTGAATATTTGTCTATTGAACTCTATTATATATTTTTTTCCAATCATTTTTGACATTTTCTTCATTAAAAATGGCTGAATTTGTACATTTCCTGATCTACTACAAGACAAAAATCCAAGTAGGGGACACAGTGACAGTTGGCTTAGTGCGCGCACACACACACACACAACACACACTATTCCCGCTTGCTGTGTTGACGCTGGAGGAGATGGAGTAAGCATGTCCACATTCTTAAAAGACTCCATTCGCCTCATCAGATGCTCAGCAAACTTCAGTGGACAAACGTTTCCTTTGCACCGCAGATGGAAATGCAACGTCAAAAACCCACAAGCCGTGCGAGCGTACGTGGCAAATTAGCAGTCTATTCTTGGAATCTTACAATAATAGTACTTATTTATTTATTGACCTGTACTGTACAGACTGAAGTGCAAATTGAAAACAGCAAAAAGTAACAAGATGGAGAGCAGTGAAGCACGAAGCATGAAGCATGAAGCACATCCAAACTGCATTCAGAGTAGGACAAATTCAGACATGTTGGCAGGTTGCACTACACTGTTCCCCCTGCATCAGGCCCCTCAGGGGGCCCCACCCCAAGATTTGAGAGGCACTGGTTCAGGGTGATGTGCAGGTTTTCATGACATTTGATATTCATATGAGCTGGGCTGTTTGATGCAATTGAAAGCAAAATGAGGTACGGATCTTTGATGTGAAACAAACAGCATAAACGACCCTTATGCAATTTTAATTGGAGACCCCTGCTATAGGGGTTCATTCCAGGGCTAAATAAGCATACGTCTGGCAGTAAGTAAACATATTAGTGGACATTTTTTGTTGTTATATTACCTCCATCACCCCACTATATCAGTGAATGTTGTTTTTTTCACATTTATTTATTTATTTTTTTTTGTTTTGTCCCGTCCAGCCATAGGGGCAGATAGTATTGTTGATCAAAATGCCCTTACATGCTAAACAGATTTGCTCTGTGTCAGGAAATGTGTAAGCTAAACTTCCCTGTAGCATGAAATTTTATTTGCCGTTATTTTATGTTTTTGTTGCGCATTTGGAGCGACCGGATCAGAGCAAGAAGAAACAGAAAAGAAGAAAAGAAACTGGGGTGGGGGGCAGTAGAGAGAGAGACAAAAACAGCAGCAACAACATGAATGTTGTTATTGTGTTGTTGTTGTGAATATGTTACTTTCCTGGCTCTGAAGATTTTGGTGTGATGAGAACTATCAAGTTTATGTAAGACATGTTTCATTACCGCAGTTACATGGTATGTGTTGCAACATTGTTCTATTATTAGATACAGTATGTGTGTTCATGATGCGGCCCCCTCGGTTCCAAAGTCACATTTCCACACAGCCAGTTTCACAAGGTGATGTCGTCATCTGGATGATGTTATTGAGTTTGTGACGGCCAAAGATAGAAAATAAATGTTTAGCAGCTGCACAAACCATTACCCTTTCTGGGAGGATGAAGGGCAGCTATGCGTATAACACAACTATGCATCATTATTAGAGAATTAATTACTCTGTCATCAACAGGCGCAGCAGCACTCTGCTGGGATTTAGTCACAGATGTTTGAATTTGTGAAGGTTGAAGGAGGGCAGGGTCCTGTTTCAAATGAACGTTAACTTAGCTGCACATTCACTTGTGCTCTCTTAGTTTGTAGACTTTGAGAGATGTCAGGAAAAGGCCAAAAATAGCGCAGCACCAGCCGCTGGGACATGCAGTTGTTTACAGACAGGGACGAGGATGAAGGACCTCAGTGCTGCGGTGCTGGGGGGGTACTGTTGTGGACCATGCTAGGCACATAAAAAGACATAGATGTATGGGGGCACTAGTGTTTAGATCTTTAATACTCAGGAGTGTTGCTTATGGGCCTGCTGCTGTAGCACTCTGTCAAAGCTGATGATGGAGGAAATGAAAGACGTCATAATTCACTCTCCTCCATTCAAACATTTAGGCAGTTACTGTACTTAAGTTGCCGTGTTGACCTTGGCCCTGGAGGTCATGACGGACAACATGACATAGAGAAGAACAGAAATAAACACTAGAAAAAGCACAATGCAATACTGACAAATTCTGTTTAATATTGTGATACTCTTCTCTTAAAATACAGTCTTTTCTGAGGTAGACCATGACTACTTTCATGTACAATATGCCACAACAAAATGAGGTAGAAATTGTTACAGAAATTGTACAATAACCAGGAACAACATTACAGAGGCAAACAAAGTGTAAAAAAAAATACAAATAAATAAATTGCTGGACAAACTACTCTTGTTACAAACAAGTCATGATGGATGCCAACCGGATGTAGGCTGAGCTGGTTTGTAAATGAGCTGGGGGGGGGGGGCTTTGGGGTTGATCAGATGCTGTGATTGATCAGAAGCTGGGGCACGACTGGGAAGGCTGCAATGTGCTGGGCATCAATCAGACCACTTCCAATCCTGGGGAATAACTCCAAGGAAGGGAGGGGCTGGGGGAGGCCAAGATCCAACACAACATGGCCAACATGGCCACTGGTCTGTGAGGCGGGGGACTATCCCATGTAATGAGATTGAGAAGGGAGTGGGGGGACTATGACATCATCAGGACCATGGTGGTGTAATACACTATATGGAGGCAAGCTGTGAACACCATGGACACCATGGACACCATGGAGACCGTGGACATCATGGAGACCGTGGACACCATGGAGACCGTGGACACCATAGACACCGTGGAGACTGTGGACACATTTGGACACCATGGACACCATGGACACCATGGACACCGTGGACACCATAGACACAGTGGAGACCATAGAGACCGTGGACACCATGACACATTTGGTCAGACAACCATTGCCAGTCCCACTCCCAGCTAATTGAAAGTCGACAAGGACCCTAACTGCATGTGTTGGGGGTGTGGGAGGAATCCAATGTACCAGAGAAAGCCCACAAATGCATGGGGACAGCATACAAACTCCACAAGATGAGATGCTCCAACTGAGATTGAAAACCTCCATCAGCTGACTGTGAGGTCCACACGCGAACCACTAAAGCACCATGCCCCCGCTACCCGCTATGCAGGTTCTTCCACACTAAACTCACCTGAACATTAATTTAGTACCTTTATAGATCATATTTTGTCCACCGGGAGACAGAAAGGGACCTAACTGAAACTGTTCCCATTAAGGTGGAAGGATACAATTGTCAGAAATTCAATTGTGTATTTTGTATTTGATTCTGCCGCCGGTCCTTTTGATGTCTGTCTGTTGACTAGATCTTACATTGTGCATTTGTCTAAACCATGCACACCAGAAATTGTTCCTCTGCAATTGTCTCCATAGTCATGCTTGCATTTTGATTTTCCACCAGAAGAATATGATTGTGTTTTATCTATACTGTCACCAGCATCGAACAATGCCCAGCCCAGGATATGTAAACGCTTCATCACACAAAACTAGCAGCTTGTCCAGCAAAAGGGATGTTCTACATAGCATTTCTTGAAGACAATCATCATTACACCAGAAACTACAACAAAATCAAGGTAAAAGAACATAAAAAACAATGACATATTCATATATAATAATACATGGATTTATGGCATCAAATATTCTTTGAAATACCTGAATTACATTCAATGTTTCTTGTACCATTATTCAAGTTTCTGTCCCGAGGTGAAAGCCCAGCTGCATAGCATGTCCAGTATATGATATATCATCATATATCATAATAATATATCACCATATATATCATACTGTTGGCTTTACCTCGCTCTGCGCCATCCTCCACTAAGACCCCAATACATTCTTTATTTCTTAATTCTGAGGTAAATAAATTCCTGAGCATTTCAAACGAGACTAACATACTACAAAACAAAAAGGAAGTGTGTGTTTGGTGTGCAGGCGGGCTCACGTTGGGATTTTCTGCAGTCATTGAGGAACGTGAGCACCATTTATTGTACGGTACGTGGATGCCAATAGGAATAAAGCCAATATTGTAAGAAGTGTGCATCACCGAAGAGACATATGAACGACGTGTTCCAACCAAGCATCGTATGTCCACGGGCATGAAAAGCTTGACTCCAGAACCTTCAGAGTAGCATGGAGTAGTGTTTCGTTTTTGGCGAGCAGCTACTGTAGCATCGTGACTTGGAGCTCCCGTCTGATTAGAGCAGTAGAACAGCACAACAGCTAATTTGGTTTGTCACGTTTTTGGTCAAAGAAAAGTGGTTTGCCCAAAGGTTGCTGATCCCAAAGTAAAGATGGAACGTTAGCAGTAACGTGCATGGATGGACTGGCAATAAATAAGATCCTGAGAGTAGCAGAAGAATGCAGGACTTTCCAAACCCTGATTATCCATTATTTTGGACCACATCATCTAGTGACAAACGAGTGATTTTGTCCTGGATGGAGGCTAAACAGGAGAGGATCCAAGTAGCTATCTGATTCTCCCATTAGCCAAACGGCGTACCCATCGCATCACTCATTAAGGTTGCGGTTGTTCACATTTCTTTCTTTGGGAAAAACTAAACATTGTGGATATTTGTAGCCCAACAACAGCACACTTGTCATGCTAACGTCGGTAAAGTGAATTTTTCAGCTCCCACGTCTTGACTGCATGATTTGTAATAAGAAAAGAAAGGCTTGCTTATCAAAGCGAAGACGGGTGACATGAGCGTTGAGAACAGTGTGTGCCTGGCTGCTTAGTGGCTGTACATCTTGCTCCACTCCACGCAAGTGTCCAGTTCTTTTGTGCTGCTGTGTGGGCGCATTTTGCAGAAGGCATTCTCAAAGTCTGTGAAGGCTGGGGGTTTGGAAGCGGCAGGGATGCCGTGCATGGCCCCGGTGGGGGCTGATGCCGAGGAGAGCGCCTGCTGGCTGAGGTGCAGTAGTTCCCACACGGAGTAGCCTTCGGTGCGCTGCAGCACAGCGCTCAGCTCCCTCTCGCTCAGACTGGAACCCTGAGGCGAGAGCGCCTGCAGCAGCACTTGCGTGCGCGTGGCTGCATCGGGCAGACCAACATGGTAGCGCTTGGCGAAGCTGCGATGGACCGCGTCCGGCAGCAGATCCGGCCTGCCGGTGCAACATATGACAATCACCAAACCAGTGGCCACCTGGGCTTTCTCCAAGAAGGTGTGCAGCGTCTGTTTCAGCCCCTCCTCGTCCTCCAGGGCTTCCAGTTGGCTGATGAGCACCACAGAGGGCTGCCGTGACCCCGCCTCCTGAAACACCGATCCCAGCATGTGTTCTGCTTCCGCCTTCCCTTTAGAGGCCAGCATGGCTCCGCTCAGCTTGTAGAGGGATGCTCCAATTTGTGAAGCCAAAGAACGGGTCAACGTGGTCTTACCCCCTCCCCGGGGGCCAAACAACAGAATGGTTCTTGGTGGGTGGATCACCGGACTCTGCCTCAACACAGGCCACAGTAGGTCCTCTTCCAGGGCAGCTTTGACGTGGGTGAGCCCAGCCAACTCACCCCAGCTGAGGGCCGGGCTGCAGTCCAAAATCTCCACATTCATAAGGTCCAACACACCGGGCTCTGGACTCTTCAGAGTCTCAACAGTTGGACCACACAATGAAGAACGTTTGTGGGCCTGAGAGCGGTGCTGCTGTTGGACGAAGGCTTTCTCCGTCACTCCGCTGTCGCCCGTCATGCCAGCTGGAGGGCTGTACTCCCCGGCTGGCCCGTATGAAGGAGAAACCAGGGGCTGAGAGGAGGGATTACTGGGCTTAAAATTGGTTGGATCTGTGCTGCTGAAGCCGTTTCCTCTGCACTCTGCTTTGTCGTTCACAGGATATGGGGAGTTCCCTCTCACCTTCAGTGGCTCATAGTTGTATTTCCTGTAACGTGCACTATCCCCGCCTTCACCCTCTTCTACACTCAGCTCAAAAGCTTTTCTTTTTAATGTCCCACCAGACTCGGTTGTGCCATTGTTGTTGCTCTGGTAACTATAGCTGCCCCCCACCACTGCTTGCCTGGGGGGAACAGGAGTTGGTGCGGGCAGACCTGAAGTCAAGTATGTTGCAGAAGGGTGGCTGTAATTGGGGGCAAGGCTGGACTGAGGAGGGTACGTGCTGGGGGGGTAGCTATAGACAGGTGTGGTGGGGCTATAGCTGGGTACCAGGGTGGGGGTGGATTGAATAGTGTGGAGGGAGGCAGGAGGAAGTGCTGCAACGGGTTGAGGACAGTATCCTGAGGCCAGATAGGTGCCGTTGTAGCTAGAGGGATAGTCGCTGGAGCCACTACACGAGCTGCCGCCACTATATCCAGAGTCTGAGAGGTTACTGTTTACCACCGACACGCTGCTCATCGCTGGAGGGCCTGCTGTGGTGGATACAGCCTTCGAAGCGGAGAGGCTATCGTGGACTCCAGGGGGGACAAGGGAGTAGGAGGCATCGGTGCTGTGTGTCAGCGGCCAGGGCTCCAGGTCAGTCTTCTGGCCGTTGAGGCCCCCAAAGGCTCCTGGCTCTGGGTAGGAGGCCACGGCAGGGGGGCGGTCATACGGTGAGTCCAGCCCACCGGAGTACTTTTCTGCATAACGCTTCAGCAGATTGGAAGCTGTGAGGGCAGAGATGTCATCGTTGGCCCAAGAGTAGTTGTAGGAGTTGCGGCTGCGGCCGGAGTAGAATTCTGACTTGTGTGCTGGAGAGGAGGTTGTGGAGGAGACGTCCAGGTGCTGCTCAGGCCACTGGCTGAGGGGCTGGGCATGCTCTGGGTTCCAGTGCATCTTTAATAAGCCTGCCAGAAAAAAGTAGTCATTACAATGGTGTACCAAAAAGTCAAGGAAAAGTCAAGGGGCAGCTCCCATCCCATAATAGCCTTGTCTTGTAATAGAGTGGGGGTGTGACAGAATACCTACTTCCTGACATGACACTAAGCACGGGACTGGGCCTTTGAGAACAAGATGAGACTAGATTTTAACATGAATTTTAATAAAAGTGCAATGAAAAAATATGACTGGACAAACAATCTTATTTAACAGACACGTTTTGAAAGGTTTATTGATTTTGTTGACCACAAATTCATGCTAGTTAGTTCGTAGCATCAACACTTTAGCTATTTCTACTTTTGCTCAATTTTTCCATTTTTGCTAAGCCACGTTCCACAGATGACCCCTGTGCCACACTTTGAGCACCAATGAATGTTTTGCTAGGAAGGGCAATTGCATTGTGGAGAGATAAACACCAACACGGATGTATGTGGGTTGATCTAAATCTTTAAGTTAAGTTGATCAAATGTTGAATCACAACAGCTTCTGCTTGGCATGAACAAGTGGCAGGCGGGTTTGACTCCCTTCAGGGAACAACCACACAGGCCACAGATCACAATCTGATTGGCGTCCAAACAAGAAATCTCATCATGTTTTAATCTCGCAACATCCCTATAACAGAGGCTTGTCAACTATTTGACATATTATATATGATATAAAATATAACATAAAATATATGATACCTGGTATTATTGTGTGAATTATGATTATTGTATTATTCCTCATTTTGAGGAATTGAATTGCATGTGAACGGAAAGGCTTTTCCTGCTCTTCCCTGGACAACTTCTAACATTTCCATGAATGCTAACATTTCCATAAAGGGTAAAATGAACATGACTAAATATCAATCCGATTTTTAATGAATATCTTAGCTTTTCACTAAATGCCTCCATATGATTTATTTTGCCCTTTTCCAGCGCCACTGCCCCACATGGTGACAGACGGTGCATGGAGGAAGAGAAAGCAGCCGAAGGAGAGAAAAGGAGGTGAAAGCAGATCTGCAGGCTGCATGTGTTGTTGTGCAGTTTTCCCAGCGCATGGTGGAGCGCTGATAAGACCCCACTACTATTCCTCCTATACTGCTAGCATCTGCAGGTCTCCCAGAGGACCTATTGTTATCTCTGTGTGCATGTTGCTCTGAATGCCTGCTCTCTCCACCCCCCACCCCCATTTACCACCCACCAATCCACCCACCCACCACAGGCCCCTGGGCCGGCTGGACAGAGGGAATGGAGGGTGTTTGTGTATACTCTTGGACAGTGTTGTGGAGGGAGGGAGAAACAGCGAGGGACAGATGGGGGTTGAGTTTGAGATTGCAGCACAGTGTGCTATTCATCTGCACAACTCTCCCATGGAACATTGGGAGAGTGCTCTGGTGGCTGACTTCAGCACCAGCGTGGGCCTGATTGATCATGCACAGAGCACTTTTCTTGACAGGACAGTGGAAAAAATATTATTTTAATCAATGGCTCCTCTGCGTTTACCACAAGTGTGTTATTTTCCAGAACAATATTTAACTGAAAGACGTGGCACAAACTCAGGCACCACGTAAACGTGAGGTCAACCGTGATGTCCACAGTCCAGAGACACTAAGTGCACACAGTGTGCACATAGTGTGCAGGGCTACTTGCAAATGTTTTCATGATGGTTTTTCATAAAGACCTGCACTACATCATGCTGAGGCATTAGCTCGACATTCCACGCATAGTTTGACGTTATTGAACTGTCTCGAATTAGCCCGAGGTGGAGACCACTCCAGTCAGAGAGAGAGGTAAAAAAGAACACGGCAAAATCCGCCATTGCTGCCATTCGCCCTGACTGCTCTCCCTTCAGTAGATGCCCGATGATTCATTATTCATGGCTGTCTTTTTATGCGAGGCGGGCTACTTATTGCCATTTAAATCAAATCTCACTAAATCTGCAGCAATGGCAAACTTTGGCCCCTTTAGACTCTTTCCAAACCTCCCCTGTGTGTTTTCAGCACATTATTTATTCAGTCAGTTGAGACCAGCAGACCAGATGGCTGTTGGATTACCACGTCCTTCATATTCAAATCCACTGCCTTAAGTTCCTACTAGCCAAACTAGTTCAAGTACTTCCTTTAAGCCTTCAGCTCCAACCCACCGTGCCAGACGCACCACGGCCAAGACTCACCAGAAGCTTTCCTATGCTTTTCCGTTTCTGCAAGCAAGCCCAAGAGATGCTAGCCGAAAACCTGATGACCGCAATTGTTTTGGACTGACTCGCAGGTCTTTGTCCAGGTTGCAGAAACCATATCCTGCAGGCCCTTCCCATCAGCAGCCCAACCGGTTTGTGAGCAGCCCCAATAATAGGGCCTGTGTGTGACAGAGATGGATGAGAGCCCAGGGGAGCTCATAAAACCTGCAGCAGCGAGGGAGGAGGAAAGGGAAGAGGGAGGGAGGGGAAAGTGGACAGCAGGCAATACGTCCTCTCTAAGCGGGCCGGAGCGGACATTAGAGGACTCATTCAGGCGGGCTAACTGCTGTCCACTCCATCATCAGCATACTGCAGAATGGACTCCTTTCACGTTACCCCCCCCCCCCCCCCCCGACCAATGTGCTGGAGGGTAGTGATGTGTGGACAGATACCGAAGTATCGATACTTCTGATACCAGCTTTTTACGCAAAATATCAATACTTTTGATATTTCAGTCATTTGCCGTAATGTTTGTCTGCTGAAACAATGATCTATCGTAAACTCAGCCATGTGTGAATCATTCGGAATCAAGTTTTCATTCTCATACTAGTTCTTAATAATTAATCATTCATGTTAAAGTTTTTATTATTTATTTTTTTAATGCCATTTTCACTTTATACGATTTTTAATCATTACATAAAAATGACATAAATCATTTATTGATATCAGTTCTTGAATAAATTGGTAAATGGTCTTTCACTTGTATAGCGCTTTTCCACCTCTAAGGCACTTTGACACTGTTAGCACGTCTACCTTCTGATGACGCAGCATCAGGACCAACGAGGGGTGACATGATCATGGCAGGACAGGGGATCGAACCCGCCACCTTCAGGTTGGGAGACAATCACTCTACCACCTAATTAAATGACTTGTTATGTATCCTTCATGCTATAATATGAACTACAATACTTTTTTAAATGTATACACTTTCAGTATCTGTATGGGCTTGGTATCACCAATACCAGCCTGAATTCTACTCAGTATCGGAAACAGAATTAGTGGCATTGCACATCACTGCTGGATATGTTGTGGCAGGAAACGCTGGGAAACGGAAAACTCCGGTTATTGGCGTCCATACCAAAACACATAATGGGATGTTTCTCCAAATCCCCACTTTGGCTGGAGGTTTGGAAAACATTTGTCTTTAGTACCTCTGGGCTTGTGTGGATGATAAAATGACTTGGTTGGATGAGATACCCGGCCACGGGGACAGGACCTTAGATAAGAAGTCTGTAAACCAGGACAATGTGCACATTCTTTCAACAGTGGTCCAATCTTAGATTTGATGCCGGAACATAACGAGTCATCCCTCGCTACATTGGGGTTCCAACATTGCTTCCTCACTCTGTTTTTTTTCAAAAATGAAGGAATGAATAAATGATTGCTGTTTTGTTGTTTACTATGGCCTATTGTTAGCCAAGGAATATTGAAAGTCAAGTCATACAGGCATCGGTAACGCTACACTGTACCTTAGATACAAGATGCATGGAGTCAGCCATGGCATGTCCCACATGATAGTGAAAAACGATTTTGTGTGGAAGTGGTACATTTTTGTCAACTTACGATACCAAAAAGGACAAATCCTTCTTCAATCTTGAGTTAAAAAAAAATAAATTCGTATAAAGCGTATAAAATGATTATACGCTATATGCGCTATATGTCTACAGGGCTCTAACAATGTTTCAAAAAATCAATTAGTAAAATATAGTAGTAAAATATAAAAAAATAATGCTATATGCTATAGCTATAAAAATATTCAGTTTTTTAATATTGAAACTTTATCACTTATCGCGGTTCAGCGTCGAACCAATTAACCGTGATAAACGAGGGACAACTGTAATGCTGAGTACTTTAAAAGCCATCATCCATGGTGTAACAGGTCCACGATTACCTTGAAGTAATCTAACAACGATCAAGTTCTTTCAGCAGCTCTGATACAGCCTATAATTCAACAATTCAATTTTTCATTGATCAGAAATACGTTACCACTAAACTTAATACAGAACTAGCTTGTGATTGCCTGCAACAAAGTAAACATTGGTGTTTGAACATGCGGTCCTTCTTGCATATCTCTGACCTCCGCCGGCTGCAAGGAGATTGATAAGAACCTTGTGGACACGCACATTAAACTTCCCACAGTGTGAGCGTTCCCGCTCCCAGGAGGGACAGATGTTTCACTGCCGACCGACCGCCTTACTGTCTGTGTGGCCATTGTGGTGGACGGCCATCCAGCAGACGTGCGCTGCTCGGACAATCCAGTTGGCCCTGAGACAAAGGCTGAAGGATCTTATTGTCAGCGGCCTTTCTAATTATGGAAATCTTATTAATCTATTCAGAAGCAGTCCACTGAGAGCTTTTGTGTGCGGCTGGGATTTATTGAGGGACCTGTGTGAGCGGCATCCTTTTGTAGGGCGCATGATGAAGACAGCGGCACAGTTCACTTCAGCTAGAACTGGCTCTGAGGAGGGTCTGGCATTAAAATTAGACTACATATATTTCAGGGGGGGGGGGGTGTCTTACATGCATTTATGCTTTCTCGAACGGCTCCTGTTGGAACATAAATTGTTTTCTTCTTACTTTCTTCTTACATGTGTGTGTCGTGTTTCCCAGTGAAATAAGGTATTGCTGAGAGAAACGTTCTCTTGGAAGGAAGCCCAGAGATAGAGGGTCTCGGTGCCGTTTCACTGCTCCCTTGAGGTTCCCTTCCCAGCACTTTTGTTTTTCCTGACCTATGGAACAAAACAGACACGGATGCAACCACCCTTCTGGGAGTGTGCTATTAAAGTGTTCCAATTGTGAAGAGGCCGCTTGTAAACAAGATAGTCGTGGAACAATTCAATCAGGCCTCCTTTCAGTGTTCAGCCCAACCATAAACAAAAGCTACCGACATCTCCAGTCCATCATAAGCATGCAAGGATGCATCCATCATCTGTCTGGGTGTTCCCTATTCACTGTGAAGTTATTAAAACATTTTCATAATGTTTGAATGATGCTGCCTTCATTAATATTACAGGATATTCTCATCCTTTTTACATTCTTTGGATGACACTCTGACACTAGCCTTGGAAAGGTCATAAACGGAGATTTGAAGGATTGACAGACCCAGGCTAGATGGCGGCTTCAGGTATTCTAGGGATGTACCGATACGATATTGATACGATTGGATATTAGGCCAATAATTGCAAAAATTAAATTATATCGGCCTCCACCTCAAATCTGTGATATAGGCACTTTGACACAAGCCGTCAATTCCAAATTCCGCCCCAGCTCATCTATCCATGCAGACAACTTCAGTTGGACATGACCAACCTCGTCATGCATATGAAGCCACATCACGTGGGAAAAAGTCATTAGCCATAGGATTGTTGGTGATGAGTAATGTTGAATTGAAACAATCCATTTAGTACCTTCAACCTGGCTATATTATGCCGAGCTGCCATATATTGTAGATAAAAGTATATCTCACAATATCGCTAAGCAAATGTTGCATCGGGACATTTCAGCAATCCAGCCATGATTTATTGTCCAAGCAAATGATGATCTTTTCCAACATCAAAGCCAATAAACCTTACAACCAACGAGACTGGAGACTTTCTACCGAATAGAAAGTCTCCAGTCTCGGAATCTGTTATTCTTCGGAATCTGTTATTCATCCGTTTGCTATCTTGATTTGTTGTGGAGTCGAGAGTCCTCACAAGTCCTGTGTTGTCAGGTTCACTGTGATTTATGACACTAATATCAAGGAGGACATTCTCACTTGGCTGAGGCCATTCTGCCGCCGCTCACTACCTGGCCTGTCATAAAAACACCAATCGGAGAGGCCGACTGCATTTCATCATGTGGCAGGTGGAGAGGCTGGGAAATTGTCTCTGTGTTCTCTCACTTTGGTATAAAAAACACACTTGATCAGATTGGGCTCAGTTTGGTCTGGACAGGGATTATGGATGTATTCTATATATTGTGCATGCAGACAATATCAGCCCTGCACAGGCTTCATAACCAAAAAGATGTTAAAGGAAGTATGAGGTCGGTCCTTGAGATGTTTGGCAAACTGCTTTAAGACAGAGATAATAGACACCAAACCACAGCCATGTATAATACCCATCATGCAGGAATATTAATATAATCCAAGAGTTAGTCACAGGGGGTCCATCAATCAAACACAATGCCGCTTGGCCTCATTCATGCTCCAAAAGGATGCAATAACATGAGGAGAGTGCGGGAGCCCCGGTGAGGAGTTTTCACACCTGCTGCCCAGACCCCAACAGACGCAGGCCTTTTCAAACCTGGTCCCAGGAGGAAGGGGCGCATCTCCTGCAGTGGCACTGATGGTGACTTTTGATGTGCTTTCCTCTTTCTGGGGCTTGTTGTTGCTGCCGGTACAGGTGGACTTTTTGGTTTATTGTGTGCATTAACAAGATGATGGAAAAACTGATATCACCGCTACACCATTTGACTCGCATGCTTCAAAAAAGAAGCCATGGAATTATGGCAATGGTAATGGTTTTATTTCATTTGAACATGCATCAGATTCCAATTGACTGCATCACATAATCAGTTCCCAATTCCAGTAGGAAGTAGGAAGTAGGAAGTAGGAAGAAGCAAAGCTTATTAAATCCTTCCTATCTGGTACTTTTACAATCAGTAACTGTTACATTTGTTCACTTCCTGCTTTCCATAATACAGTTTAAGGGCTTTTTTTTTTAAATAATGTACCTCGTACAGAAGTACGAGGTGATATGACCATCCAATGACATAATGGGTACCATAGTAAGTGTCAATATAGTGATATATATAGCACATCATGACTGGTTCAAAACTCTTCATCCTTGTATTTAGCAAACATCAACTGCTTGTATTGTTTCTTGAATTGGCTCATCGTTGTGCATTGTTTGAGGTCCTTACTTAATCCATTCCATAGCTTGATTCCACATACTGAAATGCTATGGCTTTTTAACGTAGTCCTAGCATATAAGTGTTTCAAATTTACTTCTTCCCTGAGATCATATTTCTCCTATTATGGAGAAGACTATGAAGAAACTTTGGAAAAAGGCAAGGATCAGGATATTTTTTAATTAACTTTAATGAATATAAGGTTATTCCTACTTTTTGGTCGACTGACAAACCTGCAGGATCCCTGTCCTTAATTTAGTGCTGATCCAAATTAGGACTGAAAAATCCCTGTAATAATCTCCAAAGTAAAGTTGAGCGTTGAATATATTCTGAGACTTTTTACGCAGTGTGGGTTGGAGGTTGGAGCTCCACCCAAACTGCTTGATGACACTTGCTTAACATTGATTCATTGACAAACCTGTTTAGAATTGCTAATGGCGGTGCAGCAAAAAGCAAATTCCCCCGTCTGTGAGCGTGCTCAATTTGCAGCCCCTTTCACCGCACTTTCTCCAAACTAAAAAGCCTGCAAAATAATTGCTGGATGCGTCACTTCATGCTTGTAATTTTAGAAACCACTCCCCCATCCCCCACGCCTGCCAACGTACATCCACAAATGGCAGGAGCCCTCCCGCTCCACCCTCCCCTTCAAGAAAAACAGGGTCCTTATTTTCTGTGAGTGCAGGCAGGCAGGCTTTGGGTTATTGTGTCCACTAATATATCAAAGAACAGCTGTCCCAAGGCCCTGTGATGACCAATCACTCCTCCATCTGTCTCTCTTGCCAAATATACCCCCCATTCTCCTCACAATTTCCTTCTATCTCCATTTCAGCTTTTCTTTTTCTCTCAGTGAGCATAGAGTGAGCTACACGTTTGGCCCCCGTATGATCCCACTTTATGAGCTCTGCACATGAGTGATTTATGGTTTTCTGTCAAACCAAATTTGGACACTTGGGTCAACAGACCTGGGTCCTCCTGTGGTGGTTTATGAGGGCTGAAACCAAACAGCTGATGGCATCGTGATTAAAGTAGATTATTTCTCAAGTGTAGTCATTTACTAATTAACTGCAGTGGTGTGAAGGCTGAGAATTCTGCAGCCTCAGGAATCCAGTGAAGTGTTACTATCCAAATGAGCCTCCCCCCAAACCCCCCCACACTCCTTAATGAGCTGATGAACCCTTAGAGAGAAAGAGCACAGGGCTGCTGGACTCACAGGGCCCCGGGTCTCTAACCTCCTGTTTTTGTGGGCAGAGACATGTGAACACATACGCACACACACGCACACACACATGCACACACACATGCACACACACGTACACATAGACTGGGGGCTAATTAGAGCCCATTCACACCCCACACTAATGATCCCTCCTCCTATTCATACACACTTTAGCCAGCTCTGTGTTTACTCAAGGGCCTTCCAGGCCCCGGCGCCAAACCACTCATGCCACTCTACCTACAATAGCGACGGGCACGGGCGCGGCCCTCCAACGTACTCCTCCAGAGATCTACTACTTACTTCTTCAATACAAGCTACTCCCTGACTCATTCAGGAAGAAACTTCCAGCAAACATAAAAACGGAGTGAGAAAGGGGGGGTCAGCGACTCTGTTTGGGTGTGTGTGCACTTTTAGGGAAAAGGTATCGCTACACTGGGGGGGCAGCAACAAGAGTTAGGGCACTCCTGGGTTGGTGGCCTGGGACTGATTTAAGAGTTTGTTTGAAGTGCAGATTACAGATTCTTTGCACCAAATCCCTCCAGGAGTATCCATGGCCCCTGGAATCTCTCTCAGGTTTCTTCTAAAGTCCTGCCATGGCTACTCAGCCCAGTTTCAAGTCCTGTGGACTGGCTAGGGATGGGCAAAAGGCCCAATGTTCAGCCTATTATGATACATTATCATAGCCACTGAGTCATCACGGGACTGGACTATTTAGTTGAGCAGTCGGAGGCATCGTGTTGGGAAACGGCAAAGCTCTCTATGCCCCCAAACGGAATTCCA
Organism: Doryrhamphus excisus; assembly: GCF_037039965.1. Lineage (NCBI taxonomy): Eukaryota > Metazoa > Chordata > Actinopteri > Syngnathiformes > Syngnathidae > Doryrhamphus > Doryrhamphus excisus. The sequence goes on from NC_136373.1 coordinate 10,539,855, forward strand.
TCATTGAGGTGAGAGTCTTCACATGTCCTCCATAGCCCCTCACTGTCAGATTTGTGTTGGTAAAATTCTGACTGCAGTCTTGAACTAAGCTGCAAAGTCAGCAGCAAGTGCAGGGCTGGGTTTGTATGTCACTGGTCTGAGAGTAAACAGTGTGACTATCTGGCACTGCCGTGTGCACGCCTACAAATGCTATGTCTACATTGACACACATACTTGCACGCCGTTCTAAAACTAATCCGACCTTCAAAGCAGGACAATGAGAAACCTGGCAGAGAAGATGCCATCCAACTAATCACGACACAAGACAACAGGAAGTAGTGTCTGGCTCCACGGCATGCTAACTATTCCACCAATATTTGAGACATGGTTTGACTTGCTGTCCACTTCAGCAGTGTGGTGGGTATTCCGCCAATGTGGTCTAGAAGCTAGCAGCGAGCTAATGGAATAACCGGTAAAACAGCGACACGTTGGCCCTGCTAATTCATGGCTTTAGGGTCATTCTAAATTCTTCTCATTGGAGGAATTGGGAATCAAAAACACTGCCATGGCTATTTTTGGAGCGGAAGCAAACAAAACCTCAACAATTGTGAGTCTCGTGTCACATTCGTCACATTCTTGCTTACGAAGTACATTTTATGCAAGCGAGTGAAAAAAAACCTCTCAGTCTTGTAACATTCATTATTAGGGAATACGTTTTAAATGAACCATTATGCTTGGCTTCTCCCCCTTGTCTTGTAGCTGTCATGCTGATAAAGCTCCTTTGAGGCCAGTTAAAAGAAAAAAATAGCTTTTTTTGCGGAGGCCCGAAGGCAGCCCCATGCTGGCTGCAAAACAATACTGTTTTGGAAGCCAACGCACTGCACTCAAATGAAGCCTGGTGGCGGGGGCCAAAAGGGGAGGCAGTGGATGATTGTCAAACTGGACATATCAGTTATTAGGTCGGCCCTGAATGGAGAACGGAGAGCGGTGGGTAAAGGACCGAGAGCAGGAGGCAGTCCTGACCTGTCTTGGTAAAATGACACTGAATGGTTTGGGCTGCTTAAAGCATCAAGCGTTCTCTGTCCACCCTCCTTCCCCCATGCATGTCTTCCACTTGTGACCAAACATTCAGGCTTGAGATTTAGCATGTCAGGGAAAACGATTGCTGGCTTGTGCACGGATGTTTCACAAGCGACAGAAGCCAATGTCTACTCTTGTGGAACCATGATAGGAGAGAAGGAGATTCATTGATGGAGGCAAAGTCAAACTGAAGCTTGACTTGTTGTTTGTTGTGACATGCAGAAGGATTGGAGAGAAAGAAAGGTGCAAAGTACTCACTATAGGGGACAATAGGACTCAGCATTCTGTGGAGCTTGTCTTAGTAAAAAGGAATGCTGTTTTGGGAATGCCAGCGACGGTTAATGTCCGGTGGGCTGTAGTCCATCACTGACTCTTGCACATGCTCTTGAACCAACAACACAAAAGCCCTGCGAGGAACATAAAAAGACAAGAGAGCTTAGACAGTCACAGGCTGGGATGCAATGTCTAGACAAACATGACAACTACGTCTTTTCTTGAAAACACTAAACTTAAAAGTCATGCAAAGGAGAATATTCTATTGAGCAGGACTAGCGACCACATATAAAGTGAAGCAGATAGGGTATTCTTTAGGGTATTCATCACAGGCAGTATTATATTCAGTATAGCTGCGTCCACCCAAGCTTGTCCAGGCTTTCTAAATCCATCCATCTATTTCTTATGCTGCTTATCCTCACTAGGGTTGCGGATATACTGGAACCTATCCCGGCTGTCTTTGGGGGGGACGGGTGGCCAGCCAATGGCAGGCTGTCTAAATCTGCCTTAGAAAAAGACTTCCCTGCATACCAGCGCTCTGTGCACCGGGGCAATAAAGACTGCATTCTTTGGAGACCAAACACTTTGGGAGCAACCAGGCTAAGTGCTGAGCATTGATGGCATTTATACACGGAATTTCTATCAAATCCATTCATTCGTGTTACATAATTAAGTGCTGAATCATATATGTTTTTCAAAATAAAGTTCTATTCATAGAATTTCCAAATGCCGGGTTCTAGTCATGGATGAAATCCCGTTTTTAATCCTGCTGTTTCACTTCTTTGATCCTGATATGAGGTTCTGCTGCAAGCGGATCTGCAAGGCTAAAGCATTGATTTGACTTACTGGATGCTCTCGATAATAAGACACCACAAATGTAAATGTTTGTAGCGGATGGAAGAGTGAGGGATGTTGAGATGGCTTAGTTAATTCCACTCATTCATCCATCCATCCATCCATCCGTTTTCTATGCCGCTTATCCTCCTATTTTTAAATCAAAATCAAATGAAATAGAAGATGTCACAGACCCAGAAAATAATGCAGAGAAAATACTAATTCAGAATAATAATATTTAACTTTCATGTAACTTTTTGGAATTATTAATGAATGAACTCCGACAATATTGACAATTTCTGACGTTTGCATGTTACTACTCGAAGAATAAATAAACAAGTGCAACGAGCCTGGCGGTCAGAGTCCATTCACTCATGTGTCATCTACATGGAAGTGAATTATGCAATGACCACACGAAGATCCTGAATAGTCAGAATATCACGCCCTCCGCTCTGACAGACAACTTTCATCACTCAGCCCAATCACAGCACCCAACTCGACTTTGGCAGCCCCAAAACAAACAAAGCCTTGCCTGAGAGATTGAGAGGAGGAGTGCAAAGCTGCCCACTGCTTCCTCATCCCAGCCAGTGGAATAAAGTCCAACAGCAATGACAGCAGATCAGCACAGGGAGCTGAAGAAGGCTGCAGCCTTACCTATTCATGCCTGCATGTCCTCCATCAGATGGGAAAGCCCGATGTTAATCCCCAGACCAGAGCACACCAGAGCACTGCACTGCTTTGCTTTTTTCCCCACATATGGGACACAACTCCACACTCATTCTTCTTCCCTTCCTCTCTCTCTCTCTCTCTCTCTCTCTCTCTCTCGCTCTCTCTCGCTCTCTCTCTCTCTCTGGCCAGTGACAAGTGAGTGAACACTGCCCTCCCCCATGGATCTCCCATCCCCCTCCTCTGGCTTTATGTTAAAAGTATTTAAGCAGAAGGACAGAGGGAGCGAGAGGGAAAGGAGAGAGGGAAGTAGGGGAGGGCAGCAGGGTGAATGGGGGACTGACCAATCTGCTATGGAGTGCAGTGAAGCTTGGACACTGTGAAGATTGAAGAAGTGTGAGGAAAATGGCTGTGACAAGATGACTGCCTAGAAACACAACAAGATCCAATCTCTTATTTTTCCCGTAGGTTGAAAATGATTACCAGCGTTAAGAACATTAGTTGGAAACTACAACAAACATTTCCACTGAAATTTGGAATGGGCCTGCCCTTGCAATCCCCCCACCCCCCATGCAGAGTTGTATCCTTGCAGCCAGGCACCATCGCACCACCATTCCTTGCACCGTTCTTATAAAACACCAGTGCGGCACCGACGGTGGTTTGCTAGTTTGGATCCTGCTTGTTGAGTATGATGTGTCCATTATCTGGCTGGAATCTTTCCATGGTGTCCCAACTCTAAAAGAACCACTACCCCCTTGTTAACAAAATGCCTACAACCAATGGAATAGCTGTGAGGCATTCAGGCGCACTTGTAATTGTGAGTGTTCGGCACTAGTTGTTTTTCCATCCACCAATTTCCGATGCTAGTTATCCGGTTAACAGGAAGCTGAAAGTAAAAGCATCTTAATACAACAACTACAAATACTATATAATATATATATATATGTATAAAAAGGCTCGATTTGATGGCCTCTAGATTTGGTGTCAATCCGATACCAAGTAAATACAGAGCCAGTATCGCCAATATGGATACTTTTTAAAAAGGAATTTTAGATTATTGATCAGTGAAAATTCAGGAAAGAATTTGGGCAGAGTTTCTAAGTAAATCTAAAATAATTATGAGCACAACTAATGGTTTTATGGGGAAACAAGTAAGTAAGTAAGTAACAAAAGCCCAAATCATAATCAGAAATAAACTTCTTTTTGCATATCTTATCTTATCAACTGTGGCACATTCACACTGCGACACCGCATCTCACAATCAGATTAGTCAAAAAATTGACGGTGTCCATCCAAAAAAGTCAAGTTCAACAAAATGTGCGTGTTGAGTAGTAGAATTCAACACCCGTCCTGGCTGTGCGGAATTTTCCTCCACACAGTCAGGACTTCTGCAACGGACCATGTTCCCTGTCGGCTCCGATTGTACAGAATAGCGACATCGAACCAAATACATGGCTGCTTTTGCAGGCAGTGTGAAAGAGACTCCCACACACAACTGTTATGGCACCAACGTTGCTTTTGAGGGTGTTGGCTGATAGGGCAAGCTGGGGCACCTGTGGCGGCAGGGGCACATGCTGCAGGTCCTACCTTTGGTTTGGTAGGTCTGTTAGCGTAATGTTGTGCTTTTGTGCTACTATTCCTCAACTGAAGATGAGCCTTCAGTAAAACAAGCAGGTGTATCAGTGTATTAAAGCAAAAAAGTGGAAGTATACTTTTAACTACTTTGAAAGTCTCTTGTAAGGTTTGTGCTGTGAGCTATTTTAGGAGATGCCCCTGGTGGTCAGTGACATGGCTCAAATGGGAATGTGGGCTAATAAAGCCATTGGAGGAAACACTGCAACTCATTAGCGTGGTTAGGAAACTTCACAGACACACTGCGTCCCAGTTCACGACTACAATTACACTCCACATGTTTTCTAAGCAGTTGCATGATAGACGAGTGGCTAGCGTGTTGGCCACGCAGTCAATGGCCAGTTTGCCTGGTTTCAAGGCTTTTTAAGGCCCGAGCACCAAATTGTGCTGTGTTAATAAGTTGGCTCCACAAGGTCAGATCTTCATCATAATTGGTACATACAATCTGTCTCAGCGCCACCTAGTGGCAACAGGATAAAGTTTGTGATGTAGATTACTCCTTTTCTTTCAGGAGATTTTTCAAATGGACATCAAGTTCAATAGAAAGTATGACTGACAGACTGATGAACTTGAATTATGCAGGGCTCGACAATAACGATGGGGCAAGTTAAAACAAAATTCGGGCAAGTACATCCAATCAGTGATATTCCCGTCAGGCAGGTGCACTTTGGCATGCCATACTGCAAAGAGTTTTTTTTAACAGCGGTTCTTGTTGGGTGTTGGTAAAACACGGACTGCGTAATTCCGGTGGTAATTTGCAAACCAATCCTTGCAAATCTTGAAATGGACCAATCAGAATCGTTTATTTAGACCACGGTCCGTAGTCCACAGTCCACGTTTTACCCACACCCGTTCTTGTTCACGATCAACCAATCAGCGATCGTTTGACTACGAAAACTGCCAACATCGTCTAATTCAACTTCTGAAGGAAAAGACCAAAAAGTGATGAACCAGTGCCTCCTAAACAAGTATTTTATTAGCGGCAGCAAATCAAATGATGGCACAGGTGAGTGAATCACATTGCTGTGACAATTTGAAGTGGTCACAATGAAACACCACCGATTAGATCCAATACCAAGTGCTGATTTTGCACAAGCTACAAAATCTAGCGGTTCCATTTCTCTGTGTATTTTTCTCACCTTTGCTTCACAAATTATTGTTTGACCATTGAGCATTTTTTTCTGGATTAAAAACACTTTACTAGTACACAAATGTTATGAATTAATAAAGAATGTTATTCTTTATGTTCCAGTTTGTGGCTCAACTTGAACTTCTATGGACTTTTTTGGGTCTATTTTTCAAGTCTAATAAGACCACTAAGTGTTTTCTAAGTCTTTCTTTTTCTGAATATAATCACCAAGGTGGAATCTTGTCAATGTTCTGCATGCACAACTTAAGATCATGTGATGTTTATTTTACTTTATGTCAGAGATTAAAGCTGTTAGTTTGATCTGACTCAGTTTGCAATAGTAAAGAACGTTTACCCAATAACTTGTGTTGTCATTTATTATTTAATAAGCACAATGTTTATTCAATCATGAATGTACTTTTATTTATCAAGGCAAAGTGCCTAGAAGTCTCTTGACAATCCAGATTTCCATGCAACGTCATGATCTATGTAGGAAAACAACCACAAGAAATGATAATCATTTCATCTTTATTTGAGATTCTCATGTGATGCCACAAAAATTAGATGATATCATTATGGCAGTCTTTTCATGGGGCAAGTTCGGGCAAGTAGTAGTAGTAGTAGTAGTAGCACCTTAAGGATTCCCGATGGGCAAGTAATTTTTGTTTTTAATGTAGAGCCCTGTTATGGATTATTATTAGGGCTGTCAATCGATTGATTGCCTTTTTCTCCATAGTAAACTCACAATTAATCACATTTAATCGCAGATAGAAATACATTTTTATCTATAATAAGTAGGGGAAATATCTTTGGGGTAAACCATTACATCCAATTTTATGTAAAGAGATATCAATTTGGGAACTTTGGGCCATTATTTAAAAAAATACAGTCAGCAAGCATATTTTTTTCATTACTATTTTTCTTTATTATTAGCATATTAGCTTTTAAACACCCCCACAAACATTCAGCAAATACAAAATGTAAGCGAGTGAGACCTCTCACTCCATGAAGGCATGATGGAATCCATGATAAGTCAAACACAGCGACAGTAGATACAAATAACTTGCAACAAGAGTCATCTGCCAGGGCTTTGAAGCTAACTTTAAATACTATTTTCTTTCTCCATTTCCCATCAATATGTTCCAGCTTGTGGCTACAGAGTTACCGTGCTTCAACCAAACTACGGTGGGGGCGGAGGGTCAAACAGGAGGAGCGCATGTTAATCAAAGTGTCATAATTTAAATATGGTGCAGCATCCATTTCACAGATCTTCATCAAATCTGGTGGAGACATCACTCATGAAAGAACGCACAAACAAGTCTAAGAATCTGATCAGATTCAGAAAGAACCAGGAAGTCGGCCATTTTGGTTTAAAGTGGCCATTTTGGGTTGTATTTCGCCAAACTGGTCTTCGGGACTTTGAGCAAATGAGGCCACATTAAAACCATGTATACCAGACATATGGACAATTATATTTTGAAAACGTTTAACATTTGGCATAGAATGTGGGCGGAGCCTTGGAGGCTTGCCAAGCACCACGAAACTCAAATAACTTGACTCCACAAGGTCAGATTTCGACAATAATTGGAGTGTATGACGTATGTGACACCCTGAAGACCCATATGTATGGCATTTCCTCAATTAGGAACAGTGGCGACTGCACAAATGCTTAGCACAAAAACCCACTGCTCTGAGTTAATTTGTTGAATAGCTTTCACATTAAACAGCAGCAAAAACTGCTCCTCACCTTGTCCTCGTCATCACTTCACGCTTCATATCATCAGGGTGGGTTCTGATGACGACTACATTTTGATGCTGACGCAGTTGGCGCCACCAACTGGTGGAAATGTATATCTGCTGTAACTACCTTCTAAAATTTTTGATGGTGGGTTGGGACATCAGACAGGACATGATCACCCCATTTTTTTCTTTTTATCAGTTGTTGGTTAAAATAAGCATTACCACCTTAGTCACCATAAGACTTATTTTTAGGTCTGAAAATCTTAAATCTAGAATTCAGTTTGTACTTATTGCTAGAAAAAAAGTCTTAATTTCAGAAATCTTAATTTAAGATTACTTAGCAAGTACAGTATAATTGACTTTCTGCATGGACAGATTATTTAGTTTGAAGTAGTTTTTCACAAAATGTAGTCTTTTTATCTTCTATTAGGCCAATCTTTATTAGCCGTCTGTATGTGCCCTGTGATTGGCTGGTGACCAGTCCAGGGTGTACCCGCCTCTTGCCCAATAAGCTGGGATAGGCTCCAGCATCTCCCTGCGAGCATAATGAGGATACATGGCATAGAAAATGGATGGATGGATGTTTGAACATTGAAAGCTCACTGCGTTAGCTCATGGTATTTCTATGGAGTAAGCTGAGGGTATGGTGGAGCTGGGATGATGAAAACAGACAACTCTGGAACTATATGACTCTATTGCCTTATTTGTGCTGAGGCAGCAGTGTGTGGACACAGGCGGCATGCTGAGCCCAGCACTACTGAAGCACAAAGACTTCAGGGCCTCAGGATACATAACCAACCAAAATTGAGGAAAATAAGACAGAAAGAGGAAAGATGACAAAGGCAGAACCAGGCAGGTATGCTATATACCGTACACAAGCTTCAATGTCACATGAGTGAGTTTGACAGGTGTCAGTCCACAAGACCCTGCCCCCAACCCTCTGTTATTTATGCACACTTGCTCTCACTCACAGAGGACATCCAGTCCAGTACTGAGGAACGTGGTCTACTGTCTGGTCTAGGAGGAAGGGTAGAGGTTGCCTCACGATTGGAGGCTAATATGAGATTGCAGACAAAGGAGAGGCGGCAGCCTTAAAGTGACTTTTGAATAGACAAGGTACTGTATATTCAGGTCAATACACCAGTGTTTTACCTCGTACTCCGAGCTGTGTCAGCTTAACGTTTCCATTCAGCAGGTTGTTCAACCGGTGCTGAATTATGTCAGCAGGTCAGCTGCTTTCATCAAGACAAACTCACCATTCAGGCCTGGCTTTAACTCACTCACAAGAAAATATTCATACAGCACAACAACAAAGAGTGAGTTGCTAAGAAAATGCTCCAAGGATATATGCACATGTCTTTTTGGGGCAGGTTGAAATTCAACCATCCCCATCCCCACCTCCTGACCCCCCCACGTTGGATCGGTAAATAGGTAAATAGCCACATCCAGACAGGAATGCACAACAGGAAAAAGGTGTAATACGTAAGGCACACCTACATGTGGCTCTGGAAACAGATACACAGACAGAACCATGTGACAACAAAACCAAAGAAGAAGAAAAAGTCCATTGTCTTCCGTTTTCCTCTTGTCCGGATAACTCCGGACATCAGCAATGGAGCTGTGGCACAGCCAGTCACAGGCGCCATCTTGCTACCTAAGAATGCCTAATGACATATTAGAGTTTTTCTCCATTGGTTTGGCTCATTTCTTGAACCAGACATTCTCAAAACTCTAAGACTACTTGGCCAAAAAGCACAACAACTTTGATCACTTGCAAAAGTTCATATCTCTCCCAAAACTTTTCACTCATGTTTCAAAGCTAATTCCTTTATCATAAAAATAGTCAGCACCCCAAAATGCAAAGATCATTCTCAATTGCTTTGGCTCATTTCCTGAAACAGACTGGACTTTCTCAACACTCTTTTAGCAAAATAGCTCGTATCTTGTCCAAAACACTTCACTCAGACCAAGGGCTCACTTCCGTAGCGCAGGCGCGGTGCACCTGCCCTGGGTGTGGCCAAACACAATTTGCAATTTTTGTGAGCAGCAAAGTTCAGCCCAGTGCAGCGCACCCACGCCACCATACCACCGATCGGCGCAAGTGGCAAAGAGGGAGGAGAGAAGGCATGAGGGGTGTAATCTAACCAATCAAATAAAGGCCTCCCACTGGACTGCGCATCACAGGCCACAATGCCCGCCACCATGTCGACCACCTCTGCTCTTGACAGTCACATTAAACACAGCAGCAGGCTAATGCAGGCATCGTGCTTGTGATCCACCTGCATTCATGGTCTGTGGTCGCAAAATAGGAGAACCTTTGATGGTATACTACGCATATAGTATATGCATGTACTCCATCTTTTCAGATCACGTTAAGAATAAATATCGGGACCAGCTCTATGCTAGCGTATGGGGGGGCAACACCCCCCTAAATAAATGCCTTGTCCCCCCAAATGAAAAGTTTAGAAGTGGAAACTGACACATGACAGCTCCACTAATGTCTCATCTTCGTGGCCACGTTTTTTTTATTTTTCTCTCTTTTTTTTCTCTTTGAATGAGATTTGTAAGATGAGATAAAGCGATGAGAATACATACTGTATTTTCTGGACTATAAGTCGCTCCGGAATATAAGTATCACAAGGCCAGAAATGCATAATTAGGCAGAAAAAACATAAATAAGTTGCACTGGAGTATAAGTCCCATTTTTTGCGGGTAATTTATTTTACTAACTACTTGACCAAAACAGACGTCGTCTTGGAAGGCAAGTTCTAACAATAAAAGAATAGAGAACAGGCTGAATAGGTGTAAGATATGCTAACACAAGGCTTATTCAGCTACACAAAAAATAAACATGAACAGAAAAGGTGTCCAGTGTTTATGTAACATAAACACTTTTTTCATGTATAAGTCACTCTGGAGTATAAGTCACAGGAACAGCCAACCTATGAAAAAAAAGTGTGACTTATAGTCTGGAAAATACAGTACTTTGTATCACATGCCCTGGCTGTTTGTGGTTGGCTGAAAAATGTGTACACATTAGTTGGTGTCATACTTTTAGCTGCCGTCACAGCCCAAAGAGTGATTCAGAAAACCCATAGCAAGAGGAGAGACCGCACCTATTTATTTGTACTATGTATTGTATTATGTATACAACTGTGATAATCATATAAGGTGGATATTTACAACATAGATGAGAAGGTAATAAAACAATACATGGACATAAGACGGTAACAGGAGCAAGGGAGGGTTGTGCAGTATCACAAGATTTGTCACAGGATGAGAAGTGGAATGTATACTGACAGGAATTAGGTCAAATGTGAAAAAGAAAGAAAAGAAGAGAGAAAAAAGTAACGGTAATGGTAATACAATAATAGTACAGAGTCACATAATTGTGCTGTATTGGTGAGAGAAAGAGGAAAAATACATGTATATACATAAATAAATATATGTATAAGGAGTTTGCATGTGTGGAGAATGCATGCGTGGCATTCCAAAAACATGCTAGGTTAATTGGCCACTCCAAATTGTCCATAGGTATGAATGTGAGTGGGAATGGTTGTTTGTCTATATGTGCCCTGTGATTGGCTGGCCACCAGTCCAGGGTGTACCCCGTCTCTCGCCCAAAGACAGCTGGATTGGCTCCAGCACCCCCTGGGACCCTTGTGAGGATAAGCGGTAGAAAATGGATGAATGAATGAAAAAATACTAAATAAAGAATGCTAATTAACAAATTAATCATAATAAAAAAATGTAAAGATACTGCATCAAGTCTCCACATCACCCCTCCCCCCCAATCCTGGTTGTCATTTTGTCCCCTTTCCCATGATTCTTCCTGCTGTGTTGTGCATTATGGTAATGGCAATGGTTTTATTTCACTTGAACATGCATCAGATTCCAATTGAGTGCATCCCATAATCAGTTCCCAGTTCCACATGTCCAAAAGGAGTAGGAAAAAGCAAATCTTATTAAATCCTACCCCTCCATCTGGTACTTTTACGATCAGTAACTGTTACATTTGTTCACTTCCTGCTTTCCATAATACATTTTAAGGTTTTTTTTATTTTTATGTTTTTATTTTCAATTTTGTTATTTTTGGTCCCGTACCGAAGTAGGAGGTGATATGAGCATCCAATGACATAATGGGTATAAGTGTCAATATAGTGATATATATAGCACATCATGACTGGTTCAAGACTCTTCATCCTTGTATTTAGCAAACATCAACTGCTTGTATTGTTTCTTGAATTGGCTCATCGTTGTGCATTGTTTGAGGTCCTTACTCAATCCATTCCATAGTTTGATTCCACATACTGAAATGCTATGGCTTTTTAACGTAGTCCTAACGTAGTCCCATCAGCAAGTTGAAGTATTTGTGATTTTAGAAATAAGGAGTTAGTATGTTCTCTGTAGGCGGCATTATGAATTATCCTTACTGACCTTTTTTGCAGTACATTAAGTGGGTGAAGATTGCTTTTATAGTTATTAGCCCATATTTCCACACAATAAGTAAGATATGGTAGAACCTTAGAGCAATAAAGAGTGTGGAGTGATTTCTGATTGAGAACAAATTTTGCTTTGTTCAATACTGAAATATTTCTGGCCACCTCATGTTGTATATTTGTAATATAAAAATAAGCATTGCTCTTACCCATGCTTTCATGTGTGTGTTTCTTTTTTCTTCTCCCGTTTGTATGGCTGTGCATGTGTAGTGCATTAAGAAGTGTCTGGGAGACAGACGGGGCCACCTTTGGTCAGCTCAGCGTATAGGGGGAATGCCGAGGGGATACCCGACCCGGACCCAAAGCAGGCTGGATACACCACATGGAAACTGGGGGGTTGGGGTGGGGGGTTGAAAAAAAAATATATATATATGTATGTATATTAATTCTCTCTTTCTCTCGTTGTGTAGACGGTTTAGTAAGTTATCGAATTACTGATAAGTTTAAATAATCGATAAATGGGTCCATATTTCAATGAAGGCTGACATATGCTTCTGTTTGTGAGCTATGTTTTTTCTATTGATATATGATTTGTTATTGGATTGATCCAGTGGGTATTTATATGATATTACATGCTCTTTTATTTTTCCAGTTTTGAAAAATGACTTTCTTGGCGATAGTTAGAGAAATGAGGAGGGGGTTTTGATATTTATTAGGAAAGTCTATTTGTGTGGTATCTCCTAGAAGACACAGTGATGGATTTAATGGGACCCCACAGCCCAAAATAGTTGAAAGCTTAATTACTGATGACTAGAAGGAGTGGTCTATTTATAGGAGGTCAAGTCTATTCCAGGGTGCTGGAGAGGGTACAACTTTTGGTCGAACCTCGGCTACAAGAGGTTTTCGTCCCGGTCGTGGAACACTGGACCAGCTCTGCACCCACTTGAGGGTTTGCCTAACCGGTCTACATGTGCTTTGTGGACTTGGAAAAAAGCATTTGACCGTGTCCTTCGCGGCGTCCTTTGGGGGATGCTATGGCAGTATGGGATTGGTGCCGCAATACTAAGTGCCATTCAGTGCTTGTACAACCGGAACAGGAGCTTAGTTCGTAATGCCAGTAAATCAAACCTGTTTTCAGTGAACCACCTTTGTCACTAATTCTGTTCATCATTTTCATGGACCTTCGGGGCCTTCAGATCTCCTCTCTGCTATTTGCGGACGATGTGTTCCTGATGGCCTCTCGAGGTGTGACCTTCAGCATTTACTGGGACGGTGTGAAGCTTCTGGGATGAGACTCCAAATTAGAGGCCATGCTCAAATCAGAGGGTGAAGTGCTCCCTCCAGGTCGGGAATGGGGTGTTGCCCCAGGTGGAGGAGCAGCATCAGGAGATATCTTTCCCAAGATGCTTGGACCTGATCAGGGCAGGACACAGGATTGAACCCCCAAACTTGGGGTTGGAAGATGACCACTCTACCAACAGAGCCATGGCTTTCTTAACTAATGTTCTGGGATAACCTCCAGCATGCCCGCGACCTTTGTGAGGATAAGCGGTACAGAAAATGGATGGAAGGTGCATACTGCAACATTTTGAGAGGGGATATTTTAGCACGCTCATGTCAGTCACCCATATGAAAGATTGCAGTTAAACAGTGGCTCGGTAGTTGCCAGGAATCAATAGTTTAATAGTGTAACAGGCATACTAGTATTAGCCATAGGAAGGGACCAGTCCATCTTAGACGAGGAAGGAGCAGTTCCAGAGCATCCAGGTGACCACAGGTGGGGAAGAGATTGGATGACCATCTACTTCCTGCATGTGACATGCCAGGTCACCAACTGTGCTGAGTCATCAGCTCATCTCCATGGGAAAAGCCCCTCATTAAAAAGAGTCCCTCCAGAGGACATTGTGCTGATCGAAGAAAGGCAGTGAAAATGGCCAACACCGTTCTTACAGAGGCACAATAATTTTCTGGGCGGTGATAATTCACCCCCCCCCCCTCCCCCATCCCCAAAATGGATGCGTGACACCCTGATTCACTGCAAGTAATTGCACTCACAGCAGGTCCACTGCAACCTTCTTCAGCATCATTGGCCATTCCCCTTCCATCCCATTCCCCATTCCCCATTCCCCATTCCCCATTCCCATCATCACCGTCATCTGCCAAGGGAGGACAATTCAACTGAGAAGGAAGCAAAACGGAAGCAGAACTATATGGCTTCACAATGTCCATTTCCTTTTTCCACAATTTTCCCCTCACGTCACAAATGTCACCCACTGAACACTGACCTCTCATACATTGCCCTGTCTCAGTAACATGTGTGAAATGTTTAGAACATGGAAGGTTTTTACCTCTAAAACCCATTTAGATGGGTTGTGCTGGGGAATAATCCCAGATTTGGTATCAATCTGATGTTGTAAATACGTACAAGTTAAGTATATCCAAATTGATACTTGGTTTCCTCAAATTAAACTTCCTAATTGACTTTTTCTCTGTTTGATGCTAGACAGGACAGTGCTCTGGCGTCGCCTGCGTCTGAAAAAAAGTTAAGACAGATTCTTACCGTTGTACCATACGGCCGCCGGAGACGGAGCTGCACTACACGGACTTATAGTGTGAGCCTACCACAGGGGTTTAAATCTTGCGGAATGCTTCTGGCGGAGGTTGACATAATGCTCTGGTGGGGTAGACATAAGATGATGGCACCAATTAGAATTCAAACAAATATATTTAGCAAGCCTTTGGTGTTTTTCTGTTATTGGGACATGTACATCTTACTTAAACGTTTGTAGACACCAAGTATTTAGTATGTAGTATTTAGTATATAGTATTTTTAGCTGAGCGCTTGGAGCCTCTGGAAATTGTCCAGACCTGAGGTGACCTCAGAGGACTATTTCTAGGACTATGTCCACTAACCTAGAGCAGTGCACCACTAAGAGCAAGTAAATATCCCAAGTTACGTAGAAAGTTACAACAAACTGTGCGTTTCCAAATACAGAGTAGACGTTATTTCCCCACACTCACAAAGGAAAGGAGGTGATGAGTATGGCTGCTTTATTTGTATGCTGCGTGGACATGTTGGGGGTGATAATCAGTTCCAGGCACCAAGGGTTGACCAGTATCAATTCATTAAAGCTGAGGAGCGAGTGCAGGAGCTTTGTCCCAGATTACGCCACAGAAACTCTACCCCGGCCCCAGTTGCCCTGAAGAGGGCTGACGGGCAGTTGAGGAAAGATTGTGTGTGTGTGTGTGTGTGTGTGTGTGTGTGTGTGTGCACACGTGTGTAAGGCAGAGGAGAGCGGCGGGCAGCAGGATTACTGGGGGGGTTCAGCTGTTTATTATTCCAATTCTATCTCTAACAGCTGAAAATTGGAGAATTAGGCGGCAGCCCTGAGCAACCCGGGGTTCAATGCAGCGGGGTTAAACCACCGTCGCACAGCTCCACACACTGACAGTGTATGCACATACACACACCACAGAGGTCAACCACAGAACTTAACAGACACATCACATTTAACGCTCCTGAGTGATAAGACACTTGCAGGGCTTTACTTTGATGAATAGCTTTCCACATAGCTTTCCACTAGTGATGGCTCTGCTGAAATGCTCCTCAACTTTGCAATGCCATACCGAATCATCTCACACACTGCAGGTATGTGGAGTGTGACAGTCTGTGGCCACGTCCATGCCTGCTGGAGAGGGATATGTGACACTGGCTCAGAAACATGAACTTTCCATGGCATGCAAGCATGTGGTCAGAAGGAATGGAGACAGGTCTTCAGCCAATGGAGGACCCTTCAATAAAACTAGAGTTTAACTGGACCCAAAGCTGTTTTCTATCACAATCATCCGTTTAATTTTGGAATGTGGGGCACCAAGGCATTAAGAGATGGAACTAAAACTAGGTAAGCAACTGTAAAGGGGATTGTTTCACACCGGGGAATTACAATAAACCAATTCCTAAGTCAGATCTCATTCAAGATACAAAGGTATTTTTCTAGTGTGCACACAAATATGATCAGACAGCATACCAGAGCCCCGCCGTAGGCCGTTAGATAGAGCAAGGATGTGAGATCTGATATCAGTGGTGGTCATTTGAGCCGCAAGTAGAGATGGAAGGACTGAAATACAATACATACCAAGACTGACTCAGTTGGTTTAAACCAGTGGTTCCCAAAGTGGGGTACCCCCAGGGGTACGTCAATTGCCACAGGGGGATATGTGAATAAAAATGAAACAACAATAAGCGCCTGCCACTCAGAATTACGAGATTGTATATATTTATGTATTTCAGATACTATTAAGAAACGGGTAGTTGTTTTTTTAGAGTTGGGACACCATGGAAAGATTCCAGTCAGATCATGGACACTTCATGCTCAACAAGCAGGATCTAGTTGCAAGTTACCGCTGCCTTCAAGTACACTTGTTGCATATACCACTAGTGCAATTGAAGACAATCATGTTTACCGTAGTACCATAAATGATTTTACACGTGATGCAATCCAGCCAATCTATTTTCCCTCAGCAATAAATGTAACAAATTAGTAAACAATAATTGGTATACCCAGTATGATGTGTGCTGTAGCCGCTGTTGTCCTATCAACCAAATAAGTTTGATAAAAAAATGATAAGTGATGCAAAAGAGACCCTTGCTTGCTGAGGCAAGTTGTGTGTTGATGGTTAACGTGGCTGACATTAATTTGCAAAATTGCTTACATGATGATGAAGACTATTTCCCTAAATGGTGGTATGCATTTATTCACTGCAAATAGGTCAAATGCAAATTGCATAAAATATTATTATTATTTAAAACATGTTAACTTAACTACATGTAAAATGAAAATATCTGTGGAGTTTAGCCTTTATCTGAATTTATTTTATACATGTTCTAATCATGAAATTGAGTGTGGTATGAATGGTTGTTTGGTTCCCAATAAAGTCATCGCTGGCCCATTCGTCTCATTTTAGCCCTAGCAGAATCAGTTGTGTCTTGCCAAAATGGGTTTGTGCTCACATTTTGTTCCCTTGAAGTGTCCTTTTATATCAGCATCGTCATACGGTAGACAGGCGCCGCCATTTTTCCTCTCGCCAATTTCTCTTACTTGTCGGCAACAATCCAGGGTGACCCATTTCCCAGCATCATTAAATGCAGTAAAATGTACTCACATTAAGGGTTACAAAGTGAGTAGCAAGAATATCCACTTATTGTTTTTATTTGCATTTCTGTTTTCGACCGGGGTCACCAACCTTTTAGAAACCGAGTTACTTCTTGGGTCCTGATGAATGCTAAGGGGCTACCAGTTTGATACACACTTCTCAAATAGACAATTTGCCTTTAACTATATTTTATTGGGAATAATTAATCATATTCATCTACCCTACTGCAATGTTTATAAAGCTAGCAGTTAGCAACATAACATCTCAGCTATAAGCAGTACACTAAACACACTGAAATAGCATGCTAACAATATCTATTAGTGGCAATGCTAACTTAGCTCAGCAGTTAGCAACATAACATCTCATAATATGCTAACAATATCTATTAGTGGCAATGGCTAACTTAGCTCAGCAGTTAGCAACATAACATCTCAGCAATAAGCAGTACACGAAACACATTAGTGGCAATGGCTAACTTAGCTCAGCAGTTAGCGACCAGCTCGGTATCTGAATCCCAACACACTCCAATATGACGGTGCCAACAGCGTCTAGCATTGAAGGAATGATAAATAACCTGATTACTCACGTTTATAAGCCCACACTGTTAGTTGAACATCAAATGTTACGACAACTGCCCTGGTGCATTCAGGTGCCCATCTCGTGTCGTAAATGGGAGCTGCGTTTAATCGTGTTTACTTAAAGCAGCAAAAGAGAATGGACACTAGTAAACCAGTCTTTTGTACAAATGTTTAAAGTATTTTTACATATTTTGTAATTTCCCGTTTACATGTAATTGTGATCTAAACAGGAATGACAACGAAATGTCAACAGCTTACAGGTAATTGGTGCTATTTGGCTGATTTTTTAGAACAGGCTGGTGGGAGACTCACCTGGTGCAAGAGGGCACCGTGTGGGTGACCCCCGATTTAGACCACACATGCACGCATAATAAAGACATTCTGTGATGTTCGGGGTGTCAGTGAACGCATCTTGCGATCCGTGTAGTGAGTAGGCTCGAGTTTGTGTTGAGAATTGAGATATAAACGGTGTTTTTTGAATATCACTGCTGTTGATGTGTTCATTTCAGAATAAAGTTATAAAGAGGCGACAGAGTCTGTGGGACTGTTGGGGGAGTGCGGGGGGGGGGGGGGCTACACTGTGCACCATGATGCATGCATTACTCTAAAAAATGTAACATAATCAATGAAATAAATGAGTTACCACCGTAAAGGCGTTATTTTTGATAAGGGAGGACGTGCCTGCTGCACAAGTTTAATGTAAAATGTGGCTCCTTTATTATTTCATAATTGAGCCCAAATATTTCATGTGGATTTTTCTCTGCACAAAATCCAAGGAGAAGTCAGCCTAAACCTTAGGAAAGTGAACGAGTTCCCCTTGTGTGAATGTCACAGACTGCAGTAGTTTTTGTTGGTCCATTGGTCCCTCTATTTTCTTATAGCTCTTATTTCTATAGCTCCCCATCAACAGAGGTTGATGGGGAGCTAATGGCATTTCTCCACTCCTTATTAAACCTTTTCTCCAGGGTGGAACTCGTGCCCAGTGTTCAGGGAAATAGGGGTAACCGAGCGAGACAAGGCTCACTGGGGTGTCTTTTCTAAAAGTGTCCAGCTACACGGAGAAGACCTGGACAAAGCCAGAGCTTGGTGAAAGCTGTCTGTTGTCCATCTAATCCTCACCATGGCACCGTCACCAGTGACGACGCAAACCTGAACAATAGGCTCTTTCAACAGTTGTTCTCTTCACTGACACGCCGACAGAACAACAATAGAAAAAGACACTTCAGGAATACAAAACCGCATCCATGACCACACATGCTTTCTTCACAAACCACAGTGGATGAAAATTGCATCTGTACATGACTGTCTGAAGTAAATAAGAGTTTTCTCCTGAGACAAAACATAAATGTGAAGCCACAGGCACCTTCTGTAGAATCATCTTCCATGTCCCCACTGATGAATGCAATAAACAGAAGCCCGGGATGGGTACTGGTACCGGACCAAAGGGTGAAACAGGCGTCATCGAGTGATCTGCAATAAAATGAGATCAGCCTCGTGTCTACTTTGTGTTGCTTTTTCCTTCTCTTTGAGCACATTTTCCAACCGACAGAAAGGGAAGAGGAATGTTTCCATTTCAGATGCCGAAGCCCTCCTTCTCTCATCTTCCTCCAGCCTGATTCCATATTAAACTTGTAATAGCATACGACCCTACCAGGCACCATTCTCATTCAGGAGGGCCATGTTATATGAATGAGATTTGATAAAATGCCAATATTTATGCACATATATTCGCATTCATTCATGGCAGCCGCTTGAGAAGTAAAGGAAGAGCAGCTGTCATTTCCTATATCAAATTATACAGAGGAACACACAAGCAAGTGCATGTACACACCACAACCAGACACCAAATGTGCCACAGCAGCACACCGTCCTGATGGAGCCGACCAGGATGGTCCAGTCCAGCCAGCTGCCCACTCACCTACAGCTACACTTGGAGAAAAAGGAAGGTCATCTGTCAGTGGATGAACTAGGCTGTGGCCATTTCACATCCCCAGGAGATCTGCCGAGGCAGGAGAGACATCTCTGAAGGACACTTTCTCTCCTCTCCTGTGCTCTAATTCAATCTTACTGACAGGGTAGCAGTAAGCGAGTGTTTGCTAGCCGCGTAATCTTAGTGTAATTGAGTTCCCAATCAGCCATCCATCAATAATGCATCTGGTTGACAATCTAGCTTGGAGAATCACATTGCTCAGGCCGTGCACTCAGGGAAGAGCCTCACTACTAAAGCAGACCAGGGGGAGACATCAGATAGGAACATCTCCCAAGCCTCTTCATCCGGCGTCACCCAAACAGCAGCTAGGACAGATAGACGTGGTGGCAGGTTTGCCGGGTAAGGAACACCAGTGTTGGTGAAGACAAACAGGGATTCTTGAATGACTGGAAGTCACAAATGTTGAAGGTTTTTTTTTTTTTTTTTTTTAGACAAATCCTTCAATGCTGTCCGTCGTCAATTGTCGGTAATGGAAAAGTTTCAAGGGAAATGTCAAGAGACATGATGGCGTAAAGCGCCTTCATAAAGCATCTGTGTTGTGTAAAGCCCTCTTGAAAGATTGAATGTAAATAGAGATCCAAGTCCGCCCACATGTGCCTCACTTTTCAATTGCCAGCGCATGCCAAAACATCAATTAGTGACCACAGTCCTCCAAGGTTAAACTGTACAGCTGTCTGAATGATTTTCAATTATATAGCCAGGAAGCTCCCCAACAGCTTGCTAGCTCCCGCCACCCCACGGCATCACAGGGTCATTTACAATACTGAATATCTCCCACAGATCGCAGCCTCCACATTGTTATCTCTATTTTAACTTCCAATCTGAGGGCCTTGCTTGCCTGCTCCTTGAGGTATTGCTGTTTACGTTCCTGTATGTTATGGATCAACAGTCTTTGAAAATCGGTGTCCCTTTATATGGAATAGTACATTAAACATTGGTTTATAAGTTTGTGTACTCCTCTTTTCCTTTTGAATACTTTCAATCACAAATCATTTGTGATAATCCAAAGCTTTTACCTTGTGGGTGGCTCCCTGTATCCCCGCCATGCCGTCCCTTTACCCTTGGGCCTGTAAGATTAATGGCTCATTTAAATCCTCATTACAGCAGCACATTATCCATCCAGCCAGCAAATACTGTACACTCCCCACAAAATAAATCACATCATGAAAACATTAATCAATCTCCATAAGAGTCTGTACATAATCTTTTTGATAGCAAAGATTATGACAAAGGTTTTATGCAGAGAGCAGCAAATTAGTGTCACTCACAAGGAGGGCTAGGCTCTAGTAGCTGTGGAGCTCCTGATTTATCGTGTAATGAATGCAATGAATCTGTGAGAGGAGAATGTTCTGGGTCTAATGTCACTGAGGATCTATCTCAGCAATCAGAGGTCTGTAGTTGATTGTTTTGCTGGGCTGGTTTGACCCCAACATACCATCAAACACTGGTGCCTGCCCAAGCAATTTGAGAAAAACAATTCTTTACTGGACAGTTTTGTGACAGTGTAGGTTCCAGAAAACGGTGAATTGCAAGGTGGGTTTATGCCACAAAATAACACGGTTCCCACCTAGAGGTTAATTCAATCCACTTTAAGGCTGCTGTCAGGCTCAGGTCTGCAGTGTGACATTGCCAGTGAGAGGTAATTACATTTTGGCCCACTCCGGCGACTCAGCGTCTATTCAGAGGTTGCAGTCACTGGTCCCCTCCTATAGACGATAGACAATGTCCACTGCTGGACAAACTTCTTGCACAATGGTCATTTTACACACTTTACACCAACATTCAACCATGTTTGAACGACTGCAGAGGGAAAATCCCATGTTATATTTCACAATATCAGAGGCTTTACATGCTACTTTTTTGTCATTCTTGTTGACTGAAGGGGCGTACATGGCGAGAACTCTGCTGACAACACCACAATTTGTAACTATTTTATTTATTCTTTTCTGACAACACTTCACAAACATAAGATGAGACCAGCTTGCTGACACCCTCAACCATCCTCAACTCAGATAGGTAAAAGATTAGGGATGAGTACACCACTGTTTGTATCTGTATGTATCTGTTAACCCATCTAAATTATCTGTGTGGGCGGGGCTTAAATCTGCATATTATTTTATGTCTGGAATTGACGGGGATTGATAAGAAGTTGCTATATGTATTTATTTATGTCTTTATTATTCAGCTATACGTGTACTGTGCATGTGTGGAAGTGATCCTTGAGATTTTTTGATATTTGTAATTATTTGGGATGTGGGAAATCATTTGTCAGCCTTGTTGACTGTATTTTTCTCAAAAGCACGCCAACTCTTTACTTAACTGTTCCCAGCAACCAGCTGGAACTACTTTCCTCAGCCCCCAAATCTGACCAGAACTGGACTCAGGACAAGGAGTAACTGTTGACAGACTTCACTGCTTATGGGGCTGTCATACAACTTTGTGTCAAAAGAATCCGAACTATCCCTTTACCACAGGTCATTCAAAATGATGACATAACAGTCTCACTGATCACTTACAGACATACACAGTATACATATGGCTGAATAATAAACAATAAATTCAGCAGCTTCTGATTAATCCATCCGACTTCAAATAATGTACTGATTTAAGCCCAACGGTTGAAACCATGCCCATTTCGGGTTTATGCCCCACCCACTCCGAGTACAGCTACGGACACAGATCATTTGATACAGTGATACAGTGAACAGGTAGTGATGTGCTCATCCCTAGTACCGAAATATTTTACATTTACACGGCCATCTCACTTGCTAATTTTCTACTATTTGCGGGTGGTCTAAGATGTAACCCCTGCGAGATGGTGGTGTGAGACTATAAAAAGTGAGGATGCAATCTGAAAAGTTTTCATTCAATTCATGATTGAATTCTGGTAATCCAAAGGCAATCCCATGGCTTTACCCAGCAGCCTGAAACATGCATCCAGAAGCGTCTCTGCAATTCATGTACATCAGATGTGCAGTAAAAAGCATAATAAGCATAGAAATATTTATTTGACAGTGCATTTCCAAGCATTAATAGCACACTTATGAGAAGGCTGAGCACATCATCAGCCATGTCAGAAGAAGTGACAAATGACACACGCGGGGCCAGCCCCTCCATTAGCACCATTGAATTATTGAACAATGAAATGTAACTATGCTACTTTGAGGTAAAAAGGACATTTGCCCGCCATTTTTACAGTCTCTCTGCAGTCTGGAAGAGCACCTGACCACAAAGTTTGCAATAGATTTCCAGCTTTGTTGATGCTCTCAGTTCATGCGTGGCCATGTTGTACTTGTCCATTGTGTACTATTGATTGGGCTCTGGTGAAACTTGTGACTAAAGCTTAGTCCTATCCCTGCAGAATAAATCACTGTATTGACCCCTTGGTTATCAATAAAGGTAATGACAAACATCTGGCCCCACCTTTAATGGAATCGACAGAGTCTTCCTGGCAGCAGCCCCACATCGGCCGCGCATAGATTGCCTTGATCTTTCCAGCGGGGACCCTCTCTTAATATGCAAATGAGATGGGAAAAATGCAATTGCCATCTAAAGCGAAGCAATACTGCCATTGAATAAGGAGCTGAAACTCTCCATAAGCACCATTCTAAATACCTCTGATTGTGTGCTGACAGTCAGCCTGTTAATAGTGATCTTTGTATTCCGACAAGGATCCCTGACACAGTGTATCCATGTCACTGGAAGAATAAGGGAAAAGATCAAATCAATGGTCACTTCACAAAGGTCCAGAGGTGCTGAGCTGGACCTTTGGAGCAGCCTGCAAAGGCAGCAGATTGTCCCGTGTGTCCTGGCTAAGTCAAGCAAGGACTTCTCCGCAACATTTTACTAGCATAACTTTCCGCACCACTGCTTCCATATGTAAAAATGGGCTGCTACAAATGCGTGGCTCAAATAGGAGGCATTAGCGCTATGAAAGTATACTTCATTTCCTTCTAACCTTGGGATTGATTGGTGTCTGAAAGAAGGATTACATATCTTTTTGTGTTTTCACGCAGGCGCGGAGCTTGGATGGGTTTTCATAGAAGTTCTTCATATTGAAATGGCAGCAATATTACCGGGGGCACAAAGCAAATACATACTAGGCAGTGAGAAGAAAATCAAATGAGCTGCGTGAGCTGCAGTGTAATAGTGAATGACACAGAATTGCACCCTATTGACAATATTGAATTCCTAAAGGTACTGCAACAGCAAGCAATTACTGCTCTCTATCACATACAATTTGAAATAACATAATTCCGCCCTAATGGAAATGTTACAGCTGACATTTTGCTTCAAAGAACACACTAGACTAATGTTCAAATCAGTGGTATGCAGTCAGGGCCAGCGAAGCCTTATCTGTTGGCCTAAATACTATCAGAAGCACTGACCTATATTTAAACATATTTAGTCCATGAAATGACATCTATTTATTTATTCCCAACAGTTGGTGGTGTGTCTCTTGGATGCACTGTTTACAGTGCTCTTTTTGTCCAATCAGATTCCAGCTCTTATGTTTTGCCATGTCAATGTAATCTGCCCAGCGCCTTCAGAATCAGAAGCGCTGGCCCGTGTCACTTAAACACTAATAGCAATGGGGCAATGTTTCTTCTTCAGACTTCAGAGTCGCCTTGAAGGGCCAGCCAGCAGGCTTAAATTAACATCAGCATTTTTAACATCAGTCCTGGTTGAAGAGCCCATACAAGCCTGACACTCAAAGTTACCATTGTGTTTTAATGCATCATCACATCAACAGCCCACAGCACAGCGCAAATTGACTCTGTTCCAACACTAAGAAAGATATGGTGTAGCCACCATTTTGTGTCGGTTATATAAACAAATAAGTGAGATGAACCTTGGTTAGCGTAGACCCTGTGAGCGTGTATTTCAGATAGCGTCACAAATTTAGGCCAAAATATTGCCTCACTTTGCATACATAATTCTACTGTATGAATCCAACTGTGTTCTTAATATTTTTTTCAAAAAATGTCTTTGTTTGCAGCAGCCTATTTGTTTGCTACTCCATGGTAAGAGGAAACGGGCAGTGAGGTCAGCAGGGACACCATCTTTTGTGTTATTTATAGTGTTTCAAACCTTCTTTATCAGAATAAAGACATTTGCAACTTTCTTTGGCTCCATTTTGGGTTATTTTGCAGCTGCAACCAAAACAAAAGCGAAGACTAATTCAAGAAATGGCAAACCACAAAGGTGGTGTCCTTGTTGATTTTACCGTCACATTGTGTCTTTGGCAACAATCACATTTGATTGGCTGAGAGTACGGCTAAAGTTCAGCATTACAAGCAACTTTTTTCCAACTGACTTTATATCACCAGCAAGCAAGTACCGTTTTGCCGGGAAGCACAAATCCAAGGGAATACAGCTGGAATAGGTACAGCTTCTGGAAGATCTAGAACGTTTTCTCTGCATTATTGTGTGTAGCTGCTCTAAAGGAGTCAAAAAATGAGCATAATATGTCCCTTTTAATAACAGCCCACAAAGTTTGATCAGTGCCTCATAAAACCTTTCCTCTAGATATTTATCATGGGCTTTGACTTCATTTAGTAGATGGGCTTCAGTCCAATAAGAGAGTGACCAATAAAGCAGAGACACGCAAAGACGACACAGTGAGGGGAAAACATCAAGATTTACAAGTATAATTTCATTATGAGAGGGCTTAGGGCTTATTGTGTCTAAGATCAGCTTGTCCAAATCCCAAGGGACATGCTTTCACTTCCCTTGGAAATGAACACCTAGTGTGTATTCCAATACTATGGCTACTCCAAATTCAACTAAAAGTCAGACCAACTACTACGGCAATGCGAGGCTGCTTGTCAAGACATTCAAATGACAGCGTAGCCCTTGTAAATGTCCATGTGATGTCTTCAGATGCAGATGGCATGGTTCCGGCAACAAATCAGCACCAAATGAATTTGTGATCGAATTATTTGGAGTGTAAAATGTTGAAGTAGTTTCATTTTTTGAAGTGGAAGCAAGAGAGCTCAGAACCCTCCAGTTCCCTGCCAATCCTGTTACTGCCGGGATTTGTTCTGCTCTCTCTATAAAAGATTAATCCTCCAGGAAAAAGAATGGACTTGATTAGCTAGACAGCAATTTAATGGGATTGTCAGCGGGCCTACAATAAATCAGCTTTTGTGATTAAATGGGATGTATGTCTCCAAATCAATAAATATTGAATGTTCTCCCTTTGTTCCAAAGGAAAACCAAGGCGAGAGAAGGAAAGCCAAAATTTCCGGTGGGCTAATGACCTCTGCTGTGGCGAGAAGCAGTTTACATAGTCAGTGGAGAGGTGGGGAAGGAGGGTGTTGAACAGGGAACCGAGAGAGGTGGCCAGAAATATTTCAGTATTGAACAAAGCAAAATTTGTTCTCAATCAGAAATCACTCCACACTCTTTATTGCTCTCTGGTTTTACTTATTGTGTGGAAATATGGGCTAATAACTATAAAAGCAATCTTCACTGGCTAAATGTACAGCAAAAAAGGTCAGTAAGGATAATTCATAATGCCGCCTACAGAGAACATACTAACTCCTTATTTGTAAAATCACAAATACTTCAACTTGCTGATATAGTTCATCTTCAAACAGCTAAAATAATGCATAAGGCTAAAAACAACCGATTAGCTAAAAATGTCATCCAGTACTTCTCTACAAGAAAGGAGAAATATGATCTCAGGGAAGAAGTACATTTGAAACACTTCTATGCTAGGACTACGTTAAAAAGCCATAGCATTTCAGTATGTGGAATCAAACTATGGAATGGATTGAGTAAGGACCTCAAACAATGCACAACGATGAGCCAATTCAAGAAACAATACAAGCAGTTGATGTTTGCTAAATACAAGGATGAAGAGTCTTGAACCAGTCATGATGTGCTATATATATCACTATATTGACACTTACTATGGTACACATTATGTCATTGGATGGTCATATCACCTTCCTACTTCGGCTAGACTCTCTCTTCTCTTTGTGAGTCAAGTCAAACACTTGGCCAAAGAGCCAGGCTTTGTTTATTAGTGGGGAATGAGATGGTGTGGAAAAACAAATTCTGACCCCGCACACCGATGGAGAACCGCCCCTGCCCATGAAGAAGCTGGGATCTGATTCGTCCATGAATATGAGAAATGGCCATAGATCATAACACCAGGTTAAATACTAAATAATATTGTTCATTTGGTGTTTTTCTTTAACAGCCATGCATTTGGACTCAAAGGAATCACAAGGGTACAAGATGTATTGACATCATGGGGCATTTTATGCATTTACTGCAAAACTATAAAAGAGAGGACATTCATCAAAGTATAATAAATGCTCATATCGCCAAAAACACCTGAAAGGGAAGCCGGTCTTGCGTAAAAATGACCACTTCATCTACTTGTGACTGCTGATGCGAGTCTGGTAACCAGCTGTATACTTCTGTGGTCCTGCTCTGTATCTCTGCACATTGATTCAGCCCTCAACTTCACACAACATCAGCTCTCAGGGTTATAAGGGCGTTCCAGGTTCTACCAGCCTGCTCCACATTCCTGCCGCTTTGATAATAGGGGGGCTCCCTGTGTCTGTCCATCATCATGTTTCTTCTCCTCTCTACCTCAAAAACCTCTTCTAATCTCCCTACACAGCACCACCACTACCCCTGCCTCCCCCGGCTCAGAGGAATTCTCCAGCTCTGGACAATGTTTCATTTCTTCACAAGCCACATCCTTGATAGCTTAATGGCGCTACAATGGGGACAACACACGTTTCAGAAACAAGGCACTTTTAGAAGCAAAAGTATTGGTTTTTATAAGCTAACTCTCTAAATGGGCCTCAACTATTCAGCTAGCTTGGCTGAATGTGCTTTCAGCAGGACTGCGGCTTCATAAACACAAGGACGCCACACAAGTGGTGTGCAGCCTTGAACATTGTCCACCACGGGAGAAGACCTTTCAAACAATGAAGCAACGGGCAGAAACCTTGCACTCGATTCCATCTGACTATTCAATTTGAATTTTCACAGACCAGCGGCAGCTCTGCTCTTTGTCTTCTTGTCCATCTCTCTCTGTGACACAATCACGAGTGTGTACATCATCAGTGTGGTCCTCTGCACTTTGAAGGTCTGTCATTTTGTCTTGGCTAAGAACAGAATACTTTCAGACCACGGCCATGCTCACACTCATCTTTAGGAAGCATTTTGCTGAGAAAACTTCATCAATGGGTTGGGTAATTCATCAAAAAAAGCTCATTTTGGGATCAAATCTTATAAAACCAAATTATATTCCAAAATAGTAGAAATATTTGATCAGTTTTAAAGATGAACACAGACAACACAATCATGTTCACTCCAAAATCTAGGAGTAGGTTTCGACTATTGTCCCTTGCCAATATAACCCGAATCCTTCAGTCCTGTAGTTGGGAACACTCTTGTATACTTCATTCAGGTACGGTTTGGTTTACTTAGACATAACATGAATAGTGCAAAATTCCCTTTCTACTCTGACTGATGGTGCATCTTTCCCTAGGGATGAGCCGGATACCCGTTATAAACGAGTATAATAAATGTTGGTATGAAACGAGTACATTTGGTCATCATCTGTATTCATGTTTAAAGGAAATGCTCATTATGTATTCACTCTTCATGCTCTGTGATTGGCCAGTCACACATAGAGACTGCCTCTGCAAGCGGCAGACACGGAGGACCTCAGCAGTGCCTCACTGACGTACACGGTGAAATTGGGAAGTTTGTCACAATGCCTTCACTTCATTAGGTTTTCTTCAGCTTGCCTCAATTTTGCTTTATATCTACAATTACTTGGTAAACTTGTTATGTACTGTGCAGCGCTGTGCAGAACTACATTGACTGGCCACAACTTTAGGTACACTTGATACTAGGTACACTAAAAACATGTTTCAGTATGCACCTTGCAAAGTTCAAGTTGTTTCATAAAATACACAGTACCAAATACCATGATAATACACATTTTAACAAGACATGATCGCGCATCAGTCACTGAGTCACTGTGTTTTTTTTATCTGCTTGCTAATAATCTGCTTGGTGATGCAGTCAGTAGGAAAACCGCTTGTACTATGAACGCTGTTCATAGGTGCTGTTGAGGACAAATACAGTCACCTAAGCTGACAGATGAATTCCCTTTTTGCCATATTTACATGAATCACCACTTCACACAGCTCTTTAAAAATAACTGTAGAATCAAGTCTCAGGGATCACTTACACACATAAATAAACACACATCATAAACAATACATTTAGCAACTTATGATCAATCTATGTCAATTTCAGAAAAAAAAAAATTACATATTTAAGCTCCATCCATTTCCGGTCAGTGTGAGAGGTCTCACTCGCTCACATTTTTGATTTGTCTGAACGTTTGTGGGCAAGTTTAAGAGCTAATATGCAAATAATAAAAAATAAAAAATAGTCATACAAAAATATGCTTGCTGACTGTATTTTTTAAATAATGGCCCGTAGCTCCCAAATTGATAACCCTTTACATAAAATTAGATGTAATTATTGTTGTAGTTGCACATGGAATGGTTTACCACAAAGGGATTTCCCCTACTTATTATACGTACATTAAAACATGATTAATTCTGAGTTAACTACGGTCCAAATATGATTAATTGCGATCAAATATTTTAATGGGTTGACAGCCGTCCATAAAATACATACATACCAGACAGCACAAATGATCAAGTGATGTCCTGAAGCTGACATTGTGTGAGTCATCAAAATAAAAGTCCTCTTGTCATTCAAAAGCACAACAGGCTAACTAAATTCATATCATATCAAATTCATATTCATATCAACAATAATGTGTAAGCGGACACAGACTTTAATTTATTGATTTCTATTTGGGTAAAAAGTTGCAAATGTATCTACTATTAAATGCAAAAGCAGTCCAAATCCATCAGAGAGCAAAGACATCTCTTGTACATAGCCTTCTTTTCTTGGGGTTGATTTTGACTGTCAAATGGATTCAGGTCTAGAGTCTGTCTGGGTTTTGTTGTGTTGAAGGGTAAAATCCCACCCCCTCTTTTATGTCAGATATTTGGCATAAAAATGACATCGACATTGCTATTGAATTGTCCTGCCAATAATGATACCAGCCAATGAGGGATGACATACTCTACACCAGGGGTGCTCATTAAGTCGATCGTGATCTACCGGTCGATCGCGGAGGTGGTACTGGTCGATCGCGGCGTGACATTAAAAACATCACTTGATTGATATACAGGGCAGCCATTCAGATGACAACTGAATGTTGCCCTTCGGGTGACCAATCAACGTCTCTAAGTGCAGCAGAACTTACGATGTCAGCCTATCCTCCATCCCCGTTACTTGATTGACATACAGGACAACCAGTCAGATGACAACTGAATTTTGACCTTTAGGTCACCGCTCATGCGTAAACAACGATGCAAAGTGCTAAGCTAGTTGGCGAATTGCGTCAGATTTTAAGCCCTCGCTAAAGTTTATTGTCACTAAAATGAGTGAAGTAGCTGGACCAAGTAAAAAGGCAAAAACATATCACTTCCATACGGAATGGGAGGTGGACTTTTTTTTTCACAATGTCTTTTTCGAAGTGCGTTTGCCTGGCTAACCTGGCTATCAGCAGCTACTGTCCGGACTATGCATCCCTGGCTGATTCAATTCAGTGCAAGTCATCAAAGTAAACTCAGGTAATTACAAAAAATGTTAATAGTTAATTATGTGTGTTTTGCAATATTGGCTCATTTGGTTATGTAAGGTACATCAACATACATTGTACGTACAAATAATCCTCAATACATTTGAAAATAAACAGATGTTTTGCATTTTTGTAGTGGGTAGATCATTTTGACTCGGTCAAAAGTAGCTCGCATGCTGAAAAAGTGTGAGCACCCCTGATCTACACAGCAGCAGCAAGCTTGCTAGCTCCGTATTAGCTAGGTCAGGATTGTAAATATTCTTTTAATACTTCTAATCTCATCCAACCGATACTGCTTTATCACGCTCATCCCTAGTATTTAGTCAAAGCAGTCTTACTTGTTGACTGGAGTTATTTGAGTCGACTATTTGTCATGTTTTTTTATTAAGATCTTAATCGTTAGCATGTCAGAGCTTGCACTTACAATTGTTCATCATGTCCAAAGGGAGGAGGACCAAACAAAGCCTTTGTGGTCCAACCCATCTCAGGCCAAGTGTTTGTTCATGAATGTTGTGAACACCGGGCTGTTAGCACATGTATTAATATGGTGGAAGAAGCTACATGCTAAAAGCTGATGGTGATTACTAGGGATGAGCCAGGAAGGGGGCTAACACTTTTTCACACCACCATAGTGGAGCTGCCGCTACTGCTGCTGTTTTTGTTTTGGAGATCAGAAAAGTTTCATTTCATTTAAAAAAAAAACCCAAAACAATATAATATAAAGCAAACATTTTTGACCCAATGTTTGTCCTGCTGACCTTGTGTGATTTTTGCTGACCTCTGCTATTCTCCTCTGCCATAGACGCCTCTGTCCCCGGCCTGAGCGAAGCCACTAGAAATGCCTGTAGTCACTTTAGCTAATGACCTCAGCTCTTTGGTTCTGCTTCTGTTGTTGGCGTTTGCCTGTTTGTTCCTCTGCTTGAGTGGAGTCACGCCTTCCAGATCTTTCCCACCTGCACGCAGCTTCCCCAGGTTGATACGCTCGTAAGTTCGCTAAGTTTGCTAAGCTCTCCTTAGTTTCTCCTTAGTTTCTCCTTATTTATTTTGTGGCTTTGCCTGGCACCCTGCAGCCGTCTGAACTGTTTTTTGACCTCGACCTTCAACCTGAGGTGCCAGCTAGATTTTTGTGAGTCAATTAAACCTAATTCCAGAACTGTATTATCCTCCTCTCTGCATGCTGGGTCCAACCTGCTAATAAGTCGTGATACATGTTCCAATCTGGAATGAAAGGAACAGAAGGAAGACAAGTCTTATTTTAGGTAGCCCTTGAATTTGAGGGAGAACCACAAATTCAGTTACAGAGAATATTTAAAAACAACAATATGAACAACAAATATACATAAACTATATAGTATATATATATATAACATAACTTTTTAGTTCCCCATTTAGTTCTCAATTTCCAATTCAGTTAATTCCATTCCACACAACAAGAATGACACGCTATAGTGGAGCCTTCATTAAAAAAGGCAGGATTGGACTTGGCTGACCCCAATAACGTCAGCCCTATTCCCAAGCTCCCGTTTTGGTCTAAAATCTTAGAGAAGGTGGTTTCTGAGCAGCTGTCTTTCTTGACCAATGTAATATGGATATATGTAATATCCACCAGGCATTTCAATCTGGATTCCATAAATTTCACTCCACGGAAACCTTTATTGAGAAACCTTTATATATAAGTGTCTAGTGATCTAGTGATCTTGTGATCTAGTCATCTAGTCATCTAGTCATCTTGTCATCTAGCGTCTTGGTCCTTCTGGATTTGTCGTCAGCTGTTGACACAGTTGACCATCATATTCTGTTGGGAAGGCTGGGACACCAAGTAGGTTTGTCGGGGTCAGTCCTTGATTGGTTTACTTCGAATCTATCTGGTCGTAGCTTCAGCGTCACAGTGAACCACATAGAGTCTGACTCAGCAAAACTGCTGTGTGGAGTCCCCCAGGGTTCTGTTCTGGGTCCTGTCCTGTTTATGCTATAATTGCTTCCTTTGGGAAAGATCATTCAAAAGTTTTGTGATGTTTGTTCTCATTTCTATGCTGATGACATCCAGCATTACTGCTCCTTCAAGCCATCTGATTTTTACAAGTTAGGCTCCCTGAAAAGCTGCTTATTTGTTTGTTCATTCATTATCAACTCATATACCAACAAAATTAGAAAGTGGGGTTCAGCAGTAATCTGGAAGTCCTCAGGAGTGCTTGGGAGTGTGACCAATCACAGTGGAGTGGGCATGCCCGGAGGCGGGTCGTGGGTGGAATAAATTAAAACAGGACTATACTGCTGGAATAGGTGCAGAGTCTGGAAGATCGACATAGCTTTCTGTGCAGGTTATTGTGGGTAGCTGTTCTATAGGAGTCCACAACGCTGTCATTTTTAATATCTTTAAGAAAAAGATAAAGCGAGATAAAAAAGAGAACGTGTGTCCCTGTCTCACATAAGGATTGTGGATGTTTAAAAAAAATGTGCCACATCCTGGAAGAAGCCAAGGCTGCTTGCTAACACGGTAAAATCTCAGACACAGCTGTGTAGTAGTGGTGGGCGGATTGATCCAAATATCGATGATATCGATACCAACGTTGGTATCAGTATTGATCGATATCAATGTGAAAAGATCGATACTTAGGCTTCAGTTGTTTCCTGTCCAACTACAGCGGTTTCGTTTAAGATGTAACCTGGCTGTGGGTCTCTGCTGTCCCACAGCCTGCTGTCACAGCACAGACAATGCTCCCTTTGCCCCCCCCCCCCCCCCCGTGTTTGATTTACCGTCACGTGATTCAGCAGCAAAACAACAGAAACACCGCCCACCACTATCAGCCAGGCACGGTTAAAATGTTGTTATATTTTGGCACTGTATTAACTAAAACAAAAACAACCATACATCTTGAACAAATAATTTGTTTTAAATCTTTTATAATATTTGTTTTGGAGTGATAATTTTGTAAGCTTTGCTTATTTAAGAAGAAAAAGCGATTTTGTGTCGTGCTAATAAAGTATTTCATATTTATTTCAGTAACATATAATAAATATCATTGTTTTATATATATATATAATTAATATTAATTACCAATTTATGGTATAAAAATAATTTGCTGAAGTTAAACTGATTAATAATCAAAAAGGCAAATCACAAAATTTTTTAAAAAGTATGGGTGAAGTATGGGTGCATGTTATACAGTTTATCAAAACCCAAATACACAATGTTGTTTGTCGTGTTAAAGAACAACAATAGACAGATTCTGTAGGTGGTCTTTTGGAAGAAAGGCTAAAAGACACCATCTGCTAAGCAGCGGTACGGCCTTACACATACGGTATGCACTGTATTTTCTATGTGAGGTCCATGACCCCATGTCCAGTGATTTATCTACTTTGGTCAACTGTAAAACTGCACAACCTCATAACACTGGCGTCAGGGCCAGAGGGAATACACACAGATACATGTAAAATCTCACAAAGCTACATACATACTGTATAGTTTTAAGTAAATCATTGAAGCTAATTGAACAATGTATTTGATGTCATGAGAATTCATCAAGACGGCAAAATAGAGAAACCAGGTGAGAAGCTCGGAAGATAGCCGGAGCATCATGGCCAACCACTGACCTTCAGATGCCATTTGAGGGACAGGTCTATGCTTTTACAGCAGAGCACCCCGCCCCCCGCCATAGCCCTTTTTCCTCAGCCTATAATGGCATGGCTCCAAGCCATTTTCAGTTATAGGACACTTTATGATAGCCATAGCTGTGATTGTGGAGTGGGCCAGAAGCAGCGGCAGCGTGGCTGTATAGAGAGCACAAGGTGCGGGCTGACCATGAACCAGCCCCCACACTATTGCGTCTGCAGCCACACAACACATGAATGAAGGCTGGCGAATGGGCAGGATTATGATGGGGACATGTGTGAGAGTGGGTTTATCTCAGGTGTTATGAGCACCTTTTAATATAAATGGTCAGCAAGGATTTGATAGAGGATAATTGCGTGTGGGGTTGTCATATATGGTGCTGCTCGATCTGTTAACAACGGCCAGGCCACAGCTCTGTCAAGGACATTTTTATTGCTCTGGTCTCCTCATCTCCATTGCCCAATGTCAGTCGGAACCAGTCCTGCACTAGAAGTACACAAGAAGTACAATACAAGCATTCTGCATGTATGGCTAGCGTAAGTGTGCAAAAATATTAATTCCCGCTCAATAACTTGCAGTATGCACCTTACAATCTTAAACTTGTTTCATAAAATACACTGTGTTTTTAACAAGACAGCAGGCACAATCGTGCATCAGTAACTGACTGAGTTTCTTTTTCCCCGGCTGCTTGCTGGGGATATAAAGTAGTTCGTAGTACTCGTATGCAGGCTTGTGTGACGTCAATACCTTATGCATTAAGGGTAGCATGAGTGGTATTTCCTTGAAAGGTATTTTTGTCTTATTCCATGAAGTCATCATAAAAGGGGTGTACTACTGATATGTTCAGTTGGCAGTACACAGACAATGCTTTTTTTTTTTTTTGTCCCATCCAGCCATTGGGGCAGATAGTATTGTTGATCTAAATGCCCTTACATGCTAAACAGATTTGCTCTGTGTCAGGAAAGGTGTTGGCTACAACTTCCCTGTACCATGAAATTTTTTTGCCGTTATTTGATGTTTTTGTTATGCGCATTTGGAGCGACCGGACCGGAGCAAGAAGAAAAACAGAAAATAAGAAGAGAAAGGTGAGGGGGGGGTGGGGGGGGTGGGGGGGCAGTAGAGAGAGAGACAAAAACAGCAGCAAAAAGAATTCCCATAACAACAACAGAGACAAACAGAACAGTTAAATGTCAATGATGGCTAAGGGTCACAATGGAGATGATATCAGTGAAATGAAACAGTCCAACTTACCAGTAGCAATAGTAACAATAAAGATATGAACCGTGATAGTAAACACAATTACAGCCATACAGTTACAGTAATTAAAATCTCACTGCTTGACATCATGATTACTGTAATAATAGCATACCAATAGCATATAGACATCAGGGAAAAGATGGTAGATTGTGTAGAGAAGCACCCATGTGCTGTGAGTGTCCATATGGAGGTGCGTACTTCTGTGTATATATTCATATATGTGTGCGTAAGCGTGCTTGTGTATGTGAATGCGAGTGTGTGAATGTGTAATTGTCACTGAGAATGACAAAAGGAGAGAGACTGCCTTCTACCACCCAGCAAACCCCGCCCCGCGCAGCCAGGTCAAGCCCCCACCGCCAGAGATCCTCCGGCCCCGTGGGTGTGGGCAAAGCCAGGGCCGACTCCCCAAGACCCGCCCCCGAAGCAACTCCCCGAAGAGACCAGGAAGAGGCCATGGAGGAGCAATCCCAACCGGCAACAGGGCGCCAGCAGGCCGGAGGAGAGCCGCACCCCCGAGATCAGCGGGAGACCATACCCCACTAGGGCAGAAGGGCATCGAGGGCCACACACCTATGGGCACAGGGGCGCCCCCGCCAACCGGAAGGGAGTCCGTCCACACCCTGCGCCAGACCCCCGCAGAGCCCCCCCCCCGTATATCTATATAGCCACATACACACACGCACACCTGTATATATATATATATATATATATATAATTGTAATAAAACAAATCATTATTTATCTAAGTATTTAAAACAATAAATACATAAAATAATTTCAGACACGCGCACACCCCAGCCACTCAATACGCACACACGCAAGCACACACTGTGGACGTCCCCGGGTGGGGCGTCTGGGGCATCACAGGGCGGGGGACCCAGGGGTCCCAGACCCACAACCAGGTCCCGAGCCCAGGGAGGTACGGACCGCCAAGGGATAGCACCCCCAGACTCCCCTCAACCACGACATCGGGGCTACAGCAGTGTGGCAGACAAAGGAGCGGGTGAGGGGAGGAGGCCCGCACATGAGCAAGCGGAGGGGGTGAGCAGGCGAGTGGTAAGGTGCTCCACTGCGCCGGCCGACACCTGCCGGGCAGCTCACCCCCGTGAGGGAGAGCCATAGCTCCAAGTCATGGGGAGGCCAAGCACCAGAGCCGAGGAGTTAAGACCAGCGCAAGGCCACCGACGGACCCCACCATCCACCGGGAGGGCCGACCTCCCCCCCGCCCCCAGAACCAGCAGCGCTCCACCCACGTACCGGAGAACCATCCCCGACGAGCCCTAAGGCAAGACTGGGGATGGGCAAAGACAGGGACAGCGATGCAGCAGAGCATAGGACCAGTGGCAGCAGACACCCAAACGCCCGGAAGAGCACCGTCCCCCCAGCAGGCCCCACTCCGAGGAGCATGCCCCCCATCACCACACGCCACCCAGGCCCCCGTCCCCACGAGCAGGATCAGGCCCCCTCCCAACACACAGCCCGGTCCCCGCAGCAGCCACCGCAGCGCAGCAAACCCAAGCCACCACAGTAGGCTTCAGGCCACCAGCAGCGCGGACCCCACCACCTGGAGGCCGGCGAACGCCCCCCCAAGGGCACGTTGGTGCCCGCGACCCAGGACAGACCCAGGGAGGTAGCGCCAACCATGACCCTAGGGCAAGCCCTGGCGTCAGCTGGTTCCAGCGGGAGCCCCAGGAAGGCCAGGCAGACCAGACCAAAATATCCTGCAGCCCAGGGCACCCCGAGCGAGCCGCCAAGCCCCAGCGGACCCCACCATCCACCGGGAGGGCCGACCTCCCCCCCGCCCCCAGAACCAGCAGCGCTCCACCCACGTACCGGAGAACCATCCCCGACGAGCCCTAAGGCAAGACTGGGGATGGGCAAAGACAGGGACAGCGATGCAGCAGAGCATAGGACCAGTGGCAGCAGACACCCAAACGCCCGGAAGAGCACCGTCCCCCCAGCAGGCCCCACTCCGAGGAGCATGCCCCCCATCACCACACGCCACCCAGGCCCCCGTCCCCACGAGCAGGATCAGGCCCCCTCCCAACACACAGCCCGGTCCCCGCAGCAGCCACCGCAGCGCAGCAAACCCAAGCCACCACAGTAGGCTTCAGGCCACCAGCAGCGCGGACCCCACCACCTGGAGGCCGGCGAACGCCCCCCCAAGGGCACGTTGGTGCCCGCGACCCAGGACAGACCCAGGGAGGTAGCGCCAACCATGACCCTAGGGCAAGCCCTGGCGTCAGCTGGTTCCAGCGGGAGCCCCAGGAAGGCCAGGCAGACCAGACCAAAATATCCTGCAGCCCAGGGCACCCCGAGCGAGCCGCCAAGCCCCAGCGGACCCCACCATCCACCGGGAGGGCCGACCTCCCCCCCGCCCCCAGAACCAGCAGCGCTCCACCCACGTACCGGAGAACCATCCCCGACGAGCCCTAAGGCAAGACTGGGGATGGGCAAAGACAGGGACAGCGATGCAGCAGAGCATAGGACCAGTGGCAGCAGACACCCAAACGCCCGGAAGAGCACCGTCCCCCCAGCAGGCCCCACTCCGAGGAGCATGCCCCCCATCACCACACGCCACCCAGGCCCCCGTCCCCACGAGCAGGATCAGGCCCCCTCCCAACACACAGCCCGGTCCCCGCAGCAGCCACCGCAGCGCAGCAAACCCAAGCCACCACAGTAGGCTTCAGGCCACCAGCAGCGTGGACCCCACCACCTGGAGGCCGGCGAACGCCCCCCCAAGGGCACGTTGGTGCCCGCGACCCAGGACAGACCCAGGGAGGTAGCGCCAACCATGACCCTAGGGCAAGCCCTGGCGTCAGCTGGTTCCAGCGGGAGCCCCAGGAAGGCCAGGCAGACCAGACCAAAATATCCTGCAGCCCAGGGCACCCCGAGCGAGCCGCCAAGCCCCAGCGGACCCCACCATCCACCGGGAGGGCCGACCTCCCCCCCGCCCCCAGAACCAGCAGCGCTCCACCCACGTACCGGAGAACCATCCCCGACGAGCCCTAAGGCAAGACTGGGGATGGGCAAAGACAGGGACAGCGATGCAGCAGAGCATAAGACCAGTGGCAGCAGACACCCAAACGCCCGGAAGAGCACCGTCCCCCCAGCAGGCCCCACTCCGAGGAGCATGCCCCCCATCACCACACGCCACCCAGGCCCCCGTCCCCACGAGCAGGATCAGGCCCCCTCCCAACACACAGCCCGGTCCCCGCAGCAGCCACCGCAGCGCAGCAAACCCAAGCCACCACAGTAGGCTTCAGGCCACCAGCAGCGCAGACCCCACCACCTGGAGGCCGGCGAACGCCCCCCCAAGGGCACGTTGGTGCCCGCGACCCAGGACAGACCCAGGGAGGTAGCGCCAACCATGACCCTAGGGCAAACCCTGGCGTCAGCTGGTTCCAGCGGGAGCCCCAGGAAGGCCAGGCAGACCAGACCAAAATATCCTGCAGCCCAGGGCACCCCGAGCGAGCCGCCAAGCCCCAGCGGACCCCACCATCCACCGGGAGGGCCGACCTCCCCCCCGCCCCCAGAACCAGCAGCGCTCCACCCACGTACCGGAGAACCATCCCCGACGAGCCCTAAGGCAAGACTGGGGATGGGCAAAGACAGGGACAGCGATGCAGCAGAGCATAGGACCAGTGGCAGCAGACACCCAAACGCCCGGAAGAGCACCGTCCCCCCAGCAGGCCCCACTCCGAGGAGCATGCCCCCCATCACCACACGCCACCCAGGCCCCCGTCCCCACGAGCAGGATCAGGCCCCCTCCCAACACACAGCCCGGTCCCCGCAGCAGCCACCGCAGCGCAGCAAACCCAAGCCACCACAGTAGGCTTCAGGCCACCAGCAGCGCGGACCCCACCACCTGGAGGCCGGCGAACGCCCCCCCAAGGGCACGTTGGTGCCCGCGACCCAGGACAGACCCAGGGAGGTAGCGCCAACCATGACCCTAGGGCAAGCCCTGGCGTCAGCTGGTTCCAGCGGGAGCCCCAGGAAGGCCAGGCAGACCAGACCAAAATATCCTGCAGCCCAGGGCACCCCGAGCGAGCCGCCAAGCCCCAGCGGACCCCACCATCCACCGGGAGGGCCGACCTCCCCCCCGCCCCCAGAACCAGCAGCGCTCCACCCACGTACCGGAGAACCATCCCCGACGAGCCCTAAGGCAAGACTGGGGATGGGCAAAGACAGGGACAGCGATGCAGCAGAGCATAGGACCAGTGGCAGCAGACACCCAAACGCCCGGAAGAGCACCGTCCCCCCAGCAGGCCCCACTCCGAGGAGCATGCCCCCCATCACCACACGCCACCCAGGCCCCCGTCCCCACGAGCAGGATCAGGCCCCCTCCCAACACACAGCCCGGTCCCCGCAGCAGCCACCGCAGCGCAGCAAACCCAAGCCACCACAGTAGGCTTCAGGCCACCAGCAGCGCGGACCCCACCACCTGGAGGCCGGCGAACGCCCCCCCAAGGGCACGTTGGTGCCCGCGACCCAGGACAGACCCAGGGAGGTAGCGCCAACCATGACCCTAGGGCAAGCCCTGGCGTCAGCTGGTTCCAGCGGGAGCCCCAGGAAGGCCAGGCAGACCAGACCAAAATATCCTGCAGCCCAGGGCACCCCGAGCGAGCCGCCAAGCCCCAGCGGACCCCACCATCCACCGGGAGGGCCGACCTCCCCCCCGCCCCCAGAACCAGCAGCGCTCCACCCACGTACCGGAGAACCATCCTCGACGAGCCCTAAGGCAAGACTGGGGATGGGCAAAGACAGGGACAGCGATGCAGCAGAGCATAGGACCAGTGGCAGCAGACACCCAAACGCCCGGAAGAGCACCGTCCCCCCAGCAGGCCCCACTCCGAGGAGCATGCCCCCCATCACCACACGCCACCCAGGCCCCCGTCCCCACGAGCAGGATCAGGCCCCCTCCCAACACACAGACCGGTCCCCGCAGCAGCCACCGCAGCGCAGCAAACCCAAGCCACCACCGTAGACTTCAGGCCACCAGCAGCGCGGACCCCACCACCTGG
Organism: Doryrhamphus excisus; assembly: GCF_037039965.1. Classification (NCBI taxonomy): domain Eukaryota; kingdom Metazoa; phylum Chordata; class Actinopteri; order Syngnathiformes; family Syngnathidae; genus Doryrhamphus; species Doryrhamphus excisus. Next base: position 10,579,947 of record NC_136373.1, read on the forward strand.
ATGCCGGCGAACGCCCCCCCAAGGGCACGTTGGGGGCCCGCGACCCAGGACAGACCCAGGGAGGTAGCGCCAACCATGACCCTAGGGCAAGCCCTGGCGTCAGCTGGTTCCAGCGGGAGCCCCAGGAAGGCCAGGCAGACCAGACCAAAATATCCTGCAGCCCAGGGCACCCCGAGCGAGCCGCCAAGCCCCAGCAGCCAGCGGGCCAATCACGGGGGTAGGCAGCCCGCTACACCTACCAGTCCAGCCCGCTACACCTGTGTGTGTGATGATGGTATTGTGTAGATTGTGTGCAACAGATGTGCAATTAAAAATAGGCCTGCCCCATAGGGCTGACCTAGTATGTGTGTGGTGTATGTGTCTGTACACAGACAATGCTAGCAGTGACCGATTGACTGCCGCATTGACTGGCCACAACATTAGGTATACCTCCACAGTGGCCGCGTCGAACACTGTCCACTTCCGGTTTGTACCCCGCCCACTCCGAGTACGGATACAGATCATTTTGATGGGTGAACAGATAGAGATAATTGTGTATTCGCGCATCCTCCATCCTTACTGAAGTCTCATTTGCATGTTGCTGTGCTTTAAATGGATGTGCTATGACTCTCTTAGATTCTTCATACTTGGCGCTCTGGCACTGGATTCTGGAAGAATAAACATATATTGGTCTGTCCTTTTTGGATCAACTTCTACTTTTGAGCAAGCCATGGTTCTATTCGAAGACTGGGGGCATAGGAAATGGATGGACGGCTGGCTCCTGGCTCCTAAATAAACAATTCAATTGGCTCATTTTGTGTGATGTCACCACATTTGCTGTCATCTAAACCTTAATAACACGAGTGATTACGCCGGCAAGCATGATGGTATGTTATTGTATTACCTATTCACTTCCATTGGTCACAGGTCCGCAAAGGGCCCTCACTGGGTCTGGATCCAGACAGAGGTCTGCCATTTGGTGATGGCTACTATAATGCATTCTCTGTTGTTATGGTAAAGTTCTGGATGAATTTCTGTTTGTTATGTTATGTTATTGAATGGCGGGGTGGATGCCGGACAGACTTGATACACACAACATTTTTCTGAGGATATGCTGGAAACGTCTGGCTCCCAGTCTCTTGTTCATTGAGTCTTCAACTCTCACCTTGACAAAGCTTCATCTGCATCCTGTGGGTGGAGCGGGATATTGAGTGTGAATGGGCAATATTCCGTGCCACCATTACTGAGGCAGGAAATCAGAGCTGTGGCCGCAAGGTGGTCGCTGCCAGTACAGGCGGCAGGCCGCAAATCTGATGGTGGACACTAGGCTAAAGAAGGAGTCCTATCGAGCATGGATGGCTTGTGAGACTCCTGAAGCAGCTGACGGGTACTGTCAGGCCAAGCGGCATGTGGCTTCGGAAGAGGTCGAGGCAATTACTCAGGTGTGGGAGGAGTTTGGTGAGGCCTTGGACTTGGAAAAGGCATTTGACCGTGTCCCTCATGGCATTCTGTGGGTGGTGCTCCAGGAGTACGGGATTGGTGGTCCTTGTACAATCAGAGCTGGAGCTTGGTTCACGTTGCCAGCAGTAAGTCCAGCCTGATTCCGGTTAACGTTGGCCCCTGCCAAGGCTGCCCTTTGTCACAGCTTCTGTTCATAATTTTAAGAACTTCTAGGCATAGCCAAGGCGTCGAGGGAATCCAGTTACTAGGACAATTTGCATCTTGAAAGATTTTAGTTGAAAAAATGGCCTCTTACTAGCCCGGTACTAGCCCTCTTACTAGCTTCTAGCCATAGCCTCTGAAATGCACACCAGACCATGGGCTTGAGAGACAGTATTTCCCCCAGCACACACAACAGGCCTCCCTCCCAACAATTCACCAGCCCCTTTTACCCGTGAAGGGCCAACCATAACTTCCCAATGAGAGGGTGAGGCAATTTATCTAAAAGGTACCATATTTACAATTTCAACACCCTTCCATTATGTTACAAAAGCCTTTCAATATTACCACACTTAAGTTTCACTTTCTGTATACATTTTAAGTACTAGATTACATTTAACTACACAACTACCCAGTTAACCCCCCCCCCCCCCACCCCTCCAGGTGACACTTGGGAGAGTCCAATCAAGGTGATCAGCCTCTGGCCTGCACTCACATGGGCGCGCCTCCATGTTTGTGCCCCGACCGTTCACCTCAAAGAAGGGAGAAACTGATGAGAAATTAGGAACAAAACCAATGACTTCTATATGAAAAACGATAACTGTATACCCAACCTCACCAGTAGGTGGTCAGACTTTTGGTTAGTGAGCAACTTGCATAATATTAAAAAACTCCAAAGGCGTCAGTTCTTCACCAGTCATGAACATACAGTAAAGTCTCGTTATATCGACATTCTCGGGAGTCGGAAAAAATACAGATATAACCGGACTATCCATATATCCGATCCTGCGCCGAACTGCATTAAAAGTGGGCAATAATGCACTCGACATTGTTCTATAGTATAGAACAATGTCGAGCAGCTTAAATCAATCTTTGCTTAAGGATTTCAATACCAAAAAAGAACACGGCGAACGGCTGCTTCCAGTCAACTTTATTTTTCACACTTCCACCACCAGAGCCCAGCACACACACCGATTCCCGCACTTCCTGGTTCACAGGTCATGCTCAACCCGCCCCACATAGCTGGCCAAACACATGCCTGTATAGAATCTATACACACGAGAGAAACCACGAACGCCAGCATGTACATATGAAAAACAGTGATTATTGCAAGCGATAAAAAGATATCTGAATACAACACAATTAAATACATGTATTTGTACGCTTGTGTCTTCGTTAGAATAGGTGTGTATGCTATGTCAGTTGGTTCTTCTGTTGCAGGCATGTGTTTGGCCAGCTATGTGGGGCGGGTTGACCATGACCTGTGAACCAGGAAGTGCAGGAATCGGTGTGTGTGCTGCGCTCTGGTGGTGGAAGTGTGAAAAATAAAGTTGACTGGAAGCAGCCGTTCGCCGTGTTCTTTTTTGGTATTGAAATCCTTAAGCAAAGATTGATTTAAGCTGCTTTTGTATCGATATAAGCAGATCAAATTGGCTGGCGGGAGATGAAAAGGGCATCGTAGTAACCGGATTATCATAATAACCGAGTATCATACTAACTAATTATATCATAAAAGACTAGAAATATGCCGGGAAATGAAAATAGTATCGTAATAAGTAGTAATTCGTTATAACCGATATCGATATAACGAGACTTTACTGTAACTATACATCACTGCTTAAATTCTATATAAATAACAGACATGTCTCTACATCTCTATCTCTATTTCCTTTCTGTGTTTCGTCCACAACATTCCACCAAACATGCCTGCACACACAGAAACAAAAGAAAGCAAAAGTGACAGGGGCATCCGCAGAATGATAGAAGGTCTGTGCAAGCGTCCCATCAGGGCTATACTAAGCATCTGCCCTGCCAGGACACGCCCTCGAGCTGTCATAACAGGAGGCCTGGAGGGCCACTCCACAGCCGTACATTCTACAATGTTATCCCCCAAATCAAATCCTTACATATCAACAAATGAATAGTTGCTTTTTGAAGGCTCCTCTTAAAGGTCGTTGAAAAGGTAAGCACATCATCCAAAAGAAAGAAGATAAGACCGCCAGAAGCTCACCCGACATGTACATGCTATGATTTATTTGCTATGATTTGAGAGTAAATAGCCAGCAACATGTCAAGAAAAGGAATCACGACACACGACCTTTCTCTCATTCTCAGACACACCATCTAATTATGGACTTTCTCCATCTCTGTCTGTTACGCAACAAAGATGGCCAGTGTTCTTACAGTGTGCGGGACCCGAGGGACGTGTTGAAGAATGAAGCCATGCTGCACACAGATGCCACATGTCATATGATGCACATCCCATTAAAGAAGGGTAGACAGCGCCTCCAATCAGCAGATCACCTTTTCAAACAGGCCTTTGTTCCCCGACCCCCGGCAGCTGGCAGCAATTAGCTGGCAGGACAGGACACAGTCGTCCAGCTTGCCAGTCAGTCCATGATGGTGTCGGCTGAAATATGGGAGTGGAATCCCGAGTGCTGGGGGGCTATAAATTAGAACTGTGATGTTGTGGAATTTATACTCCCAAATGTGACCCACAACTTCCAGAGTGAGGGAAACTCTATATGGAGTGTGAATTTACGCACACCATAGATTAAATATATTGTCCACAGTCAACCTTTTTTGGCTTGGTCTTGTTCACGCAGCAGAGGTGATGAGCTCAGGTTCCTCTTGAAAAATCTTGTTGCTGACAGCAATAATAAATTGCAATCTGAGCAATCTATAGCTCAGTTTGAACCCCCTAAGTCCTTAAGAAAGAGAGGCCGGGAAAATCAATTAGCAATTTACATCAGGGTGATGAGTGTTGAAAACCCTAAGAAACAGACAGCTTGGAGGATCCCAGCGTAATTAAATTCCAGTCGGTACAGAATGGTGCGTTCCAACATTAAAAAATGGGTTTTGTAGTCAATGATACTGAGTAGAACCCATAGTGTGAAACTCGCTCACTCTGCTCACACGCTGGCAGATTATCACATGGGGGAGTGATTTGTGTCGTATGAAGGGGTGCACTTTATTTTGCCTTAAATTGCGTCAAACAAACTGTCTCGTATGAATGTCAAATATAATAAAACCCATGATGCGGGAACGACTTCCAATTGTAGTGCAGACCTGCCAACGTGTCTGAGCAACCATCCACTGTTTTCCTTTGAGAGAAACTCCACCACTCTCCCCAGTGAAGATATTGTTGTGCTCCAATATCCACAGAATGCCTGGTCACGTCTTATTTGCATGTTGCTTTGCTGTGAAAGAATGTGCTATGCCTCTCGTAGATTCTTCATATGGGCACTAACGTTCCAGAGCATGTGAGACACTGCATTGGCATTGGCACTGGATTCTAGAAGAATGAACACATATCGATCTGTCCTTTCACTTTAAATGTTTGCTTTTCTCGATCAATGTCTTAGTTGTAAGCACGCCATGGTTGTATTCAAAGATTAGCGGCCTGGAGGTAAACCAACAATTTAATTGGCTCATTATGAGTGATGACGCCATGTTTGCTGTCACGTTAATCGTAATAGCTGGAGTAATTCAGAGGGCATCAGTCAGACGGCAGGATGATATGTTATTACCCATTCCCTTTGACTGGTCGCAGGTCGGGCCATCAAAGGGCCATCATCGGTCTGCCATTTGCTGATGGCGGATGTAGAGAGAAGACTGCACAGTCAGAGTCGGAGCTAAAAGTCAGAATGAAGAACAGAAGCAGAGGGTGGTGAATGAATAGTCACTGTTTCAACTGGCTTTTGTTTTAGAAAGGAGGCAAAAAAAAGATGCTGGCTCAAAGGGTTAAATGTTGGCAAAAAGTGGGGAGGGGACAAAAGGCCCATTGTATGGGTCAGAAGTGTCCCCGGAAAGGAGGGGAAAGAAAAGAAAGCCACCACTGGTCGCTCCCTCGTTCCAATGGTAGCATGAGGGGAGTGCAGCCATGCATGACAGATGTCCCTGGCCATTGTTTTCTCTGCGACAGCCTCCTCTCTGGCTCCATCTTAGCTAGCATTCCACCAGACGGCCTCGGTCTGTGACAGTCGTTAGACTGTAGACACATGATCACACCAGGCCATTCGACCTAAAGCAACTGAAAGAGAGAGGAACACCTTGGTGGCTACAACACGTTCTGTTATGATGGCTTGATTTTGTGTGAATGGATTTTTTAAATCTTTTTAGCTCCAAATCTCTATTCTAGTTCATCCAGGAGTTTTTTGGTGTTGAAGTCAGGTCTCTCAGGGTCTTCCACACTAAACTCACCCAACTGAACCATGCTTTGTGTACTGGGGCGCAGTCATGCAGGAGCAAGCATATTGACAAAACATACTGATTGGTAAACATAGTGATTTAGAGGTCTCAATAATGTGCAGGATACCTACTAGTATTAGTTCACGGGGCACTAGTACTAGTATGACTGCTCATGATAATGGAACCAACCCAAACTATCATTTAAATCATTTAACAGGTATGGTATTTGGTATTGGTACTGCTGTGTCAGTACCAACACCATAATCAAAATAGCTCACCAGTAAGGATTTGACCTTTATCATGATTCATTTCAACATGAATCAACTTATGAATCAACTCCTTTCCCAGTGCTAATGCTTCTACCAACTGCTATCATAATGTCCCAAGATGGACCTGTGATGGACAATGGACATCAGTTATGACATTTACTCATTAGCTATTGTATAATCTATTCAACAAACCAATAGAAGTGGACCATAATACATAATACTATTGTTGTGTAATACTAGAACCATACTAACAGACCAGACAATCAGCTCCTCACACATACGTACTGTATGACCTTGAGGTATATCTCAGACACAAACTCACTGACGACGCCTGCACACACCAACTCATCAAACATTGTCTTTTATGGTTTGTTGGAATGTAAAACCAAAACTTATAATAAAAATCTGTGAGGGGAAGCCGCTCATGGAAAAGGATCTGGTTCTTGGAGCAGAGATGGCTTTTCCTCTTTTGGAGCAAATGAAAAAGTTCTGCCTCGGGTTTGCTTTTTGCTTTTTTCCTATTTTTCATGAGCGTGCTATTAGAATTGTAACTCTAACAACCAAAAATAACATGCACTGCCTTTAAACGTTTGAGTGGTTAAAAAAACCTTCACCAAAGTGTTAAGTGAAGTGCAGGTGAAAGCGCTTTCCAAAAATAACGAGTAGAGCAAAGGTAAGCTGATTTCACAAAGTGACGATGTTTGGCATTCCTCATGGAGCAGCCCACCTTGTGGTAGACCCGGACAGGCGGCTGGCCAGGCTGTCATTCACAGCAACGGTGTAGCCATGAGTGATGATCCCAACAATGGTTAATTGGTGAGAGACATAGCAGACAATCATTCATGTCTATGCCTTACTAACGTCTGTTCTCCATCCTATTCTCTTTTCAGGCTGAGCTCGCTCACTCCGACTCCAAGCAGTCACCCGCACCCCCGCCTGCCTGGTAACATTCATTTCACACAAACCCCACACACACCCTCACTCACATTCCAATGCATGTATGAGAGAGACAGAAGAAAGAGACAGATCTCCAAGCAGGGTGGAAAATCTTTTGGAAAGCAATGAATGTTTACTAGGGGGATCAATGGCTGCCTGTTAAATCATTGGTTGAGGTACAACATTGCTGCTGCTCTGTGAAGCCCTGCTAAACACTAAACACTGCATCAGCACAGTCTGTCTGTCTATCCTGGAGAATATTTGGTGCAATACAAAGTCAGCAATGCCTTTTCAAGGGAGCAATAAATACCTCGAGATGATGTTACCTACACATACACATTACATGGACGTTCATCTTCAAAATAATGCTAATGGTAATGGTTTTATTTCATTTGAACATGCATCAGATTCCAATTGAGTGCATCCCATAATCAGTTCACAGTTCCACATGTCCAAAAGGAGTAGGAAGAAGCAAAGCTTATTAAATCCTACCCCTCCCTCTGGTACTTTTACAATCAGTAACTGTTACATTTGTTCACTTTCTGCTTTCCTAATACAGTTTAAGGTTTTTTGTTTCTTTTTTTGTTTGTTTGTTTGTTTTTTTAAATAATGTACCTCGTACCGAAGTATGAGGTGATATGATCATACAATGACATAATGGGTACCATAGTAAGTGTCAATATAGTGATATATATAGCACATCATGACTGGTTCAAGACTCTTCATCCTTGTATTTAGCAAACATCAACTGCTTGTATTTTTTCTTGAATTGGCTCATTCTTGTGCATTGTTTGAGGTCCTTACTCAATCCATTCCATAGTTTGATTCCACATACTGAAATGCTATGGCTTTTTAACGTAGTCCTAGCATAGAAGTGTTTCAAATGTACCTCTTCTCTGAGATCATATTTCTCCTCTCTTGTAGAGAAGTATTGGATGACATTTTTAGGTAATTGGTTGTTTTTAGCCTTATGCATTATTTTAGCTGTTTGAAGATGAACTATATCAGCAAGTTGAAGTATTTGTGATTTTAGAAATAAGGAGTTAGTATGTTCTCTGTAGACGGCATTATGAATTATTCTTACTGACCTTTTTTGCAGTACATTTGAGTGAAGATTGCTTTTATAGTTATTAGCCCATATTTCCACACAATAAGTAAGATATGGTAGAACCAGAGAGCAATAAAGAGTGTGGAGTGATTTCTGATTTCTGATCTAATCTCAATTCATCTGGCTGGAATAAGAGACAAACCAATAAATACAAATAAATAACCAAAAAGTGTAAAAGTATTTTAAAACGTTACAAACATAAACATATATGTACATTTTGGAAATGATTTTGTGACTGCATGCATGAAGGAGAGTTACTACAAACGGGAAAAAATGGCCGATTCTGTAATAGTCCTAATTTACCCTAAACTATGACTGGCCTGTTCACCTCAATGGAAGAGGTGCATGGATGGGAAAGCACCAGATCCCAGGTGTTCTCCTTGGCTGTTGCCATCCTGTGGTTTTTGGTTCATCCCCACAACCACTTTTTGTAGTGGATTATCATCAGCAAACTGTAATGTGTGTCATACATGGGCTTCAATAGAAGATGTGTGTCCACTGATGGGAGTGGATATTATTTCATTAGCACTCCTCTTCTGTGCCAGACACTCATAATCCCATTACCTTGCCTCTAAGTCACAGCTTGCCTGCACAGACACAAACACATCGATCCAACATGTGAACCAGCAAACAGCAATGATGTTCATTCATTGTGATGTCACACATTCACAGCTACCCTATCAATGCAGACTTCTTCTAATCATCCGGGCAGTCAGAGGATTATTTTTGGTCACTTGATGCACATGGTAGTCATTTCCAAGATGGCAGCACGTTCTTTTCTTAGTTCAGTGTCTGTAGTAATGTGTTTTAATGCTCTTTTTTAACACTTTTAACATAGTTATATGTTCTCCGTCCTCACATCAATAAAGTTTTGTGGTTAAATCAGCAAACTATGGACTATTGATGCCAGCTTAATAGCATTGCTCTTTGAGGCCTGTTCCTTGCTGTGCTGCTAGTCAGCCTGGCCCCGTGGTTCTACACACCTTCTCCTGTTTGCAGATTTGAAGTTAGATTTCCTATTTAGTTTTGCGTTATTTTTTAAGCTGCAAGCTGTTTTACGTACCGGCTATACTCAATTTTAGAGGCCTACTCTACATGTGCCAAGCGCAGTCTATAGCATTAAGCTAACATCACCAGGCCAGCTCCACCAGGCCAGGCCAGGCCCAGGCTCCAGCTCCGCTAGGCCAGCCCCAGGTTCCAGCCAAACCAGGCCAGTCCCAGGTTCCAGGAGCAGTCCCAGGCTCCAGCAGTGGGCCATCTTCACCAGGCCAGGCCCAGGCTCCGGCTCTGCTAGGCCAGCCCCAGGTTCCAGCTAAACCAGGCCAGTCCTAGGCTCCAGTAACAGGACTACTCCACTTTCTCCGCAAGCTGTGCTACTCCTGTTTCCAGCCTAAGCTGCTGCAAATTTGTCAGTAGCGAAACAACAACAATGAAGTTTCTATTTGCAATATACTGTCTCATTGTACTGAGAGCAGAGTTGGGTAAGTAACTCAAATTTCCATCAGGTACACTCACCACAGATAACATCCTCTATAACTGCTGCTGATGTATCTTATCATAACCATGTGTAGCATGTACAACGCCTTATTACATTAGCTTTAGGCACAAACCAAGGGTAATTGCAAGATCTAAGCTAGAATCAGAAAAATCCAGATTTTGGCTCTGGGAGTGAGAGGAATTTTAGAGGAATATTACATGTACAATAAACATAGAACAATACAAACCTATTAAAATGGGAATGGCCATTCACAACATTAATTTACAACTAGAAAATTCCCGCATAAATTTTGATGGGCTTGCCACCTGTGCTGTGAACCTCGGGCCCAGTGTTTGCCATGCCACGCTGCTGAGGAATGCCGTGCGTACATTAGACGAGGAATTTAGCAACAAAGCTGACATGCTACAATGCCAACATGCTAATAGTTAGCATGGTAGATGCTAAAAAGAAAGCACCGAGTCTCAAAAGTGAAGAGGCAAGTCCCATAGGGTCCCCACATCATGCAATGTGTGTGTTTGCCTTTAGAGAGCGGCAAATTAGCTAAAATGCTAACATGCTGAGGGCTAGCTTGGTAGCATCTAGTAAGAAGGTACCAGGTCCCAAAAGTGTTCAGGCAGTACCATAGTGTCCTGACATCATGCCGTGTGTGTATTTGGCTTTATAAATAGTACATTAGCTAAAATGCTAACATGCTAAGAGGTAGCATGGTAACATCTAGCAAGTAAGCACAAAGTCCATAAAGTGTTAAGGCAGTCCTGAGATCATGTTGTGTGTATTTGCCTTTAGACATGAGTAAATTATCTTAAAAGCTAACATGCTAACGGCTACCATGCTACCACATAACAAGAGGACCTCAAGTTTACAAACTGCCAAGGTTGGCGTATAACCTCCCTGCATCATGCCATGTGTGTATTTGCCATTAGACATGAGTAAATTAGCTTAAATGCTAACATGCTAACAGCGACCATGCTAGCACCTAGCAAGAGGGCCTCAAGTTTAGAAACTGCCAAGGTTGTCCTATAACCTCCCTGCATCATGCCATGTGTGTATTTGCCTTTAGACCCGAGTAAATTAGCTAAAATGTTAACATGCTAACAGTCATCATGCTAGCACCTAGCAAGAGAGCCTCAAGTTTAGAAAGTGTCAAGGTTGTCCTATAAACTCCCTACATCATGCCGTGTGTATTTGCCTTTAGACATGAGTAAATTAGCTTAAATGCTAACATGCTAATGGCTACCATGCTAGCACCTAGTAAGAGGACCTCAAGTTTATAAACTGCCAAGGTTGTCCTGTAACCTCCCTGCATCATGCCATGTGTGTATTTGTCTTTACACATGAGTAAATTAGCTTAAATGTTAACATGCTAACAGCGACCATGCTAGCACCTAGCAAGAGGGCCTCAAGTTTAGAAACTGCCAAGGTTGTCCTATAACCTCCCTGCATCATGCCATGTGTGTATTTGCCTTTAGACATGAGCCAATTAGCTTAAATGCTAACAATCATCATGCTAGCACCTAGCAAGAGAGCCTCAAGTTTAGAAAGTGCCAAGGTTGTCCTATAACCTCCCGATATCATGCCATGTGTGTATTTGCCTTTAGACATGAGTAAAATACCTTTAATGCTAACATGCTAACGGCTACCATGCTAACACCAAGCAAGAGTGCCTCAAGTTTAGAAACTGCCAAGGTTGTCCTGTAACCTCCCTACATCATGCCATGTGTGTATTTGCCTTTAGACATGAGTAAATTAGCATAAATGCTAACACCTCGCAACATAGCATCAAGTCATGAAAGTTGCCAGGCACTGCTGTGGTGTCTGTACATGTCATGTGTTGCTTTCTAATTGAAAGCAGCACTTGCCTTGTCATGGAGTACTAAAGAGCAGAGAGAGAGTGACATGTGGGTCGATACTGAACTATCGATTCCTGACATGATGATAACACAGCTTAATGCTGTATCATGGATTCTATAAAAATGTTGATATTTTGATACTCTGGTCTTTGAGGTGCCTGGAGTCACTGTACTTAATTAGAAAAATCAAACTTTTAAAATCTACACAATACATGAGCTGTATGGTATCAGCTGGGAAGGGAATCATTGTAATCGCACATGTCAACACACAGTGGTTTTTGAAGGGAGGGGCTTTGAGGAGGAGGAGATGGCGGCCATGACAGTGAATCAGCACAAATGACTGAATCGCTCATGTCGAACAGAAGCTTCTTACGACCAAACGATTCGAGATATGGACACCAGGACACGGCCATGAGCGGCCCAAGGGTCGGGGCTTCGCATAGATCTGCTCGTTTTGCATATCGGTTGAGAAACGACTGCAAGAGGACGAGTCGAAAACATAGAAAATTCAAGATTTGGAGAAAAAAAAGACGGCGTCTTTAACATGGGAGTCTATGGGAGAAATTCTACACTTTAGTCGCTTCTAGGCGCCACAGAAGAAAACCAAAATAAATCATGCTAGCTAAAACGGTGTGGCCAGGAAGAGGAGTTGTTTGCAAAAAAAGTTATCTTTTCGCCTCCCCTGCTAGAGTGGGAGTCAGAGTGGAAGACGAGGGCCCTGTGCACACTTCCTTCTGACGAAGATAGAGCGAAAACTAAACATCCGACGAAAGTGGCCCATTTTTTAACATTTTGGTTAATAACGTCACCATGGTTACACAAACCATACCAAAAAATAAATACCGCTGTAGTCCCGAGCGTCATGATTCCGGCGGTGTAACATGTGTGGGGGTCCTTCTTGCCTTTTGGCCGCATTACGCACACAAAAATGGGAAGATTAAGATATAATAATAGCTAAACGAGGGTCGCAGGGGGTGCTGGAGCCTAATCCCAGCTGTCTTCGGGCGAGAGGCGGGGTACAGCCTGGACTGGTCGCCAGCCAATCACAGGGCACATATAGACAAACAACCATTCACACTCACATTCATACCTATGGACAATTTGGAGTCGCCAATTAACCTAGCATGTTTTTGGAATGTGGGAGGAAACCGGAGTGAATAGCAATAATAGCAACAATATGGGCTTGCTCAGTAATGCAAGCCAGTATGGTGCTCAACGCCCATAGACTGCTGCGAGCAGCTGTCTATGGGCGTTGAGCACCGAGAGGGACAGAAGAAAAGGGGCGGCTGCAAAGCCTCCTACTGCCCGACCAGAGCAGGTGGATGCCAGCTCCTCAGGTAAGAATCCAGGCTTCCAGCTTTCAGGCGGGTTGCCTTAATGCAGGGTTCCTCGCTCGCCATCTAAACCTGGCCAATTCCGTAGTTCTAATCAACCACTGCTCCTTTAATGCAGCATCGCGCCAGTGGACGGCCCCTGCAGCGACTCTTCCCATGCGTCCCCCACCGCTCCCGGTGTGTAATCCCTTCCGGACTATATTCACGCCACTGATTGGCGGTGCACTGTCACGTGACTTGGTGAGGCACCGTCACGTGACCTAATGACGTAGCACCGCCGAGACATCACAAGCATGGTAAATTTAATTAATATTTAGATTACTAATATTACTATGACAACAACCACATCTGGGTTACACCCTGGTTGCTGGTTGCTGCAAAGGTAGTAAATAAGCATCAACTAACCCTTGAAATAGTGTCTGTATGACGGAAATAAGGGGATTGCCTTGCCAATATTGCGTATTGGAGTCGATTAGAAGGGTGACGCTGCCGACTAGAACTTCTGACGACAGGTGTAGAGTCTATGGCCGGTACCTCGCTAGCAGGTGAGATTGGAGCGCCAGCATTTGATTCTGCTGGACTGAGCAACAACTAATTCTGAGTGGGGGATATCGCTGCTTGATCAATGAACTCTGGTTCTTCCACAGATAGATCTTCAAGAACACCAGTAAAGTCCTTCCAGTTCAGGTAAGTTCTCACCAGGCTCAGGGTCTTCTTCCACGGGTCAGGAATTTGACTCAGCAGACGATTCCCCATCAGTTGGTACGGTCATAGTTTCTGAACCAGGATTTACAGGCACAGGTGAAAGATCAACAGCCTTGGACATAGTTTGACGTGTGAGTTCAGTAAAGGGTTTAGCTGGTTGTGAACGATGGAACTGGAATGTTGTTGGCTCAATCCTGAGTTGTGGTACACCCCATTCATTACCATCATCCAGATCTTCCGTCTGATCAGCACTGGCTTGTTTCGTCCGAGTGAAAGGACGACAAGGTGGTGTAGTTGGTAAATGCTGGTAGGAAAGGGCATGGAAGTCGCAGATCTCTGTGCAGGGTATGAGCTGGTCCTTCCGCTTTGTTTTCAGGTCGGACTGTATACACAGGCAGGGTCCCAGTACGCTTCACAACAACACAGACGTCCTGCTCCCATTTGTCCTCCAGCTTGTGCTAACCACGAAGCCTGACATTGCGTACCAAGACTCGACTTCCTCCAGACTCGACGGAGTAACTTGTTGATCAAATTTTTTTGTTGCGTTCACCAGATTTGACGGTATTTGACGGAGTTGAAAACTCTCTTCAAGTCGGGACTGAAGACTTGCCACATACTGAGATTGTGTCATGGACTGATTTTTTCGTACCGGTAATCCAAAAGCAAGATCCACCGGAAGACGTGGTGAACGGCCAAACATCAATTCGTACGGGGTGAATCCTGTTCCTTTTCTTCCGGACCACGACAATAGGCGATGAAAACGGGGACTCCGATTCCAGGAAAAAAATGTTTTTGCTACTTTTCTTCCTGTGGTGGACTATGGAGATATTCTTTACATGCATGCATTGAAAGGGGACCTATGATGCTTTCTCCACTTTTCTGACCTATAAATGTTGATAGAATGTTGTATTCTGGTGTTAAAGGGGACCTATGATGCTTTCCCCTTTCTGACCTATAAATGTAGTTAGAATGTTGGATTCTGGTGTTAAAAGTGCCAAAGTTTCAGATAATTAGTTAGTGCATTCGTAAGTGAGCCCTTAAAGTAGTTTGGGATGGCTCAAAACGCTTGGTTTCAAAAGGCGTGGTCAAACTGCCCCTTTGTGATGTCACAGAGGGGCTCACTTCCCGTGTGTGTAATTGTGTGTAGAGGCCACAAATAAATACAAATGAGCATAATTGGTCCCCTTTAAGGAGTCGTTGTGCTTCTTGGACTCTATCATGGTGCCTTGAGGTTTGTGACAATCACCCAATGGCTAACTCACCACGGAAGGTCGGTTGGCCAACCCTTACTTTAGGCAAGTTGAGTCACTGGTATTTTTTTTAAACTCTAAGGCGATATTGAAACTATTGAAACTACTTATGTACATACATTGTCCAGTAGACAAATACAAGTTACTGTTAAGCTCACAAAACCTTGGTAAAAGTTTAGTAAAAGTTTGGTTAAAAAAAAAGTGTTTCAGTTTGCAACCCCTATGGATGGAATGAGGAATTACAGGAGCTCATCTCTTTTAATGCTTTTAAATAAATAGTTAAATGAAAGGCATATGTTGAAATATGTAGCTTCTTGTCCATACTTCTTGTCTACTAAAAACATCTGTTGTGTTATATATGTATTTTTATTTATACAATGTTGTCATGGTCTGTATCTGTAATGTGTGTCAAACCTTGGCTGCTTTCTTGGGCAGGTCCCTCTTGAAAAATAGATTCTCAACCTCAATGAGGCTAACCTGGAGAAATAAACGTTAAATAAATAAAAGAAATAAACACAGAAAGATGGTACACAAAATCTCTTATCTTTAAAATAGAATGGCACTTGACAAGCACACCTATTTTTTTCACTCTTCCATATAGTGGTATGAAAACATTTTGGGCACCCCTGGTAATTTTCAAGATGTTCCTTTGTAAATGACTGGTCATCCATTCCAGGTAAATATATCACATAGCAGACCAACACAGGGATAGATGAGAAGAGAAATGAACTTTATAGGATTTACAGAAAGTCTACAATCATTATTTAAACTAAAGTAGGCAGGTGGATACATTTGGGCACCCTTGTTGTTTTATTGGTTAGAATACCTTTAACACTAATTATTGGAAGACAAAATGTGTTTGGTAAGTGAAGCCAATCATGAGAGGGAATGGACTGTGTCGTTACCACAGGCCTGGGGTGGCCAGTAGAATTATTGCAGAGGAGCATGGGACGCCGTCCTGCCTCACCATATCCTCGAGCTTCAGGGCTGTAACCACGGACACAAGGGAGTGGATATCCGGATCACCAAGCTGGTCCACAGCTAGGTGCACAGGTGACACAAGTGCACGAGACAGACATTCAGCAACTGGGTTGGCCTTGTCCACCACATGCTGAATATCCATTGGGAATTCCAAAATGGCCGTCAAGTGGCACTGCTGGCAGGCTGACCACAGCTGAGTCACCTTGGACATAGCGAAGGTAAGCGGCTTATGGTCAGCTGTGGAATGTCGGCCTTCGAACAAAAAAAAAAAACAAAATGAAGGAAGGCATGCTTGGTAAAGCGCCTACAACTCCCGGTCAAAAACGCTATACTTCCACTTGTTAGTTTATGACTGCAAAACACCCGCCAAACGCTGCTTGACTATTGCACCAACGGCAATGTCAGACGCACCTGGAATCAAAGCCACCGGGGCCGCAGCACCGGGTGAGCAAGAAGTGCAGCGTCAGCGAAGGCGGACTTAGCCTGCTGGAAGGCCTGGACCTTCTCAGAGGTCCAGTCAAGAGGGTCATGAGCCTTCTTCTGCCACAGTGTTTGCACAAGGTGGGCCACACCAGGAAGAAAACGGTTGTAAAAAAATGCACCAAAATTCCTGCAGTGCTTTAAGTGAAGCCGGCTTAAACTGCCACCGCCTTACCTTGGAAAGCAATGGAATTGCGCCCTGTGAAGAAATATGGTGTGTGACCAGCCAGTCCCCCGTCTGTGGCAAAAGATACGGTACCAATCAGGCACGGAAAACTCCCATGAATGAGCCGTTTGCTATATGTAACTCCGGCCCTCAGCCACCTTGATCGTGTCTGCCGGGGGGAAGCAAACTGGCTTGCGAGCCAGAGTCCACCAAGAAAGACCTGCTTCTTCTTCTTGGTTTTTCCTGGTGGTTGTTAAGCAAACTTTGGTGTGCATTACCGCCGCTAAGAAACGTTTTCCGACAGCAAGTCGGTAATTAAGAGCAGCTCACACCCAGAGCCACAATGGCAGTGTGGGTGGGGGGAAGGCAGAATGGCAGGCCTTTGCACTGAACTACTGGCGAAAGAAGCACAGGTCCTCCCCGATCCACTTCTGAGACACCAGACTTGCCACCACCGGCGGGTCCATGTCCTCCGTCGCCGTTAGCTGGGGATCCGCCTTACACCGTGCACTGCCAACCCCCGGTAATTGCCAGCGGCCAAACACCGTTCGTACCGGATGCGGAAGTTGGTGCAGGAAAATGTGCGGTCAAAGGAACCCGCCGTCATCCCAACCCAACAGTGACAGATACTACTGTCCATCAAGTTTGTGCCCGACAGAGAAAGCGGTCTGTCCGGCCTGTCCGTGGGCGACAGACAACATCCTGAGCAGACGTTGCTTGAGTGCCTCAAATTTTCATATATGCGAAGTTGCGCCCAACACGGCGAGTGGTCCTCTGATGGAGAGCAGCAACGACCAGGTAGTGGACCAGTGCCTCGATATGCTGGAACCACCAAGCCGGGTCGGTCTGCCAGAACTCCAGGATCTTTGAAGCTGCGGCCAACACTGGATCTGGGAGTTGGGGCGACATGGCGGAATAGGAATCACATTCATCCGCTTCTTCAAACACGTTCCAGGGGGTCACCAATGTTGGAGGAAATACTCAATGTTGTTTTATTTCTCAAACCAGTGCATGACAAAGATGGAACATCTCTTCATAGAGCTCACCATTGCGCTCCCGAAACTGGGGATGAAAACCACACCCCCTCAAGTCCACCACTATTGCTCAAAAATAATTATTATCTCATATTAATTACTATACTGCAGACCACATTGAGAATGTGGCATAAAAGGGGTGAATTATGGGTTGACATGAGTTTCGCCACAGCGTCGATCTGCCAAGGATCATTGATGCCAGAACCGGCAGTGAGAGAGACTGTAATGTATTGACCGTTTAACGAGGATGTCACACTTTCATTAAAGACATTATAGGCTGTAGAAAGTCATGATGCGTATATAATAACATAATAAATGTTTCTGCAAGATTATATTAGTGGTAAAATGACAGAAACTGGCAGGCGCCATGATTCCACTCAAGTGGGCAGGGCTTGCACACTAAGCCGGGAAGCTACGTTATAATACAGTTGAATGGACAAATCTTTATATTTACTGCATGCTATTTTTTAATCTTGCCTCCCCTGACCGCACATCAGCGTCAACCTGGTGGATGTAATCATTCAATTCACTGATGATGTTGGAAGGATTTCATGTAGATCTAGAGAAGGTCCAATCGCTGGACTCCACATCTGCTGCATAAACAACTACGTGCATACGAGCTGTACAGGATTATTGTTCCGACTGCAAAAAAAGCTGTCAAACTCCTGATGGAAAACGGGAGTGAGAATCTGTGACGGAAATCAGCTAACAGCATAACTAACAGGAGCGCTATCAGGCTAGCTTCTCATATCTCCCACAAACCTCACCCCCGCCATTTCAAGTAAGCCTCCTGCAGACCTTGGCCTAAGTCCTCCATGCCCTAAGCGCGATCGCTGGACCAAACCAATAATGGAGCCTATTTAACAGCCTGCCTCCAGATGCTCCCTGAAACTGTCCCCCAGGCTGCAACTGGGAGCAGGAAAGGGGAAAGAGCAGCAAAGCCAGAGAGGAATCTGATAGCCGCTCTGTCTGATAGCCATAAGAAATTGAGACAAAATCTGGGTGTTAACCGCTGCTCTCCATCGTGATGGTGCTCAGTGGTGGCATTATGGCATTTCAAAGCCTTGTTATGATAACTTATTATCATAATATATGATTTATTAAGAGAAGCTATTGTTGCACGTGTATTTTCAGATGTCTGGCATCCAGTATGAACTACTAGGACCGAAAGCTTTTGCATTGTCATCTCTACGCTTTAATTTACAATAAACAAATATTCCATTAAATAAACTTTTATGGGACCATTTAAACATATGTAGCAATTAGGCCATATGTGGTCTAATATTTGTGTAACAAATCTAAAATGTATTCTGTTTGTACGAAGTGGATTTGTTTATTAGTTACAGTGAAAATATCAAAAATGTATTCTCTATAAGCTCTACTTTGGTTCGGGGAAGCAGAACATATTGTACATGCATAATCCATCATAAAACAACACTAAAGTTAATAATGACTATACTTTACCTTGGTATTAAGTGGTGCCCCATGTGCAAGAAAAAGCGTGAATCAATAAAATATGAATGTGTCAATCAATAGCAAGTAATCCACCGCCAGTAAGAACAACATGAAGGCCCCCTATAAGCATGTCCCTCAGCTATATACTGTAACTCCCTTTCCTCTTGCTCGGTAATAATAGACTCAAACATTTATAGCCTCTACTCTACTCTACTTATGACAGGGGTGTCCAAAGTGCAGCCCAGGGGACATTTTCTCACTTTTATTGGTCCTCAGTATATTGTAGATACTAGATAAACAGTACACTTGCTTAGTCATCTGTAACACAAAGCCATGATACTGATGTATTTTCCTGACTGTATGGAATATATTGACTTCCATAGGACTGCTTTGGCATCTTTAATGTATCATCTAAAATGTATCAATGTGGCCCCTTTTTCAGAATGCAGCTCTCGGTGGAAAAGGTTTGGACAATCCCCACCTTTTGAAGACCATTACTGCCACTGTAACACCCCCACATGCTTTGTGTGTATTTGGTCTTTCACGTGCTTCCTGTAATTCTTTCAGTCAAGTTTTTTTTTTTTAATTGGCCTACAAACAGATAAGATGATAAAGTATATGGTGTTTGGTTTCTAACTGTAAAGCTGTTTGAATGACTGAGGTTTTCATGCAAAGAAAGAAAGATCTCACCATGCAAGCAGAGGAAACCCGTAGTGGTACTCAAACCGAGGCTGACACCTCATGGTCAAACAGTGGAGGTACAATTCTCCCATTTATAGTAGTCATGTTATTATCATTCCATTGATGTTTAAATTGATACAAAATCTTTTAGTCTGCTGATGAGAGCATACTGGTCCTCATTGGCTAAATGACAGTATCACTTACACTTAATTACTTATTGTGTGGAAATATGGGCTAATAACTATAAAAGCAATCTTCACTCGCTAAATGTACTGCAAAAAAGGTCAGTAAGGATAATTCATAATGCTGCCTACAGAGAACATACTAACTCCATATTTCTAAAATCACAAATACTTCAACTTACTGATATAGTTCATCTTCAAACAACTAAAATAATGCATAAGGCTAAAAACAACCAATTAGCTACAAATGTCATCCAATACTTCTCTAGAAGAGAAGAGAAATATGGTCTCAGGAAAAAAATACATTTGAAATACTTTTATGCTAGGACTACGTTAAAATCCATAGCATTTCAGTATGTGGAATCAAACTATGGAATGGATTGAGTAAGGACCTCAAACAATGCACAACGATGAGCCAATTCAAGAAACAATACAAGCAGTTGATGTTTGCTAAATACAAGGATGAAGAGTCTTGAACCAGTCATGATGTGCTATATATATCACTATATTGACACTTACTATGGTACCCATTATGTCATTGGATGCTCATATCACCTCATATGAGGTACATTATTTTAAAAAAAGCCCTTAAACTGTATTATGGAAAGCAGGAAGTGAACAAATGTAACAGTTACTGATTGTAAAAGTACCAGATGGAGGGGTAGGATTTAATAAGCTTTGCTTCTTCCTACTCCTTTTGGACATGTGGAACTGTGAACTGATTATGGGATGCACTCAATTGGGATCTGATGCATGTTCAAATAAAAAAAAACATTACCATTACCATTACCACATCACTCACATCACTGGCACCTTATGACCAAGGTAAAGGATAAAAGATAAAGATGAAGGAACCATCAACAGACAGCCAGCGGACATGATCGTGTCGTCCTGATTATGATATGATTGCCACGCATCATGATTATGATGAATCAATTAATCCATTTTTTACCATTATGAATATCGACTTTGACAATCTAGAATGACAAGTCAAGAGTTCTATTGTGTGGTCCCTTATTTCCTGAAGTAATGGAGGATACTGTAAATAAGGTAGTACGATGCAGTAAGCAGTAGAGGCTCTTGGGCAGAAAAGATTTATATTCGAAATCCAATTTTGCTTTATGCAGTATTGAGTTATTTCTTGCCAATTGATGTTGTATACGGTATTCATGTATTATTTATATATTCATGTAAGTTAACAACGGCTCGTGTTGCGTTGGTCACACTGCTTCCACTTTATTAGGTTTTCTTCAGCTTCCCTCTATTTGGGTTTGTATCAAAAGGTTCCTTGGTAAACTTGTGTCGTTACGTAGGCGGGCTGCTATGCAGGCTTGTGTGATGTCAGTCAATTATGCATTATGCAATCATAGCGCTATTGTCCTTAAAATGTACTTTTGTCTTATTCCATGAAGTCATCATGAAACAGGTGCACTGCTTACAATTAGGGCTGTCAAATGATTACATTTTTTAATCGGATTAATCATGTTTTTCTAATAAATTAATCATGATTAATCACCACTTCTCACTATGTCTGAAATATGCCAATTTTTACCATATATATTTATTGAAAGAAAGACTAATGGCAGGGCAGGATTATGTATATATGTATGTGTTAACAGATTATTTGAATCAGACTTGAAAACTTAGCTTCAAGTCCTGAACGCTGTGTCTTATAGAGTGAACTAGGCCTGTTTGGCATCATTGCATGTTTGCATGTCATTAAAAATAATTCAATAATAAGTCTTAGAGATGGGCGGCACGGCGGTCTAGGTTAGCGCGCAGACCTCACAGCTAGGAGACCAGGGTTCAATTCCACCCTCGGGCATCTCTGTGTGGAGTTTGCATGTTCTCCCCGTGCATGCGTGGGTTTTCTCCGGGTACTCCGGTTTCCTCCCCCATTCCAAAAACATGCTAGGTTAATTGGCGACTCCAAATTGTCCATAGGTATGAATGTGAGTGTGAATGGTTGTTTGTCTATATGTGCCCTGTTATTGGCTGGCGACCAGTCCGGGGTGTACTTTCAGCAATACATTTCAAGGGTCTCACACACACATACACACACACACTACATTCTGTAAGCTCCATTTGTCCACTGTTGAGGTGAGTAGTTTTATTATGGCGGAGTGGTGGTTCCCTCGGTGAAGACATGAAAGCCGGCTATGTACAAAAGTCAGGATCCTCTCAAGGTGGCCCCCCCGGTGTACCCCGAAGACAGCTGGGATAGGCTCCAGCACCCCCGCGATCCTCGTGAGGAAAAAGCAGTAGAAAATGAATGAATGAATGAATGAATGAAAGTCTTAGAGATCACTTACACACATACACAGTACACATGTAGCGGGAGAATACATAGAGCGACTTCTGATCAATCCATGTCAATTTCAGACTTAAAATAATGTACAGCCCAATAATGTACAGCCCAACACATTTCCGGTTAAACCACCCCACTTCCGGTTTATGACCCACCCACTCCGCGTACAGATATGGATACAGATAAATTCGATGAGTGAACAGATACTGGTGTACTCTCTTAACAATATCAATGAACAAAGGGTACTGCACGTGGCCAAGAGCGGAGGATGTGCAGCAGACTGACAGGGAACATAGAGCTAGCTTGATGGACAATCTGGCGGTTTGCAGGTGGACGCAAGGGAGCTATGTAGTCCCAAGCTAATTGGGTTCAGGGTTCCCTCCTTGAGTTGTGCCTGGATGGCAGGGATCGCCACTTCCTCTTCCTGTGAAGGAAAGAGTGAAGGCTGGTAGCCATATGCTGCCTTAAATGGTGACATATCTGTAACCACACTCTCCCAGGAATTGTGAGCGTACTCGACCCAGGGGAGGTGGAAGGACCATGCCGAAGGGTGTCGGTGACAAACACTCCAAGTCCTGGTTCGCCCGCTCTGGCCATTGGTCTGGGGGTGGTATCTGGAAGACAAGCTCACCAATGCCCCCAGCGCCTTGCAGAAGGGGATGCCGTGCAGTTGGAAGACATGTCTCACAAGAAGGATGACGGGAGCTCGGGTAGGGCCACGAAGTGAGCCATCTTGGAGAAGCGGTCCACGATGTTCAGGATGACTGTGTTGCCTTTGGATGACGGGAGCCTAGTGATGAAATCCAGTGTGACGTGGGACCACGGGCGAGAGGGAATTGGCAGCGGTTGGATGAGGCCTGCCGGGGGACGGTGGAAGGGCTTGCTTCTGGAACAGACAGAGCAGGCTGAGACAAAGACCTTGATGTCCTTGGTCATGGTTCATGGTGGGCCACCAGAACCTCTGGGCCAAGATGAACCGCGTGCGTCTGGCCCCCGGATGGCAGGAGAGCTTGGAGGAGTGTCCCCATTCCAACAACTCAGATCTTTCTTTTGGGACGAACAGCTTGTCTGGGGATACCCCTCACACCAGAGGAGGTGTGCTTCAATGTGACACACTCTCACGCACGCTCTGTTGTGGAGAGGAGCCATCAGCCTCCTCAAAGGTGGGTGGAGGTGTTTGGATGCCTTGGGGGGCAGACTGCTTATCACACTACTATTCATTGATTTTCTACTACTTATCCTCACGAGGGTCGAAGGGGATGCTGGAGCCTATCCTAGCTGTCTTCGGCCGAGAGGTGGGGTACACCCTGGACTAGTGGCCAGCCAATCACAGGGCACATGTGATGGTGTCTGTACATGTCATGTGTTGCTTTCTAATTGAAAGCAGCACTTGCCTTGTCATGGAGTACTAAAGAGCAGAGAGAGAGTGACATGTGGGTCGATACTGAACTATCGATTCCTGACATGATGATAACACAGCTTAATGCTGTATCATGGATTCTATAAAAATGTTGATATTTTGATACTCTGGTCTTTGAGGTGCCTGGAGTCACTGTACTTAATTAGAAAAATCAAACTTTTAAAATCTACACAATACATGAGCTGTATGGTATCAGCTGGGAAGGGAATCATTGTAATCGCACATGTCAACACACAGTGGTTTTTGAAGGGAGGGGCTTTGAGGAGGAGGAGATGGCGGCCATGACAGTGAATCAGCACAAATGACTGAATCGCTCATGTCGAACAGAAGCTTCTTACGACCAAACGATTCGAGATATGGACAGGACACGACCATGAGCGGCCCAAGGGTCGGGGCTTCGCATAGATCTGCTCGTTTTGCATATCGGTTGAGAAACGACCGCAAGAGGACGAGTCGAAAACATAGAAAATTCAAGATTTGGAGAAAAAAAAGACGGCGTCTTTAACATGGGAGTCTATGAGAGAAATTCTACACTTTAGTCGCTTCTAGGCGCCACAGAAGAAAACCAAAATAAATCATGCTAGCTAAAAGGGTGTGGCCAGGAAGAGGAGTTGTTTGCAAAAAAAGTTATCTTTTCGCCTCCCCTGCTAGAGTGGGAGTCAGAGTGGAAGACGAGGGCCCTGTGCACACTTCCTTCTGACGAAGATAGAGCGAAAACTAAACATCCGACGAAAGTGGCCCATTTTTTAACATTTTGGTTAATAGCGTCACCATGGTTACACAAAACATACCAAAAAATAAATACCGCTGTAGTCCCGAGCGTCATGATTCCGGCGGTGTAACATGTGTGGGGGTCCTTCTTGCCTTTTGGCCGCATTACGCACACAAAAATGGGAAGATTAAGATATAATAATAGCTAAACGAGGGTCGCAGGGGGTGCTGGAGCCTAATCCCAGCTGTCTTCGGGCGAGAGGCGGGGTACACCCTGGACTGGTCGCCAGCCAATCACAGGGAACATATAGACAAACAACCATTCACACTCACATTCATACCTATGGACAATATGGAGTGGCCAATTAACCTGGCATGTTAACCTAGCATGTTAACCTAGCATGTTAACCTGGCATGTTAACCTAGCATGTTAACCTAGCATGTTAACCTAGCATGTTAACCTAGCATGTTAACCTAGCATTAACCTAGCATGTTTTTGGAATGTGGGAGGAAACCAACGCATGCAAGGGGAGAATTGGAATTGAACTCTGGTCTCCTCGCTGTGAGGCCTGCGTGCTAACCACTCGACTGCCGTGCAGCCATCGCCCTACCAAAGGTGTGTAATATCATAATGGCTTGCAGAGTTTTGCACAATGTGGCACTGGGGAATGCTGTTCCCATCCCGCACACCACAAGGTCCCACCAGGTCCCCGATCCATAACCTCTTCCCCAACATGAGCAATGTCAGCAGGGGGCAAGGCACCCCCTTGAAGGTGTCATGCAGGGTTTTAAATAAGACATCACTTCTCACCGATATATTTCTATGCAAGTACATTCATGAGGTACTTTGATTTACAATGAACAATTGATGTGTATTGTACATTGTATTGTCAAACGTGGGCGGGATCAGAGGTCTAGCAAACTTGTAGGTGGAGTGTGATTTATGAAGGGGGAATTGCATGCAGGTGTGCGTACGCATGGTTTTATAAAGCTGAATATTTTTTGCTGTATGCCATTTTCAGTATGATTTCTAGGCAATGTTTTATAAATGAGGCCCCTGATCAGTAATTCTTTTGCTTGTTCTGGAGTGCCGTTTATCTTTGTAGCACTTTGTAGCAGTTGGAGGTCCATGTTGCTTGAATGTTTTTCTCTTTGCGGAGGTGTCTGGCTTTGTAGCTATTTCTATATTCATTCATTCATTTTCAACCGTTTTTTCCTCACGAGGGTGGCGGGGGTGCTGGAGCCTATCCCAGCTGTCTTCGGGCGAGAGGCGGGGTACACCCTGGACCCTGGACAATCACAGGGCACATATAGACAAACAACCATTCCCACCCACATTCATACCTATGGACAATTTGGAGTGGCCAATTAACCTAGCCTGTTTTTGGAATGTGGGAGGAAACCGGAGTACCCGGAGAAAACCCACGCATGCACAGGGAGAACATGCAAACTCCACACAGAGATGGCCGATGGTGGAATTGAACCCTGGTCTCCTAGCTGTGAGCACTCGCACTAAACGACTGGGTGTTTGTCACAATGCCTCCACTTTATTAGGTTTTCTTCAGCTCAGCAGTATTTCGGTTTGTATCTAAAGTTACTTGATCAAATTGTTCTGTAACATGCCCAAATACACGGTGCACAGCGCTGCACAGACACTCAACATGTCCATACATATACCTGCATTGATTGGCCATAACATTAGATTCACTAGCGTGTATGGCTGACATATGGCTGACATTAAATATTACTCCCCTCTCGATATCCTGCAGTAATCTTAAACTTCCAAAAAATACACCTCCATCCCACAGCAACTTGGGCCTCTCATCTCCAACAGTTTTAGTCGAGGTAGAGGTGCCCCCCCACAACCTCTCGGGATAGCCGTGGACCCATGAGCAATCCTGTTTGTGACGCCAAACTGTTGTAAAGAAATAAACTGCTGAACGACAGATGTGTCTTTTATGGGTATTTATTGTGTTGAGCGTCTGACGCAAGTCTCCCCTCTGAAGGACGGGACAGAAGCAGTCATACAAACATTATCAGGCCTATTATTATTCTCACAATTCAATCGCATTTTAGAGGGCCTTGACATGCATGACAACTTGCCATATTATGCAAGCGTGTCTGGCAAAAAAATTATAATTCAGGGGTCCCAAGTACTCCAAAAATTCACTCAGTACCTCTCTTTTTTTTTTAAATCAGCCCCTGCCACCAGTTTCATGGATCGTCATGAAACTTGGTGGGGACGTCAATCATGACAGGATGCACAAAAAAGTCTCAAAAATCCTTATTCCCAAACAAACAGGAAGTCAGCCTTTTTGGTCGGTGGCGGGGTTTTTGTTGTGAAGACCAGGGTTGTATTTCGGTGAACGTGTCCTAGGGACTTTGACCAAACTTTGATGTTTTTATCGCTTTGATGTTTTTATCGCTTTGACCTATGAACAAAACTGTAAATGTTCATAGGTTGGCTCCAAAAGATCACGTCCTCTTCATAATTGGTATTTACGATGAAGACAACACCTTGAAGCCATATTTTGACTACTCATCGTTGAAAACGTATACAGGAAGAACGAATCCATGTGTGAATAATACGGTTCCACCCCCCCAATCCACCCCAAATTGACTGGCTACCGCCCCCTGTAAATTTAGAACAAATTGTCCCCCGCCACCCGTTTCACAGATTGTGAAATTTTGTGGGGGCATCAGTAATAAAAGTCTCCAGATTCCACATTCAATAACACACAGGAAGTCGTCCATTTTGTTTTAAATCAGCCATTTCAGGCAAAAACTAGGGGTTGTATTTCGACAAACCTGTCCTCGGGACTTTGAGTAAAAATCATACTACTAGATACTAGACATACGGGTGATGACCTTTTGCAAACCATTTTAACATATGCCATAGGATGTAGGCAGAGCCTTGGAGGCTCGCCAAGCAACAAGAGACTGAAATAACTTGATGACCTTGATGACCATGACCTCATGGTAAGCTCAGCACCAGTGTTGCTCCCTCCTGTCAAACTGTAACTGTTATAACTCCCTTCCATATAGTCAAATCGCCCCCAAATGTTTATATGTTGGGTTAGGTGGCAATTGTAAATCATCCAAAATGTTATCAAAGTTAATGTACTGCATTGTTATGAAGTGATAGCATAAGTAGTGGCACATCTGCGCGACATTTTCATCAATGTACATTTAACATGAAACAGTTTGTAAACTGTTCTTTGCCATGGATCGACCACCGTCTTTACACACTGGCTGGCTGCTTTTTAGTTTGATGTTGCCCTGTTATGACAAGGGACATCAGTTCTTGTTGCCCCATGTTCACCTTACCCTCAGTAAAGGTGACAAGACCTTGAAAAATGAGGAAACATATTGTCAAAAATAACCGGCCTGCCTACAGTCTGCCTCATGACCGTCACTATGCACAGAGCACTGACAGCACACCATTGCTGCCCACTCACTAAGCCACGTTCGCCTCCATGACCAGTGGAAAAAAAGCTGCTGACAATTAGCGTGTACAACACTAGCAAGATGGATACTTTGGGGAAAGCACTAGAACCATTCCAGGATCCAGCAGTACATACTTGACATAGTCCTTTTGGGCAGAGTCAAACTTTTAGTCAGATCAATCTTTCCCTCCTTGTCCACATCACGATTGACATCTGAGGGACATTTTTAACCACTACTAGAAATTTGGGATCCTCAGCGTGAGCTTGTTCATTTGATACCTGATGTGTTTCCCAATGAGATAAGGCTTGGCCGTGTATCACCACAGACGCTCCAATCCCTCAGTGTGGCAAGTCCAGTTGTGTCCAGGGTCATACTTCTTATAAGTCCACCCCCCCTCCAAATAATTGATGACGCTTTCTCACCATGCCTGTTGAAAGGATATATCGGGAAAATATTAGCATGCTAATGGTAAAAATAACACGATGTGTAGTAGATAACATGAGTGTGGTATATATGTATATACACAATGATAAATACCATATTGGTCATATGTAAACATCTATATACTGTATCCTTTAGACTGTTATTTGAATATATTCATGTAAATGGTAACGAGCACAAGTCTCCTTTCCTTCTTCCATCCATAACATGAGACTGCTAGTTAAAAAAAGAAGGCATCACAGTGATGACATGGCCAGGCCAGAAGGGCCTTACGAGAGTACATCACACTCAGAGGATGGGACAAGTATACAATACACTTCCCACGAGGAAGCAGACCAAACGGCGGTAAAGACAGGATGGACTCCCAAGAGAAGTCTGACCAAATGGAACCGAGTCAGGTTCTTCTATCAGCAAGCAAGCCAGCAGTAGAGGTTCAAATAGGACCACCGGAGATAAAGACTCCCCTTCCTTTGGGACACCACAAGGACGTTTTTGTAGGGAACATCACAACCAGCCTGTTTACGTGCATAATTTATTATTATTATTTCCCATTTTAGTAATAAAATAACATGTTGGAGACGCTGTAACTTCCAAGCATTTATCGACGCAACAGGTTTATTCCAAGCTTGTTCTCCTAATCCAGCGTGAAAAATTAGTGGAATATATATGACAATATATATATGACAATATTGAGCCCGCCGCTGTAGTGGTTAGAGTAGTGGTTAAACCTCGGGTTCGAATCTCCACTAGTAAGCACCATCCGTATTCGCCAGGAAGGGCATCCGGAAGTTAAAGGGCTCAAGCCTGTTTTTGATCCCCTGTTGCGAAGATACATTCATTTAACATGCACAGCATGCTAGTAGCATAACAAATGTCATATCAATGAAATGAAATAGTTTCTCGTTGACTGCGTGCTACATGAAAGGAATTAGACAGCGAAATAATACTTCCAGTAACTGTGTCTTCAAAATAAAAGCATATTCCAACTTCAAAATAAAACAAGACTTGAGCAAACTTAAATGACCACTCTTACAAAACATAGCTATATAGCTCTGTACATTAATGCTACAATTACACTCCCAGCCAATCACAAAACTCTTTATGGGGAATCCTAACACTCCTAACACTCTACCATCTGACCCTGGAAAAACTTCAGTGATCTTGGCCAGATCTTCAAATATATCTTGAAGAAGGACAATGTCCTTGAACCTTGCATTTTTTATGGTTTTCTGCCACGTTTGTGGTCGTTGCAAACTCAGATATTCATTCTTCCAGAGAGCCCAAATCTCAGCAAGAAGGGACTCAGCTTCCTTAAGTTGCACGTTTTGCTCTTCCTTCTTTGTTAAGCCCTTTGTCTTCCGCAAATGTTCTTGTACACGTCTGATTATTGTAACTTCTGCTTTCTGCCTTTCTTCTAGGCTTTGACTATCATTGGTTCTGGGCTTTGTTTCTGTATTCTTAGACGTGTGGTTGCAATCTTGCAACTACTTGTACAGTTCTTGACCAATCTGTGAAGGCCATCCAATAATGTTGTGCCTGCCTTCACTTTAGTGTTGCAGACAAATGATCAGACTTGAAACAACCAAAACAGATCTTTTCAGCTTGCATGAATTTGAGTCTGTCTGAGACTTTCACTGTAAATATTCTGCAGTCCTACAAAATATGTCCGTTCCTTTTACAGAAGATGCACGTCACACTGAAAGGTCAGTCGGAAAAAAAGACACAAGACAGCTCCACTCATCGCTCATCTCCGTGTCTGTGCTTATCAAGACCCCCCCACCTTAGTCCACCATTCAAATACAAATGAGCCAACAAGCAGTGCGGACTTTGTAGAAACTGAGAAATTGAGCCATGAGACAACTAATAATTAACAACAACTAAAAACAAGGATTAATATAAAGTTGGTAGTTAAAATCTGGCTGTAGGATCTATTTTTTTATTGTCCATTTTTTCTCAAGGAGGATGAGGAGGAGATACTGCAAAGATACCATCGAAGGTTCTCTATTTGTCCATATAGAGCAGGAATGCTGGTGGAAAACCAGTAAGATGCCTGGATTAGCCTGCTGCTGTGTTTAATGTAACTGTCAGGAACAGATGACGTGTGTGGTCACTGGCATTGTGACCTCTGATATGCATTTAAAGGCAATGAGAGGCTTTCATTTGATTGGTTAAGATTACAGTCGGCTATGTTAAACCCTTTCACGCCTTCTCTCCTCCCTCTTTGTGGTGGTGGGATACATGGAGGCGTGGGTGCGCGGTGCTGGGCCAGACTGCACTGCTGACGAAATTTGCAAAGTGCGCTGGCCACATCCTGTTGCCGCAGCCTAGGCACGGTGCCTGCGCCTGGTTTACGAAATTGGAGCCCGAAATCTGGATTGAAATTGGGTCTTGATTTGGATGGCAACGACATGTTCAAGGATCTTTGAGAGGAAAGGTACGTTTGAAATGGGCAGAAAGTTACTGAGGGAGGAATTTACCATTCCAGTGATAACTGGGGAGATTGTGAGTAGTCTAAATTAAAATTGACAGATTTCATGGAAATGATAGTTTCAGACAGATTGGCTTGGCAGACAGGAAGTTGTAGATGGAGTCCATTTTTTGATTGAAAGAACGAGAGCATAGAGTTGCATTTGTTGACGACGAATGTGTTGGGGTTGTGGTTATGGTTGTGGTTATTGGCGGTTGGGGAGAGAGTTCTGATAATGGCTGATAAGGTCCTGGTCACCCAAAGATGGAGGGGGGCCTTGTAGCCAAGTGCCGAGTGAGGCTGAGAATTATTCCAGAAGGATGGATTTTATGTTTCTGAAGGATATTGTAATTGGAGTGGGATGGTGGATATCGGAAACTATGGCTAGATGGTCGGTGGATGTGGAGGTTGATACTGGAGAGCTGCTGAATGTTGAGACCAGTGGACCTGGGGGGGCCTCCATACAATTCTTTAAGGGTAAACACCATGTTTTTGTCAAACTTCCAATTAAAGCTAATGGTGTAGTAGTTTTACTGCAAAGTCAGTACAGTATTGTGATGTACTATGTTCTGTCCAAAGGTATTTTATAAAATCAAAGCAAAGAAACATCCAACATGGTTGCCGGCTTCAGTTAAGGATGCTCAATCTCCACACCTGATGCCGTCGGAAACACTCTGGGATGACTTGTGACCGATGACCTGCATGGACGACTTGGAGCATCCCAGTTTACAATCTGCCATGAGTCAGACCCTAATGAGGAAGAGGGTCATCCACTGTGGGAGGTGACGTCTGCAACCGTGGGACACCTGCAGCCTTTAAAAGGTAACCTCACATCATCCACGTCCACTTATGGTCCACCCTCGGTGTCACTTCATGTGAGCTGCACTTCCCTAAAGGTGGGTCTCTTAATTGTCTCTCTAAAATAGTTTCTCCAAGGAAATGTTTTTTAATAAGTGCTTCCGCATGGATTAGGTGACCTGAGAATGATCGGTCTCATGTGGTGCATGCTGGTCCTCTTCTTCTTTCCCACCAGTAAAGAGATGGTTGTGGATCAAACTGGCAGAATGACAAGGTATGTGTTCTTCTTAAAAGCGTCATGCTGAAAACGGACAACACTAATCCATATGTTGTCATCATAGATGGCATTCCTATCAGATGGAAAAGGGAGAAAATATCATCCAAAACCTGAAAAGGCATTCAGAAGGGACCTTCACCAGTGACCTGACCGGCTATTTGGATAAAATGAAGGCTAAAGATTTTGTGGCGTGGTTGGCCAGCACTAAGAGAGAAGGGTGAGTGTAGAACAATCGTGGAACAGGAAGTCACTCTGGAGGAAATTCAATAGGGGAAAATACAAAAATTGGTCATTTAGAAATGCATATGGATAACATGGAGTGGTTAGCATGTTAGCCACACGGACTGGAGTTATGGACCTGGGTACTCTCATATAACCGTGTATAACTGTATTACTTATTAGTTCAATAGTATATACAATGGTTAGCATGATGGCCTCACAGTCAGGAGGTTGATTATTCAATAGCTGTTTGGGTGTCTGTGTGGCGTTTGCGTGTTCTTCCACGCGTTTGGGGTTTCCAGCTACTCCAGCTTCCTCCCACATCCCCACAACATGCACGTTAGCTTGATTGGAGCCCCTGGGATGGAGACCACACCTACGGATGTGAATGTGAGAGTGGGTCATTGTTTGCCTGTGTGTGTACAGTACAGCTATTGACTTCTCAAAGTATTCCGTTGACATTGAGTGAAGTCCACGTCTGCTATTGTTTTCACAGCGAAGGTCCACACCTTATTTCACCTTAACCCTTTCATGCATGACCCATGATAAACTGAGTTAAAAAAATATTACTAAGTGTTTTTATGTGTCTTTAGACATAAAAATAAGAACTGATTTGGTTCTGTTTTTATACACCAATTTTTCAAGAAGTTATGAATATGTCCACATAGGTGGACAGCATGCGTTTGTGGATTTTGACAAAACGAGACAAACAGCAGTGCTTCAAATGACAAAACTAATCAAACTGCAGTGCTTCAACTGACAAACTACACAAACTATAGTGCATCAACTGACAACCTCACAAGGTTAGGGATAGGCCACAGATGAGGTGGTACAACCCTGCTGAGGTGGTACAACCCTGCTATAACGCTTTATGCTTATGTACTTATGTAGTCAATCAGTACTGAGATAAAGTACTAGATCACCGTCTTGTGTGAAAAATTGCCATGCACCCAGGGCACACAGCCACATTGCAACACATGCAGCTGCACTTTGTTTTTCGGGTGCACGCAGGGTCTTGGCATCTTTGGGCATTTTTTATGTTGTTCAGCTGGGACCAGAGGTTTCCAGGACCAGGCCTGACCTCCCAGGGTACCTTGGATGCAGGTTTGCGCCTCACAGGAAGAGGTGGTGGGGAAGTGTCACTTGGTCTCCCCCTTTTGTGGACAGTGCCTGAATTTATCAATGAATGAGCCACAGATGCCTTGAAAGGCAGAAGACCATCCTACTCCAATCCAGAGAATCTGAGGAGATGCCAGGCATTCACAACGGTTACATCGAGAAAGTGGAAGAACATTCTGATGTACCAGTGTTTGGTCTTGCATCTGTGAGGATACATTGCCACCATTTGGTCCATCAGGTCAAACACTCCCATATAATCGTTGTTGACCTTCACTGCAAATGCTCTGTCCATGGTGATGATCTTCTTATCTTTCTTGGACCATCTGTGTGCAACATCCGTCAGGTGCTTGCCAAGACAGGAAGAGACCAAGTGTCAAGCCAACGTTTGACAGTGAGATCTTCACCATTGGTGACAACAGAGATAGCTCCTCTTCCTCCTTCTTTGAGTTCTGTTGCACTCCTGAGTTTTGTTTGTGCCCCCTGAAGCCTGTTGACCCGGCATGTGCCAGTGACATAGATGCCCTCCTCCTTCAAAGACAGTAATTAGAGGAATGCCACGAAAGTAGTTATCAAAAAACACCTTGTGGTTCTTGAATTGGATGTCATCACAGAGGCGCAAGATGACGTCTGCAGCCATTCCCAATTCCTTGACTGCACCTATGCTGGCTGCACCCCTGTACACTTCAAAGTGGTACATGTATCCTGAAGCCCCTGATCTTGCCCAAATTTTCACACCCCAGGCTTTTGGTTTTTTGGAGATGTATTGCTTGATAGACAATTAGCCTTTGAAGAGCATGATCATCTCATCTATGGCTTGAAACTCCTCAGGATCCACAGCAGAGAGCAAATTTGCTGGAAAAGTACCTGTTACTCATAATAAATAATGCACAAAACATACATATTGATATATACAATACAGCTTACAATCTAATAGCATAAAATATTGATTTATACAAAAGAAAACTACTTCAGATAAAACATTGTCAGGAGTGATATACTGTTCAGTAATTGCATGTAATTGCATGCAGTCCACTTTGGTGGACATCTGAAAAAATGCAATTTCCTCCCAATCTAAAATCAATACTTGGAAATTTTCACAACTATGGTGATTATTAGGTGTTACTTGATGTAGAAATATTTTTTTTACCTGCAGGAGTCTCCTACTATAGAAGAATTGAGCAGAAATCCCACAGGTGCTAGGCATGTTTTAATTCCTGGCAGCCATCTTCAATGTTGACAAAATTATTCTGCAGTTACAATGGTTGACCACACAAAGCAGTGTTGGGTGGATTCTCAGGCGTCCACTCTAGAGGCTTATAAGCAACACTGCCATCAAAACCCATTTTCATAATTGAAAATGACGTTTTAATAGCTGTCCACTGCAGTGACCGTCATGCGTGAAAGGGTTAAATTGCGTCAATCAAACTATCTGGTATGAATATCAAACGAAGAAGGACTTTGATGGTAGAGCAGACCTGGCCACTTGTCCGGCTCATCACGAGTGACGTCACTGCCCTTGCCGTTACGTAAACCGGAATAACAAAATCATACTCCATTCGCTTTAATTGGTTGCGGGTCCGCAAAAGACCACCACCGGGTCCGAATCCGGGCCGAGGTCCGTTTGGTGATCGCTGGTATACAATCTTTAAAGAGATTATATAATACAATTGTGTAAATTGTATATGCTGTATAGTTTTGTTATTGATGTTTCTTATGTACTTTATGTTTTAATTGCAGATTTCATGGAAAACTACTCGAAATTGAGGCAGATGTTTAAGTTAAGACCAGCCCACACTGTTTTATATGTTACACCGCCGAGAGGATTATTTTTATTATTATTATTGTCATTTTTGTCAGCTATTTGATTTATTTTCAAAGGTTACATTTTCAAAATATTTTGTAATATTTTTGGTTTATCATTTATTTGTGATGAAATGTTTCTTTTCTTTTTCATTTTGTCTACAGTAACAATGGAGCTGCAAGAATAGAAAAAAAAAAATTGACAGAAATTGTAACTTTTACATTTTTGGATACATTTGTTTTAGTTTTGTTCGCATTGTGGGACACAATGCTCTATGCCTTATGTCGTTTTCAGATTAGTATTATTATTATTTTATATACAAGTGTCTTTTTCTACATTTTCAATGCCAAGTGGCATTGTTTTGTTTTGTTTGTGCTTTTGTAACCCATAAGTGTTGCTAAAAGATTATTACAGTATTACGTCGTCTCATTACTACCACAACCTGAATAATAAACAGAGGTTACCTCTCGGTCAATCGAAACTGAGCATTGTTTTTCTGGAGGCAATGGCCCAAATATGGTACAGATATTGTTGTGCAAATGTGACGCCACATGAGGGTGCTCATGTTCAGCAAAAAATCGTTGTCAGTGTAATGGCATCTGCTTCCTTCTTTTGCTATTTGACAAACATCTACATTGTTACACAATAAGGTTATGCAATAATAATATTTTATCTGGAGTGATTTTGTGGGTTTTGAATGGCAAGTGCTCAGTCTGACTAGAGCAGTGCTCAACTAGTTGGGCGGGCCCCCTGGGGGTGTCAGGGATGATTTCCAATATTAGTGCAGACTTACCAACATGTATGAATTTGTATGAATACGCTTGTATCTTGCTTTCCATGACCTGGCATTTCGGTGGTTTCAGTTTCGGGTTCAGGCTGTACAGCCAAGATTCATTTAAATAGATCCCGAAATATAGATAAATAAGGCAACATAACATCATGGAGCATCTAGAGCAGTGATGCACTCTAAGAGTTAATCATTATAAAAATGTTATATTTAGAGGAAGCGTGCGTTGGAGCAGCATGCCTCTCCTAGGGGATATATGCATGACTGTGTGGGAGGATGGGGGGGAGGGTGAAGGTGTGGCTCGCTATGAATTAGGTCGAGCTGCTCCTCGCATTTTTTCCATGGAGGACTTGAAGCTCCACCACCACTCTAGGGCAGTGCTCAGACACTTCATCCCCACGGCAGCGCCTCAGATGCGGACAGAAGGAGCAGCCAGCCGGGAAACGTCCACAGTCATCATCAGCACCGAGGACAGATCCCCATCTGCTCATCATTGTCGCTCTCCTGGATATTGTTCACCAATCCTAACTTTAGAATGTCCTTCATTTGATGCGAGTGTGATCTCCAGGGCAACAAAAGCTGATGGAGGCACTGGGCCAAACTGGGAGTGTGCTGGTGACTCAGCCTCGACTGCTGCATTAATTTATCTGCACTGCAGTGCTCCAGCACCTCCCTTCCTTTTCCTTGCCTTCCTCCCTCCCTCCCCGCCTGCATCGCCTTACCTCACTGCACTCTCATTGAGCCAGCATGGCCAGTGGGGGGGGGGGGGGGGGGGGGGAAGAAAAAGAAAAGGAAAGAAAGAAAAAGGCGTTCCCATTGCTTATACATTGGAACATTAAAACAAAGAACGGAATGACTTGCTAGGGGTTGCTTTCCGCTGCCTCAGATGAAGGGCATTCAAATGTTTATTTGCACTGTGATGCCAAGCCTGGGGGGTATTCACTTTCAGACCACAAAAAGCACTACGGTACAGATCAATAAAATCATACAAGGAATCGGATGCCTTTTCTCAACCTTGTAACCACAAATGCACTCAGTTACATCAAACAGGATGCATTGGTGAGCCACTTGGATCCTAACAACCTGCTGTTGGTGTACTACTCAGGGAGGATTGTAGCAGCAACTCCAAGGGCCCATACACCCATCCAACCTACACCGTCATTCCGCTTGCCCTCATCAGGCCTATCCCAGCTGGCTTTGGGCGACAGGTGGGGTCCACCCTGGACTGGTTACCAGTCAACCACAGGTCACATGTATACAAACAACCATTCCCACCATCATTCACACCGATGGGCAATAAAGGCTGTGTTGGTAGGTAATGGATCACCATTGGTGCGCTTCACCTAGCTGGTACACGCTGGTATTTTTGGGATACAAGAGACTGCACAGTCCAGAACATGTGCATAAAGTGTATTACTTGACATAATTATGCTGGGTTGAATGCATACAATAATAATTATATTCTGCTATATTTACCACTTAATTGCTTTTTGCTGTCATCTTAAGACCAGTCTGTGTCTTTGGTCCAAGCAGCATCCCTAATCTGAGCTAATGTGGAGCACCCTCCAGTCTCCAGAGTCTCAAGTTGGAGACCGAAAACATGCAGCATGGGGGGTTTCTGGGGTGTGGAGAGTCAGCACACCACGATGTTTCTAGGGAGATTTGAATTAGGATCCCACCAGAGGACAGCCCCGCCCACTTCCATCCTAACAGGTCATACATGATGACCAAAAGGGCTAAAACTAAATATTAGAATTAATAGTAGGGCTGTCAAATGATTAAAAATTGTCATCAGATTAAATACAGTTTTCAAATTAATTAATCATGATTAATCACCATTTGAAACTTTGTCTGAAATATGCCCATTTTTACTGTCTTGAATTGAAAGAAAGTTGAAAGACTGGACAGGATTGTACTATAATATAGAATATAGTTCACTTGTCACATACACATTTCCTTGTTCTGTTTTCCTGTCTTCTCTTTTTACTTCTTAGCTCACCTCCCCCAGCAGGTGGGAGGAATCACTGTTTATTATCAGCTCTCATATCAGCTCTATATATAGTAGCACAAACCGGAAGTGTTTCCATGTACTTGGCGGTGTGACCAACCACAGCAGAGTGGGCGTGTCTGGAGGCGGGCTGTGAGTGGAATACATTAAATCAGACTGTTACCGTGGGGACCACAAAAATCAGAAATACAGCTGAGTTGGTGCAGATTCTGGAAGATCTAGAAATCTGTGTGCTGGTTATTGTGTGTAGCTGCTCTATAGGAGTCCACAACTCAATACAAAGGGACAAACATGAGAATAATAGGTCCTCTTTAAAATATATGAAAGAAGTTTAAAATTTGCAAGGTGCATACTGGAAAGTAGAGTGGTGTAATATTTTAGCCATATTTTAGTAATATTAGGATCTCACAAACCAAACATGAACGCCTGCAAAACTAAAATGTTGGAAATCGGACGACCTAGGACGATGTGGGAGTACCATGCATGTGAAGGAGAGGTTCACAGGTGACCAACATAAAGCTCTTCTGGGTAATCTGGGTAAATACATCTTCAGTCATTCACTTGATGACGATAAACTTGCACTGTCGGTTGAAGATGAAACCCACGTTAGCATCATGAATAAAGAGTTCACCAAGGACAACTCCAACAGTTGGGATGGCTCCTCTCCCATCCCGTAGATTAGATTAGATTAGATTCAACTTTATTGCTGTTGCTCATGTCACTGGTACAGGGCAACAAAATGCAGTTAGCATCCAACCAGAAGTGCAAATTTATAAATACCATATAAGTAAACAAATGAAGAAATAGAATGGAGCTGTAAGAGGACAGATATGTACAAACTATAACAGGTTATGACTATGATACAGTGTGGATATATACAGGGATATAAATATAAATATATATGAACAAGATATAATAGTAATGTGTACAGTAGTGCAATAAAGTAGTGCAATGAAGTGACGGGGGTGGGGAGGCTATTGGGGGGCAGAGTTCAACAAGGAGACAGCTGTTGGGAAAAAGCTGTTCCTGCTGGAGCAGTTAGTGGTCCAGGAGAGGTCCTGTGAGATATGGATTCCCAAGAATTTGAAGCTGGCCACACGCCCCACCATCTCACCATTGATGTAGATTGGTGGATGAATGGCAGCATTTTTCCTGAAGTCCACAATGAGTTCTTTTGTTTTTGTTGTGTTGAGCAGCAAGTCCCAGGCAGCACTCAATTGCCTCATGCTCCTCCACCGAATAAAAGTAAAGAAGCCTGGACCCACTTGGTGGACTTCATGACAAAGATCTTCAGCAACGGTCATGCTGAAGTTGCACCTGCACTGGAGAAAGATAAAGGGTGTTGGTACCTGCCAAGCTTTGGACTCTACCAACCAAAATAGCTGAAACAAGTTGAGTTGTGTTCTCCTCAAGTGCAAGTGAATGAGGTGTTGTGACAAGGTCCAGATTTTAACAACAGTCTGATTGGAGTCCTCCTCCGGTTCAGAAGTCAACTCGTTGCTGTCAGTTCCGACATTCAGCAAATGTTCCAGAGCTTTGTGGTCAGAGAGGATCATCGCAACTACCTCAGGTTCTTGTGGTTCCGTGACCATGATCTCCATGGTGAAGTGGTGGAGTTCCGGTGGTGAAGGTCTGTGTTTTTGGCCACCGAACTTCACCAGCTGTCGCAATTCATTAGGCCATTAGGATACACCTATTCCGACTATGAATCCTCCTGAACACTACCAAAACGTCTTTCCTTTGTGCCTTGATGCTAGCTTGCTAACACACCTCACTAGCCGCTCGCCCCAACATCATTCACAGAAGGAAGAGTGCATAGCTAGCTCTCCATTTGGCTACCAAGACTCAACAAGATGCTGGTTTGCCATCAGCATTTTTTGCCTGAGGACTGGAGCACACGTCTTGTGTTGGAAGACACAGCCATCCCAAGGAGAGAGGACATCATAAGT
The DNA here is from genome assembly GCF_037039965.1 of Doryrhamphus excisus. NCBI lineage: Eukaryota > Metazoa > Chordata > Actinopteri > Syngnathiformes > Syngnathidae > Doryrhamphus > Doryrhamphus excisus. Next base: position 10,619,457 of record NC_136373.1, read on the forward strand.
GTTGTCACTTCTGTTGTTGTTAATATAACTAGCATAATGACTGTGCACCAAGAAAATAAAAGGTAGTGTTTTAAATGATCCAAATAGGGCAAGATACTGCAACTATTCCATGTTATCATCAGTGTACGTGTTAATGCATGATCACAGCATGGATATCTGACCATGAAAGGTTGGTAGAGGTTTATTTTTAGAGGGATTCATAGTCGAAATAGGTGTATCCCAATGACAGCTTGTTAGCTAGCTGAAATTAACTAGTTTTCTCGTGTTAGAATGCACAGAAAAAGGAAAGAAATCTGTGTTCATGTTTCACGTAAGAATTGGGAATGATGGGTAAAATAAAAAAAAAAGTGCAGTTCCCCTTTAAGAGGTGCTGCAGCGGAAGGAACGGCTTTGGCTGACCAACTCTCCTGATGTGACTACATCTATGAACTATCTATGAACTATTACGCTATTTGAATTAACTTTGTGTATACTTATACGTACATATATTGTGTCATACTGTATGCTGCCTACTCCACATCCATTGCAGCCTGGTCGTCCTGGAAGGGGGATTCCCCCCGTCTGCGGTCCCTTCTCAAGGTTTCTCTTTTCCTCAAGTGGGTTTTGAGAATGTCCTTGCCCGGATGGGGGTTCAGATCAGGGGATGTCGTCTATCATCTACTGTTGCCTGCTTTTGTGATCAAGGACTGTATGAATAAACTTGACTGGACTTGACTTGAAAATTTGCTAGAATATGTTCTAGCAATGTTCTAGCAGTTGTTGTGGCCACAACAACTGCCCCCTGGGTCATTTTCTTTTGGAGGGGCCCAGAATTCCTGTCGGTGCCCCTGCGTGTGTGGTGTTGGAAATGCCCTGCTGTTTATATGTTTACAACATGTAAAAGAGTGTCGTCATATGCGTGACTCTGTGAGGAGCTACACTGTCATCATAACACATCAGGCTTGCTGTGATGCAATTGAAGTAATTAATGAAAAATATGAGTTACCGCCATTAACGCTGGATTTGACAGGCCGAATGAGTAGAAGTCTTTTTATGTTTTATGTGTTTTTATGTTTTATGTTTTCTCACACGTCCACAGTAAATATAAGAACCCCTAAGAAAAGAACACTCAGTCGTAACTGGAAGGCTGCTTTATTGGTAATAAAAAGGTTCGTGCTCAAAAGAAGACAATCTTTCATATATTCTTGCCAAGAGTCCAAGTGGTTGTGCAACACACCAGCGTATTGTACTGTATACCCTTTTTTTTCTTTTAAATGCCAGTTATGGGCATCACTAGGATTGAAATCTGGGGGGGCATTAGAACCATCTACTTCCTTTGGGGAAAATGTGATACTGATAATAGTCCTCGTCTTCAGTTACAAAACACTGCTGACGCCAGGATGCTGATGTCAACACAGTAATGGTCAGTTGGCTGTCAGTTGGCCGTTAGCTTTAAAAACCTATGCTATGTAATTAGGCAAGAGGGGTGTTACTTTTTAGAGGGGCTGTAGCCCCCCTAGAATATACAGTACCTAGTGACGCCCATGATCACGGTGTCAAATGATAACAGTTTGGAAAGCACTTTTCATTTTTCAGCAAAATGAAAAAAAAACATGCTTTTAAAAACCAAATGTGTCCTATCATTAAATATTGATACAAAAATAAATTTCAGATGAATAACGTGAAGATAGAGGAACTGAAAGAGAAGTATAGAAGGCAAGCTGCTTTTTCACAAGCCAAGTGGGCAACACACGGAGCACGAGAAGAAAAACAGGGCTTTGGAATGAGCCGTTTTCGCATCACATCACACGGTTGAACATCAAGATGAAGTCAGGTGTTGCCACCATCCTCTGGCAGTATTTCTGAGGACTCCAAATCCCTGATGAATGTTGTGCTCACCCCCCAAACGCTAACCCCCAACATACAGTATGTATTGTGTCTAACATGTGGCATCCAAATTTGCAGAAAAATCAGAAAAAAAGGCACATGCCATCAAGTGGAACATCAGAAAGAAAAAGGTGAGAATGAGAAGAAGCAGGTACTGAGCTGTTATGGCACTGATGTGGTGGGGGTGGGGTGGGGTGGGGGTTGTACCATCTCAGGGCGCATGAGGCAGTCAGTGGATGTCCTTCAGGAAGAGCTCGGAGCTGGTAGAGAAGGACGGTGTGTTTGTGTCCTGCTTACTGAGAGTGAAGGGGAGTGATATGGTGAGACGTGCTGGTAACATTATCCTTGTCGTCATGATCAGGCTACAATCCATGGCAAGCAACTCCATTAACATCACATATGAGCTAGTACCCCCCCATACACACACACAAACACGCACACGCACACCCCCGAGAAGGGTGTTGTTTTTGACATCCACGGAACGTGTTGCACGGAAATCAAATGTGACAGTGTTCTTGTTTTATGTATATACATATAAACATATGTATACATGTATAGATCTTTTGTATTATATAATATCTCTCCATCTATCTATCTATCTATCTATCTATCTATCTATCTATCTATCTATCTATACACACACACACACACACACACACACACACATCATTCAATTTAAATTCCGTCAACAAAGTGAAAAGTGTCTCAAAAAATTCAAAAAGGTAACAAATGTGACAAAGGGCATAGCTGGAAGCCATTCTAAATTATTGTTATTATTCTTTTTTTAATTAGTAGTAGTAACATTTTTTAAATTCCTTATTTACAAAAAACACAACAAAGCATGCCAGTAAAATAAAATCATATCGTACAATATTTATAGTTTCTCTCAAAAAGGTTGTTCTTTGTCAGCGATTGTGCCATTTACATCATTGCCTGCACTGTACATCCGTTTTTTTTGTTGTTTTTTTGTTGTCTTTTTTGTTAGTTTGCTGTTCCTTCAAGGATGAATAAATGAGTCCTCGGGAACGCTTACATCCGAGATGAGCTTGCTGCAGTTCGGATGGCGCTGCTCACCCCTCCAGTGGTCGTCATTAGGAATGTATTTGGTTTCAGTGTGCAGCAGCCAAATTTACTCGGAGACCTCATATTGTAAACAGACCTTGGTTCATGGTACAGACAAAAGGGGGTCAGGGTACAGGCAGTGTTTAAACACACCAAATGGCGTCAGTGGTGCGACGACGGATGTTGGAGAAATGTCCGCTCATCCGCTTCAATATATAGGCCCATCGGCTCCAGTGTAGAAAATGAATGGCAGGAACACCTAAGGAGGCAGCTGGATTAACAAAGCCTCACATTTCTTTGAGAACAAAAACCACCCACATAGCTTATTTTGACACCATAGCTGCGTCAATGTGAGGCCTGCTGATGTTTCATCGTTAAAGTGTTTGTGTTTAGCCTAACAAATTGGAAGCGTGTGATATATTTATGTGAAAACAGGGTCTGACAAGACAGCACAGAGGAGGTCCCACAAGAGCCCAGGATACAAAGACAAACATGGGACTTTTCAGCATTTCAACCCAAGCAAAAGTCTCCACCTCTCATGGCAGTCAGACCCTCGTGGAAGTCCCACCCACAGACAAAATCCATGTGTATGCTAGAACCCACAAAGCCCTTTGGTGCATTTCCCTTTGCATTTACGCTAGGCGAGTCCTCGGGATAACTGGCCGCTAACCCTGTCGTTTCAGATGCGCCGCATCACTCTCGCTGCTAAAAGCCTTTACTGCCAATGATTGCATCACAAGGACATCAGAGAGAAGGCTTCTTTTCACGAAAGGTGGCAACTCAAAAAGGTCTCAAAAGCAGGACCTAACAACTAATTCGCTCATTGGCATATCTTGTCAAGTGTACAAAAGTCATGAATCCCAAACTGACTGCATGGGACACATTTTCTTCCTCCACAAGCCCGACGGAAAAGCATACTTGTGACTCGGCTTACACCAGTTTCCTACTGACCATCTATCTGCAGATGGACTGAGATCATCAGGATAGTGACACATGGCAGTAAACCAAGAGATGTAAGCCCCAGACTTGGCTGGCGAGATCCCACCCTCCAAATCTGGGAATCCTCAACATGAGGATATGCTCAACTCTTCCACTTTGACATGCAGAGCAGGAAAAAAACCTTCAAGTTAAACCTAAAGGGGACCTATTATGCTCATTTTTTAAATTTGAGCAGCGACACACAATAACCCGCACAGAAAACCTTTTAGATCTTCCAGAATCTGCACTTATTCATTACAGCTGTATTTCCTTGAATTTGTGCTTCCTGCCAAAACGCTCTGTTTTCATTTATTCCACCCGCGACCCAGCCCGCCTCCAGGCATGCCCAAAGTGCTTCCTAACTATATCCATAAGGAGTCCGCTCCTCTGTGACATCACAAAGGGTTCCTTTAACCACGCCTTTTGAGCCATCCCAAACTTCTTTCAGGGCTCACTTCCAAATGCCCAAACCTCATTATCCGAAACTCATGGTTTGACACCAGAATACAACATTCTAACTACATTTATAGGGCAGGAAGGTGGAAAAAGCATCATAGGTCCCCTGGAAGTGCTTACAGTCTTGGCCAGAATTATTATTGGAGGATCCTTTTCCTCAATAGTCTAGATATCATTATTCAAAATAAGTTAATTTCCGTCCAACCACACCACTACAGTGTCTGAGAATGAAGTGTCTTGTGGACTATGATTACTCATGCATGATTCCTCATCAAAACATGCCTTCATGCAAGTCATTTCTATGCATTGAACAAGCACAATAATTAGTATTTATCTGGAACTCGGTCTGCGCAAGTCTTCAGTCCCAGTCAAAATGACTCATAAGTCCTACCCACTCACCCACTCAGTCAGTGTGAACACCAACGTGTCAGTATAACAAAGAGGAAATGGAAACGCTTGTGACATGGGCTCAATGTTGGGTTTTGTTTTGTTTTTTTGCTGCTCAAACAATGTACGGATACTCAGCACAAACAAAGAAAAAATCTTGTTCTATGTTTCTTGGTTTCCCGAACCCCTCCCTCGCACTAGCTAAAACTTGCTTTTTAAAATTTGCTTCTTAGTAAAGATGGTACACTCTGTGTTCCCTTTTAGACTGATCAGAGCCGGTCCGCTCTGGTAGCATGGAAGCTCCGCAGACGGGCTTCCCGCTTAGTGGTGGCAGGGACTTAGCTGTTAGCTAATCGCTTAGCAGAGATCTGTGTGCCTTGGCAAGCTGGTCCCCAAAAAGCAATGTGCCTGGCCAGCACACTGCTTGTTCCTCCCATCAACTTGGTCGCTACGCAGCAAAAGTTCCACGGTAAACTGATTGTGTTTGGTTCAGCTGTCTCTGATGACATAAGAAACCACGTTGCCTCAGCAGTAGGAGTCTGTAAACGTTTTTTTTCTTGGGTTTTCTCACTGTTTCTATTTGTTGGGTTTGGGCTCAAGAGTCTCATCTGGACGGGTTTCATTGATAGCAGGAGTCGCTGAACCCTAACACTTGGATTCCCACTCGTCCTTTTGGTTCTTGTTCTTCTCCTTCTTGGCCCACTCCTCCTTGTTGTCATCCTGCTTCTCCTTATCGGGTTTGGTCACGCTGTCATAAGAAGGAAGTGAAGCTGTGGATGGCGTGCTCTCCTTCTTCTCTTGGTTGGTCCCGCCATTTTCCAGCTTATTGTTTGTAAAAGTATGACGTTTGAAAATGATACCGCGCCTGATGAGGTAGGCGCGGTAGGCGTTCTGGATAATTCTGGCGGAGACGTCCTCCTGTTTGCGGCGGAGGGTGGTGGTGATGGGCTCGTATGACACCTTGGAAGGATTGGCTGCCACAAAGCGCTCCTCCATCTGCTGTCTCAGCATGTCCAACTCACCACTGTCACCCAGTACACGCTTTGTGAAGGCAAACAAGATGTCCAGGCAGTGAATGCGATCGCCGCTCACCATGGGCATGTCCATGGCGATAAGCTCTATTGTGTTAGGTTTCGGCACACGGAGCGGATGTTCCAGCGCATCGGCAAAGTCGGACAGCTTGGCAAAAGTGATGAACTGGGAGGCTGTGGGGTCAAATTTCTCCCAGATTTCATAAAACGTCTCAAAGTCGTCCTCACTGAGTGGATCGGCACTTTCCTCTGTGGCCACGCTGAAGTTCTCCAGGATGATGGCGATGTACATGTTCACCACAATCAGAAAAGAAATGATGATGTACATGACAAAGAAAAAGATTCCCACGGAGGGATTACCACAGTTACCCTTCACGGAGGTGCCAGGGTTTTCCAAGTTGGGGGTGCAGTCTGGCGGGTAGTTGAGGATGGGCAAGAGGAGGCCATCCCAGCCGGCGGATGTGGTGATCATGAACAGGATGATCATGCTGTTGCCGAAGGTCTCGAAGTTGTACAAGTCGTCGATGCCGGCGCCGTGTTTCACATAGCCAAAGTTGGACATGCCAAAGATGGAGAAGATGAACATGACCAGGAAGAGCAGGAGGCCGATGTTGAACAGGGCTGGCAGTGACATCATCAGAGCAAAGAGTAAAGTCCGAATGCCCTTGGCCCCTTTTATTAAGCGGAGGATACGTCCGATACGAGCCAACCGGATCACCCTGAACAGAGTCGGCGACACAAAGTACTTCTCAATGATGTCGGCCAAGAACATTCCTGTGAGGGCAGATAAGAAACAAACACGTTCTTTCAAAATATGACAGTGTATAACAAACAAAGTATTATCTTTCCAAAATACTGTATCTTCTCAAGGGCCAATACTATTGACTCATGGATCAACTTTAGAATAGCCAGCGTCCCTGAGGACACATGGACTTTTTTGTTTTTAATTCCATTGTTTAATTACCCACCCAACACTTTGTTTGATAAGGTCCGAGGGGTGGGCCAACATGAGACTGTTTTCCAAACTGTTCGGCGAGCTGGAAGTAATTGCAGCACGGGCCGGATTTGGCCCCCGGGCCTGAGTTTGACACACGTGGTCTTGCCCATCCAACATTGCAGATACAGGCGATGAAGTGGATGCTCTCATCATCTGTGGCGACATCTTGGTATCTTCCCTTGCCCAATATCCCCTACTCACACTCCAATGTCACTCATGTGATCTTATCTCTTTGGTCTTGGTCTGTCGTACCTCTGACCATTTTCTGTCCAGTGGTTTTACCAAATTCAGGTTTAAAGCAAAGCGACTATGCAGTTCACTCATCCTGCATAGCTAAGCTGCTCAATACAACAGGGAACAAAATAATGTGACAATTTGTAAAATGTGTGCTTTTCATAGAACATTGAAATAATGTAGAAACGGAAGGAAACATGTATTATGAACAATTTAATCATCTAATTTTCTGCCATGTAATGTGAATCAAGTGGTGTCCGATATCTTAGTGGCATTTTCCTCTTGGTCCAAGGTTCTAAGGGGCCAAGAATTTGGATTCAGCTTTCATTTGAGAGGATAGTAAATCTAGGGTAAATTAGTAAATTAGGGTTTTTGGATTTGGATTGGATTGATCCAAACGGGATATGGATTGGTACAGTTTGGATTCAGACTTCATTTCAGAGGATAGTGAATCTATACTTCCATAAAAAGCTCTACTGTAAGTTGTACATAGGTTTTATTTCTGTGTTGTCCCTTGAGAAGATCTAATAAGATGCATTTTGCAATGTCTTCCCCTTGCTCCAACTCACCAACGATGGACAGGATGACCACCACCACATCAAAGATATTCCAACCGTTGGTAAAGTAATAGTGGCGAAGAGCAAAGAGCTTCAGCAAGAACTCGGTGGTGAAGACCACAATGAAGATGAAATTGACCCAGTAGAGGACATTCTCTGTTTCGTCCGACTGATCGTCCGTTTCCACCATCATGGTGACCATGTTGAGGCAAATGAGGATCATGATGGAGATGTCAAAAACCTGCTGCGTGACAAAGTCAAACACCATCCCCTGGATCTTGTTCTGTGAAGAAAGAAAGGTCAACAAGACAAATATTTAGCTTGAATGTCCCCCTCACGGCAGGAACACTCAGGTCCCGTCCACACAGGCGGGTATCTCATCAAACCAAGTTATTTATCCACGATTGGCCGATTGTCCACATGAGGCCGCAGATATTTGGTACTAAAAACAAAGGTTTTCAAAGCCAAAGGGTGTATTAGGCATCACTACCTGCGACAAGGTATGCTGTGACATCACAAACACATCAGAAATGTATGGATGCCTCAGATCTGTGGTGGTTGGAGCTATTTTTTGAGCTTTTTGCTTGTATCTGCGAGCCCAAATATCGCTTCACTTTACAGAGAAGACGCCAAGAAACACTTTGAGGTCGGCCATCTTCGCTGAAGAAATAATTCCACTTACGAGGCGTCCCCCTCACAGCAGGCTCCGAAGACGACTTGCTTTAGCAAGATTCCCAATCAACATTTTCTTGCTTCATGTTGACTTTGTCTTCTAAAACAACATTCAGAAGTCATTCTGCCTCCTTGTCCGTCCACTCCAACGACTTGTTTTATGTTTACGGAAGTGACAGGAGGACAGAAGATGATTCTGATTGGATAGAATTTTAGGAACGACTGCAGGTTTGGTGTGCTTATGACTGTGCTTCTTGATGCATTTATATGGACGTATACGCTCACGTGTGGATGCAACACCAGCTTGTTTTGGACACCGTTTTTGTCATAAACAGAGAGGGGAAAGTCCCGAGTAAGTAAACATACCTGTGGTCGAGGGATGGGTTTCTGTGGCTTCTTAGAGCCCAGTTTTTTCATGGCGTTGTAGTACTTCTTCTGTTCCTCTGTCATAAAGATATCCTGGCCTCCAAAGTAAAAGACACAAAACATCACAATGTGGTTATAATCGTATTCCAATGCTGAATATAGAAGATATGTGTAGACTTGAAAGAGCCTTATCTTTTTCTTCTGCTGGTTAAAATTGTCGATGATCACACCAATGAAGAGGTTGAGGGTGAAGAAGGAGCCAAATATAATGAAAACGACAAAGTAGATGTACATGTAGATGTTGACTTCATAGTCGGGCTGGTCTTCCACCTTGGAGAGAGACAGGAGTTGAAATGTACGGCATAAAACAACACAGCCACGCTATGTTATTCCGACTGTACCTCTCTGGAATCCACAGCAGCATACATAATGTCCATCCAGCCCTTGAATGTGGCCTTTGAAAGACAGATATGATTGGACACAATCACTTTGAAAAGCACAACAACAAAGAGGAAATGACATCCAAACTCAAACCAAGAGTGGTGCAAGTCCAGTGGTACAGCTTGTGCATGGAAAGAAATATAAGGATGAAGAAAAGTGCATGGAGAATCACTGAATATACACAAAGTGAGTTAGCCTCCCGAGAAAATGAATTGTACCAGGAAATGAGGAAAGACACCAACTTGTGAAGAGTGAAGAACAATACAAACGTAGAGGAAGAAGGACACTCACCACTTGCAGTAAGGCCAGGTAGCCAGCACCCACGTTGTCAAAGTTAATTTTGACATTCTTCCACCTGACCTCAGTAAAGTTTTGGTGAATGAGGGCTTCACACTGGGTCTTATTGTTAACCACATCGACAGGAAAGTATTCCTCAGAGGTCTCGTTGAAACAAAAGTAGTACTTTCCCGCAAACAGGTTGACTCCCATGATACTGAAAATCAGCCAAAAGATGAGGCAAACCAGCAGCACGTTCATAATGGACGGGATGGCACCCACCAAGGCGTTGACTACCACCTAGACCGGACCAGGGAAGACAGGATATGACAGTGTGAGGACCAGGAAACAAACATACAGAAGTTCAAACCTTTGGTAGAACACTTCATACTCTTATGGACTCACATTGTACATTATATTATATTATATATAGAATATACATAATATTATATATTCAACATCTTTTTACTGGTACTTACTGGCACAGCAAATGAATTAATATTTAATCTATCTGAGATAATCTTATGTGAATGTTAGAATTAAATAGATGAGTTGCGTAATTCCTTCATGTTGCCAATATGTACCACCCAGGACTGTACTTTTTTCCACTATATTATTGTATAACAGTATCATATATAAATATATATAAATTTAATATATAAATTGGCATGAAGTGAAAATACACTGTACTCTCCAGCAGTGATTGTCAACAAGATTGTCAGTCAAAATTACATTTAAATGTATGACTGTTTTTTTAATTTTTCTGTTTTTTTTATCTATTCTGTGTTTTATTTTGCTCAGCTATATACAAATATGAATGAATATGAACCATTAATTTTTACACATCTCTTAAATGTATTCTGTGAAATACATTTTGCACACTTAGTCATGTTTTTTTAACATACATATGTTTTGTAAGGCTATTTTTAAACTGCTTGGTTTGACATAAAATTGTGACCTACATTTTTATTAGCATGATTTTGTAGTTTAATAGTATTATTTTAGAATTTAGAATGTGTATACATTGGAACAAACTGAACTGGTTATACTGAATGATCGAGCGTAAAGGGGACCTATGATGCTTTTCCCACTTTTGTGTGGTTAGAATGTAGTTAGAATGTTGTATTCTGGTGTTAAAGGGGACCTATGATGCTTTCCCCTTTCTGACCTATAAATGTAGTTAGAATGTTGGATTCTGGTGTTAAACCATGCCAAAGTTCAAATAATGAGGTTTGCGCATTTGGAAGTAAGGCCTGAAAGGAGTTTGGGATGGCTTAAAAGGCTGGGTTTGAAAAGGCATGGTAAACATGTGCCTTTGTGATGTCACAGAAGGGCGGACTTCCTTATATGGGCGTGTCTGTAAGCCGGATAAGCGCTCTGCTCCCCCCTAAGCTCTTCTCCTCTGTTTACTTGCTTACTTGCTTTACAATTCCTAAAAACGCCACAAGTGGTTGGAGTTCCTGATTCCCTTCCAGCAAAAGAAATCTATTTTCATCTGTCAAGGCCATGTCACACTGGACTGTTTAGTCAACATGGGCCACTATGCAGCTGAACTAGCCAACGCCTTTCCAATGTTACTTGGTGGTGTGGACTGAGCAATAATAACAGTAAGTAACAATTTAACAGTGTACAAAGTGTTTCTATTTGTGAAAGTCATGGAGCAAAAGCGTTTGCATAAAGGGAGCAGGGTTGTAGCAAAAGGACATTCGATTACCGACGCTGTAGAAAACCCTAATGCTAAAATGCTAAAGCTACTTACCATTGAGAGAAGTAACCTCTTTTCTTGAGTAAATTCTGACTGTCTAGTCTCTACTTCTGTATCAGATTCGGGATCAAACACTGCTGTATGTTAAAAGCCAAAATTTTAAAAAAGATACATCCCTGTTTTTTATCAACTATGCCATTTACCAACTCAGATAAAGTTAGCGGCACAAACAAGTGCTTCTATGGACACACTAGTGTGACCAACCACAGCAGAGTGGGCGTGTCTGGAGGTAGGCCGTGGGTGGAATACATTAAAACAAACCGTTTTCGCGGGAACCACAAAATTCAAAGAAATACAGATGAATAGGTACAGATTCTGGAAGAACTATAAAGCTTTGTGTGTTGGTTATTGCGTTTAGCGACTCTATAGGAGTCCACAACTCAATTACAAAGGGCCGAAAAATTAGCGTAATAGGTCCCCTTTAATACTGTTGTTTTTGAAGTAGCATTTTAATAATACTGGTAGTTGAATGTATGTATACGCATACAGTCATGGACAAAAAGAATTAAATCACTCTTGTTTCTTCACTTTAATGCAAAACTAAAGTTCATGATGAGAACATAAATAGCTCACACAAGTTTAATTTAAAAGATGACATCTACTAGGGATGAGCCGGATACTCGTTATAAACGATAATCTGTTGCAGATAAGGCATTTTTCCCGATTACGAGAATGAAACGAGTACATTTCGTCATTACCAGTATTGTTTTAAAAAAGTGATCATTACAAACGTTTGTAATGGAGACAGAGGGAGGGGAGACCGAGCCTTTTCTGTGGTTGGCCCCAAGCTATGGAACTCTCTCCCCTCCCAAGTAAAAAAGGCCCCCAACATCGAAAGCTTAAGTCTTGTCTTAAAACCCACTTTTATTCTCTGGCTTTTAAGTCGGAGTGAGTCGTATGGTCCTGTGTCTTTTAGTTCTTTCTTTTTATTTTAATTGGTTTTATTTTTTTATACTTTTATTGCTTTGCTTCTTATTTTTAATATTTTAATATCTATTTTACTATTTTATTTCTTATTTGATCTTTTAGTTTTGATTTGAATTCAATTTGTACCTTTTATTTATTTTATTTTATTTTTACTTTTTATTTTACTAGTCTGTGCAGCACTTTGGAAACACTGTTTATAAAATGTGCTATAGTATAAATAAAGTGGATTGGATTGGATTGGTCACAATGCCTCCACTTTATTTATTTTTTTTTGTTTTCTTCAGCTCACCTCAATTTTGGTTTGTATCTAAAGTTACTTGGTCAACTTGTTACGTAACGTAACGTAATGCGAGTGAGTGGTGTGCAGCGTTGCGGAGACACTCAATACTGCATCAATACTGCAAATACCGCATCCTGACCAAGCCACTCCTGTACACACCTGATCCCAATCAATCCGTTGCACTACTTAAGCCCTGCTCACAGCGATGCAAACCGCCAGATTGTCCCTCAAGCTACCGCAAGTTCCTGTCTGCTGCTTCTCTCCTGCCACATGCATAATTCCCTTGTTCCTTCGCTCTCTGGCTTTGAGTCTGTATTTGTGAGTACTAGACCGTCGGTTTTGGCCATGGTGTTTTTTGTTCCACCTCTTGGTTTTTTTCCCGTCTTTTTGTATCTTTGTATCTGTTGTACTTTCCTCTTGTGGACACTTTTGTTTCCAAACTGCTTCCGCATCTTGGGTTCCGGACCAGTACTACAGTTCTTGACAATTACTCCCCTATAATCTGTGCAGTATGCACCTTCCAATCTTAAACTTGTTTCATAACTACTACACTACATTTTTTAAGACAGCGGGAACTATCGTGCATTAGTCACTGACGTTTTTTTTTCCATCCAAATAAATTTCAGAATTAAAACAATTTACAGCTTTGAGCTCCACCCATTTCATCTTAAAACACACCCACTTCCGGTTTATGCCCACCCACGACAAGTACAGATGCGGATATAGATCATTTAGATGGAAAGAGATACAGATGGGGATCATCCCTAATACCGAGCAACTTTCATGGTTTTATTGATTTTTCCAAAATCACTTATATTTTTACATGAATAACTATAATAATAAAATATTATAATATATTTGTCCAAACAACTGTGCCTGCAGTTTTACCAGGCATTAAAATTAAGAAGTAACTAAAGAAACAAAAGAGGTCTAATCATTTTTCCATGACTGCATATCTTTCAACATAATAATGTTAATTATTTCAGGATAATTATTCCTGAAATGATCAAAACAAATCCTACATTCAAAATACAACCACAATTCCAAATATTTTAGTTCCTAATGACAATCAATAATACAGTATATTTTGGTTGCTGGTTTTATTGTGTTGATATAATGTGGGCTGAGCCAGATGTACCACATACGCTTTGCCATACCAATATGAAGTGCCCCACCTTAGTCAATCTGAGATTCTTTTTACTTCAAGGAAAAGTGAACTTTTGGGGGGAATTTTGTCCATCATCCACAGTCCTTATTGTAAGACACGAGCACACGTCGCTTTCCTTTCTGTGCATTCTAAAGATGTAAAAAAAAAACGTAATGGGACACACCCATGCCACCTACAAAGTCTCTTATCAAAAGACCCCCCAAAAACCTCCAACACGGTTTTATGGTTTTATATACATACAGTAACCATGTAGTAACACACATAGTACATAGCATATACTACTTACAGTATTTTGCCATACTTTGGTCATTTTAAGCACTATGGGAACTTTCTTCCTGGGCTCATTGATTGACATAGCAACATAGAAACCAACGCCTCAGCCTAGAATCAAGTTTTCCAAACTCAAAAATACCCAGCAGCAGTAGCGGCCACTCCAAGATGTAGCACTAGCTCTTTGGTAGCGTTTGCTTTTTGGTAGCGGTCTGAGGCATTGTAAGCTCGGTGCTGATGGCCTGGGCGCATGTGTGGTGAAGCTAGTCACTAGCCGGCTAGCAGCTAGCTAGCAATATGCCAGCAATGATCGACGTAACAATGTTAATAATAATAAGAAGAATGTCACTGTAGCTTTGCTAATATGTACGTAACATTATGCAGTATGCAAACAGAGATTTGGTGCTTCCTGGAGTTTTTCTTTGGAAGGTTTACGTGGAATAAGTGTTTCCCATTATGTGAATTCCTAGCTGCATCTTTTTATCTGTTTTGACATCTTTAGAATGCACAGAAAAGAGAAAGACGTATGTGTTCATGTCTCACATAAGTATTGTGGATGATGTACAAAAGTAAAAGTGCAGTTTTCCTTTAATATTGCCAATAGAAATGTTTTTGTGGAAACTATATCTACGAATTTAGCTATGTGAACCAACACTATCACAATAAAACAATTGCATTAAATGGTTACTTTTAGCCAAAATGTCTGTTTAGCAACACAGTCTAAGCAGTAAGCTAATGTGCTACCAGTATGGTTAGCCAGGCCAACCAGCAGTTTTCAGGCAGAGTTGAGCATGCATGCATGTCTTTGTGGAGCCATATTCCCTCTCTTCTTATAGCCAGAGACAGACCAGCTTTGGAGCAAGATTCTCTCAGAATAAACGTATACAAACTTCAAGTGTGCACATGTGGTAGCCAAATTAGAGTGTGGTATTTCAAAAATATTTGTCTCGGAATGCACACACAGACAGAATCTTAACTACAATTAATCATCTTAACTACAATGAAACTGCTTTCCAAGTCTGTGTTGAATTAAAGTAACAAGGAAAACATTGGGGAAGGGTGGGAATGGCTTTCCAAAATACATCATGTGCATTGGCAGTTCAATAACATGCATGTTACATGGCGTTGTGCTATCTCAAGAACCGCTGAAATCAATAAATAAATAGAGAAATAAGTGGATAGAGAGATAGCGACTAACAGAATCCCTGTGGATGCGTTTGTTGAGGGACGCTACAGTATGTATGCTAACACCCAGCTCAAGGAGGGTGCTATTGCTGTTTGATGCATTGCTCGAAAACGAAAGGACTTCTGCCTACAAAGCAGCATTGAGAGACAGGGATTGTAAAAGGTTGAAGCCAGGACAGCCCATAATAATCCTTGCATGTTAAGCAGTGCAATGGGTCCAGTTGAAGCGACACAGCCTGAGTCTCAAGATGCAAGGTGATGCAACATGTCAAGTTGTCATCATTTTAACTCTCCAGAATTCCTTTCATTCTGCTTGATCTCTCTATTCATCTACTTCCCCATTCATTTATTCCTTGTTTTTGCACATCAAACAAAATGCTAACTTTATAGATGGACATAAACATTCTCATACAGCAGGGTCAGTTTTCTCTGTTTGCCTGTGAATTCATGGGCCATCCTTGTCTTTCTTACCACATAGACCCTCCATGTGATAGGGTGACATCCATAAAGCCTATCCAGGGCCTTAAATGTCTGCTCATATGCAACAGCATCACATTTTAGCCACTGGATGTCTATTATGAATGTGACTTGATGATTGCACGCAGCTTCTACTGCTAGATTGTCATGTTTTGGGAATACATAAGAGGAACAAAACAATAGTTACTGGTCTATACAGACCCAGAACTCAAAGTGAAGAGTTAAACTGGGCCTGATGTTGCCTCCCAGTTTCACTTCCTGCAGGAACGGAAGGCAACTGGAAGCCAGGGCCTGCTGTGAGCTGCGCTGTTTGGTGGCATGAAGTGACAGCAGCAATGCTTAGTGCGAAATGGCAGCCGAGTATATTTGCTAAACTTCTGCTTGCATTCCAACTGCTTGCTCCCAAAACTGACTTGCGGGATTGTATAAGAAGCTAGGTGGCAATAGATGAAACAGATTAGCGCCAGAAGCTGGCAGAGGTTTAACAAATACTCCCACAGCCAACACAACACTGTGAGAGTGTGCTTGTCTGTCTTGGTTGCTGATGCACAAAGATCCTGGACCAGCAGGAGAGGGTGTGCCGACCCCCCAGCAGTCCGGCCCAGCTGAAAGCGGGTCCAGGTGGAGTTAGGGGCGGTGGAGGGCAGGGAGGGTGTTATGCGGAGGAGTAGGAAGAGCGTGTAGGACTGATGTAGGCCTGAAAGGGGGCTGATGTGAAGAGATGCTCAAACTAGAATGCAAGGCAACCAGGCCAAGAGCAGGGAGGGTTAGGAGAACCGAGATAGTAGAAGGGTGACAACAACCAGGCACAAGCTAGCACTAAAGATCAGTTATACACACCCAACCGGCTTGAGTGGAGCGTGTTCTCACAAGAATTTAGTAACAAATTGTCTATGTTAAAGAGCATAGCTAATTGCCATTTTAGCCATTTGTGGTGGAAGACATGCTTGTAGGGCGGGCCAGTAGCTGTCATCAGTCATCCCAATATGACCGTGATAGCGTTAATTTCAGGTCAGTACGAGATGAATCTCAGACACGTTTTGGAGTTATTGTCCGACGATGAGGCTATTGTTGAGAAGAAGGTTGAGTGGCCTTGGTTTGGGTATCTCCAAAGTGATCAAACCGAATAAATCAATCAATCGAGAGAAAGTGAAATGTAAGTAAAATTAACCAAAATGTGAAAAAGTACCAGCCAAGTGATTATACAGAAAAGATGGTTGCATTTCTTTCTCAGCAGAAAATAACACTTTTTTTTTCCCACCTTTCAATGTCCCAATGTTCAATGTTTGACCCTCCCAGTGGACCAAGA
Source organism: Doryrhamphus excisus (assembly GCF_037039965.1). Classification (NCBI taxonomy): domain Eukaryota; kingdom Metazoa; phylum Chordata; class Actinopteri; order Syngnathiformes; family Syngnathidae; genus Doryrhamphus; species Doryrhamphus excisus. Next base: position 10,636,161 of record NC_136373.1, read on the forward strand.
GGTTTGTGGCCACCTGTTTGGTCTGCGCCTGGAACAAGGCCACCCACCAGGCCCCGGCATGGCTCCTTCACCCCCTGTCCATCCCGTCCCAGCCATGGTCCCACATCGCTGTGGACTTCATTACTGGCTTCCCTCCCTCCAATGGCAACACCACCATCCTCACCATTGTGGACAGGTTCACCCTGTTATATACACCTTGAATTTATGGATTGCTTTAAAAGGTTCTTGGGTTTTTAGTTATTGTAAGCAAAAATTTGCAATTACATTCGTTATTTTATTAATTTTAGCTATTTCAAATATCAGGTCATTTGTAAAGCAACTTGAAGTACATTCCTTCAGTCAACAAGTATTCACATGCTTGGCTGTGATTGGTTTCCTGCGTTGTTTGACTTTGAAGTGGTCAGTTCCTGTAAATGAAATCACTGGACAGTCTTACATGTCAATCATTATAGCACTGAGTGCCCGTGTAACGATTGACATTATGCCCACAATCGAATTGCTAAACATGTGTCTTAGCTGCACTGTGTGATACGGCAACACCACTTGGACAAACTACAGACCCTCTAGACACAACTCCAGCATCAAAAAGTGCAGGGGTATACAACTCTGATTCTGTATGCTCACATGTCAGTCGTGCATTACATTTTTATATGAAATTCTGATGAGAACACGCTTCTGGCCAAATGTTTCAGTGTCCCGTGGCTTCCTGGTTCCTTGCTGGTTGTTGTTGTGTGCATTAAGGAATGGATGGAGGGAGGATATGAAAGTAGGGGCATGTGCCGTGGCGAGAGAACAAGGGGATTGTTGTCTTCGTTGAAAGCAGTGGTTGATAATCAGGTGAAATGAGGAGCTAATTATTGATTTCATTGCTCTGTGAGATGGCATGTAGGTTTTTTCACAGTCACTAAGGCCAATCAGTAATTAGAGCTCATGAATGTATTTGGTCATTCATGTGATGAGGCAGCTTTGTTACAAGGTACTTTTGCTATGCCGTTTGGTATGTTGGTTTTTGGGGATGATTGGAGACATTCAATTGCAATGCATGTTGTCTAATGTTACTCAGCTGCATCATGACGTGTTGGCTAACCATCAAAATGGCATGGTACAGGATTGGTTGGGTTTTCCTGTTTGGGTTGTTAGGATCAAGTTTTTGGTTCTCTTCGATAGATTTAGATCAGTTCTAGCATGCTTTAAACTGTTGAATGGGCATGCGGAAGGATCAGCTGCTTAGCTTTGGATCTTACCCTCATCCCTTCAAAACGTGACAAGGCTCTGAGGGGTCTCAAGGCCCTTAGTGTCCTGAGTGATTTAATGGGCCCTAGATCGGAGTAGCCCAGCGCATTAGCTACAAGGCTGACTATAGACACCTACACAAAAACAGAGAAGCAAAAGAGGTTCCAAACTGTTAGAAGTGAGATTATTCACTAAGGAAGAGAAAGGGCCCTGGCATAGGCGAGGAGATTTGCTTGACATACACACATAAATGTATACATGCATATCCATGTATAATATTGCATTTATACATGGATATACACTAAGATAGAAGGTCATTGTTTAGTATAGTTTTTATGTGTGTAAGACTTTTAGTAGCAGAAGGCCATAGGGATTGTTTGACGGTTAATTTGGGGCAGTTGCCCAGAAGTGAAAAGTCCTGTGTACCTGCAAAGAAACTTGTTGTTGAGAGAGAGAAAGAGAGAGGAGATAGAGACATAAGACTCAAAGGGCAAATTAGGCAAGAGAAGAATGTGGCATGATTTAGTAAACGGGAAAGCATAAGGGGGCTGGGAGAACAGAGGAAGAGTTAGGGAGGGCGTCGTGGGGGGGGCGGGGGGGGGGGTAGGCAAGAAGAAGACAGGTCACCCTGCAGGAGCTGACAGAAACCCAACAGACTTGAGAGCCTTACCCTTGCCCCTCTAACATTGTCTCTTCATGTCGCTCTTGGGCTGAGGCATAAAATCCCATACAATTTAAGACAGACAAACTAACGGAACCTAAGAGAAAGAATACAAGTAAACATGTACAAGTGTGTCACTTTGACCATTATGCTTTTGTCATCACATGTAGTTCAGTTGCAACACAGCAGTGGGAGAACAAAAACATGAACAAGAGCAACAAGAAATGGCACACTTGATGTAACTATTAGCACTGGAGGGACATAGAAACCCCACTGAACACTGAACTCCAGTTACACACAGTTAACAAGGTTAAAAAGAACAGCACACAGCAAGAAACTGATGCAGTCTCTCTCATGTAGAGTGGCAGCCACCAAGAACACTTCTGGGAGTTCAACCCCCCCACAAAATGTACAATATCAATGAGTAAAGGGTGGCCAAATGGTTCAGATCTCACTTGAAGCATCTCTATGTAAGGAGTTTGCATGTTCTCCCTGTGCGTGCGTGGGTTTTCTCCAGGTATTCCGGCTTCCTCCCACATTCCAAAAACATGTTAACATGTTAATTTGAGACTCCAAACTGACCACAGGTGTGAATGGTTGTTGGTATATACTACAATATGTGGCCTGTGACTGATTGCTGGCGTGTTCTCGTTCAAAGTCAGCTGGGATAGGCTCCAGCTCACCTGGGACCATAGTGGTAAAGAAAATGGATGGATGGATGCAATGATCAAAATAAAAAGCTATTTACAGCTGAAATGTGGATATATGGAGCTTTGTAGTCAAATCAATGTAAAATTAGACCAAGTGGCCTGACTGATGGCTTGTTCACCACAGACCCCCCATAGCTGCAAGGCTATACAGCATGGGGGAGCTCAATGCTTCTACAGCACTGCATCATTAACAAAAGGAGGATATGGACGATGTTGACAGTGGTCAATCAGCAGCGCTAATGTTTCTCGGTGAGTAATGCAAGAAGGACTCATCAAGTTTGTTGACGGCCATTAACAAGCTAAAAAGGGACTGGGACATTCTTCTAGTCAGGTGGCTGTCTGCTCATGAATCAGGAATATAGAAATGTACTTCTCTTTATCTCCGTTCAGCCCCGTGTTCTGGGAAGATGCCTGGGTGAGAGGGGAGCAGCAGTTTCTTTCAGACAAGGAAAATATCAACCCAACCAGCCACTGACAACAACTGGTCAAAGTACAACATCCAAAGGTTAGCAAAGTCACGTTGGGGGGGTTGTCATAGGCAAAATCTTCATTTTGACTGAAGAAACAACGTCAAACAAGAGGAAAAAGACTAGACAGCAGCTGTTAGGTAATGGACAGACACAGAGTCCATGTACCTATAAATCAATTCATAGTGACTAGAGAGATGTCTCTGGGGGGGGGGGCAGGAAAAATAAAGATTTTGCCTTGATCTATGCTACGGTGTTTGGAGTAATTGTCACCTTTAGCCTGACCCCTCGGAGTGCACACATTTGGGGTGCACGGCCCGTGGCCCCGTGCTGGGCCAGCTGTGTGGGCGTGGCCACGGTGCCTCAGCATCCTTCTGCAAGGCAAGGCCAATGACATCTGGGGCTGTGATCCCGGGATGACGCCAGCACAAAGCAAACAGAAATAAAGCAAATGGAAACCGGGGGGACACACAACAAAACAATGACAATAATCTGAGTGGAAAAACAAAGAATGAGTGAAGTATGATGCTTACACAATTTATATATGCTAACCTAAGCTATATCGTCATTCACTGGATTTTTAAGCGATATGGAGATTCAATAGAAATATTCAAGTGGAGTTGTTAGGTAATGCTTCTGTGTCTGATGTTGAAATTAAGACAAAACAACAAGTTCTAAAAGTGACACTAAGGGAGACATACAGTCAAATCAATGGATAACATAGGACATGCAGTAAGAGCATGGTCATGTGGAAAAGAGTCAAGCACATTCACACATTGGCTGGTTTAATGATGGTGACCAGCCCCCCTTTCGAGTCCAAGGCAACGGTTGCACCCCACAACACGGGACAGCAGAGGCACAGTCAGTCAGGCGACAACATAACCACACAACCTTTTTTTGGCTTTTTTGAAGGGGGTGCGCTAGTGAAGACCACACTTACCGCCAGGCGCCTGTCACCCACCATCATTACATCGCAGCACAATTTCATCACATTCCTGAGGTTACACTTTCCGGGGGGAGGGAACGTGGGTGGGGAAAGGGGAGAAAAGGTAACACACTGACTGACTGGAAGCTGAATTGTCTCAAGTTGCTTGGGGACACACCTACAGGGAAGGAGTCTCCATGGCAACAACCAGAATGAGTACAACAAAACTAATGTTGGAATGTTTGGCTGTTTTGGCTGTGACATTTGTACAAACAAACCAGTGAAGGCTGCATGATGTGAGAGTGGATGTTGCTCATAAAGATTCCGGTATGTTGACGCTTCCTTTTGTGTTGTGTTAGAGAAGCTTTACTGTTACTGGGCAGTTGTAACTTCTAGCCATTAATAGTCCATTCACAGGTTTGGGCTGAGGTGTTGGACACTGTGGAGAAGTATTTAGTTCAAGAAGAAGGACTGACATCAGAGAAATTGGTATTCTATTCAAATGCTTTTGGGAAGCTTTGTATTCTATCGTTAATATGGAATATTGCAATAATAATGGCTTCCTCAATAATGAAGTCATCTAGTTCAAAGTCCTTGTATAATTTTGTATTTTGATGTGCTTACAAATTGAGTGAAAAACATTCTCTTTCCTGGTCCTTCAAACTTGACACAAAACACAAGGAGGAGAAAAGTTCCCAGAGAAAAGGCTCATACCAAAATGCCGTAGAAGACAAGAGCAGCAACACCTTTACAATTCTTAGAAATCCATTGCTCTGAGAAAGGCTTGAATATGGCTATAATCAATACGCTCAATTCAAGAAACTTGATTGGCTGATTGAGCATTTTCCTCTGGTCTTATTTGAAAAAGTTGCATCAAGCATTTCCTTTCACCTAGCAAGGCAACAGACTAGGCAATATTTGCCACAATGACCAGCCAGAGCATTGATGGTTGCTCATATTGAAGCCTCTCGGAGGGGTGAACCAAGTATGACCGTAGGGATGGGGAAGTAAAAGGCATGTGTCCACTAAATAGACTGTGGACAGACTGCAGGATTATACCATAGAAAAGACATGCCTTTATACATAGAATCAGTAACTAATAGCCTATGACAATTTATGGTACAGGTAACTACTACAGTCAGAAGCTAAACACATTGTATCATACACCAGTACAGTGTTCCCACACTACAGTGCATCTGGAAAGTATTCACAGCGCTTCACTTTTTCTACATTTTGTCATGTTACAGCCTCATTCCAAACTGAATTAAATTAATCTCTTACCTCAAAATTCTACACAAAATACTCCATTATGACAATGTGAAAAAAGGTTTTTTTGACATGTTTTGAATTTATTAAAAATAGAAAACAAAAAAATCACATTTACATAAGTATTCACAGCCTTTGCCATGAAGCTCAAAATTGAGCTCAGGTGCATCTTTTTTCCACTGATCATCCTTGAGATCTTTCTACAGCTTAATTGGAGTCCACCTGCAGTAAATTCAGTTGATTGGACATGATTTGGAAATATAATAACTGTCTATATAAGGTCCCACAGTTGACTGTGCATGTCAGAGCACAAACACCAAGCATGAAGTCAAAAGAACTGTCTGTAGACCTGCGAGACAGGATTGTCTTGAGGCACAAATCTGGGGAAGGATACAGAAAAATTTCTGCTGCTTTGAAGGTCCCAATGAGCACAGTGGCCTCCATTATTCGTAAATGGAAGACGTTTGGAACCACCAGGACTCTTCCTAGAGCTGGCTGGCCTTCTAAACTGAGCGATCGGGGAAGAAGGGCCTTAGTCAGGGAGGTGACCAAGGCCCCGATGGTCACTCTGTCAGAGCTCCAGCGTTCCTCTGTGGAGAGAGGAGAGCCTTCCAGAAGGACAACCATCTCTGCAGCAATCCACCAATCAGGCCTGTATGGTAGAGTGGCCAGACGAAAGCCATCAGACCAGAGAATTTTGTTTCTCATGGTCTGAGAGTCATTCAGGTGCTTTTTGGCAAATTCCAGACGGGCTGCCATGTTCCTTTTACTAAGGAGTGGCTTTCGTCTGGCCACTCTACCATACAGGCCTGATTGGTGGATTGCTGCAGAGATGGTTGTCCTTCTGGAAGGCTCTCCTCTCTCCACAGAGGAACGCTGGAGCTCTGACAGAGTGACCATCGGGTCACCTCCCTGACTAAGGCCCTTCTTCCCCGATCGCTCAGTTTAGAAGGCCGGCCAGCTCTAGGAAGAGTCCTGGTGGTTCCAAACGTCTTCCATTTACGAATAATGGAGGCCACTGTGCTCATTGGGACCTTCAAAGCAGCAGAAATTTTTCTGTATCCTTCCCCAGATTTGTGCCTCAAGACAATCCTGTCTCGCAGGTCTACAGACAGTTCTTTTGACTTCACGCTTGGTGTTTGTGCTCTGACATGCACAGTCAACTGTGGGACCTTATATAGACAGTTATTATATTTCCAAATCATGTCCAATCAACTGAATTTACTGCAGGTGGACTCCAATTACGCTGTAGAGAGATCTCAAGGATGATCAGTGGAAAAAAGATGCACCTGAGCTCAATTTTGAGCTTCATGGCAAAGGCTGTGAATACTTGTGTAAATGTGATTTTTTTGTTTTCTATTTTTAATAAATTCAAAACATGTCAAAAAAACCTTTTTTCACATTGTCATAATGGAGTATTTTGTGTAGAATTTTGAGGTAAGAGATTAATTTAATTCAGTTTGGAATGAGGCTGTAACATGACAAAATGTAGAAAAAGTGAAGCGCTGTGAATACTTGCACGGATGCACTGTATATCACCTTTTTTTTACAGCGCATGAATGTGTATTGTGTTGTGCGTCTGGATTGGCTAAAGGAGAGTGTTCTGCATCCTAAATGCCTTAGGGACTGTAGACCACTGTCAATCACTCTGCTCCATGCCTTCCCGGTCAGTACACAATGACTTTGAAGCAAATATACTGAAATGTTCGCTCACTAGCAGTAAAGTGCTGTATGTGTGCAAGTTTTACATATCTCCGACCACACCCACAATATTGACCAAATGGCACCGATGGTCGCACCCGAAGCACAGAGGAGGAAAAAGAAGTTGCGGTTGTACGCCGCCGTTACAGAAGGAGGATATAATAAGGTTGCGAACTTTATTGCAGGCTATTTTGGGAACCTATCCCAGTGATAAAATGAGGGAACACTGTATTAAAAATAGCTTGCTGTCATGGTGCAATTACAGTAACTAACTATTACATTACATTGTCATTGTCAATTGTCATTACACCAGTAATGGCCAACTAAAAGCTCTAATTTAGACAAGAGATGGACTTACATCCACAATGAAGAAGTCCAGCCAACACCAAGCGTTGGTGAAGTACTTGACAAAACCATAGGCCACCCATTTCAGCAGCATCTCCAGGATAAAGATGTAGGTGAAAACCCTGTCTGCATACTCCAGAATGATACGGATGGTTTTCCTTTGCTCAATGTACACGTCCTCAAAGGCCTTTGGGAAAAACAGGACACGTGCATCACTGACAGGAAAACACCTTCCCGCTTTAGAATCCTCCTCATCAAATCAAATCACAAAACAGCCAATCCCCTTTGCTGTCATTTAGCAGTTTTTTATTTTGCTGCTAACTAGCATTGGACACAATCTGGCATTAATTGAGGACACCTCCTCCTTCCACTGGTGTTTTTTTGACACTTCACGGCCATACAACATTGTACATTTATCATTCTTCCAACTTGGTCACAAGACATCACTCACCAAGGCTCCACTGCTGAGGAGGATCATGAAGATGATGAGAGTCTCAAACCAGTTGTGCTCCACAATCAGGTAGCAGGTTTTCCTCAAGAACCACCAGCTCTTCCCCCAGCCCATGGTGATGTCAACATCACAACACTTGTACTTGGCAACACACGCTATGACACACAAGTTTTTAAATCAGTGATCAGCCGGGATTCATCCCTGTACTAAGTTGCAGATTACATGCCTTTCAGCGGGACGGTGCCCTTTTCTTGCTTGATTGGGTGCCTAATATCTCAGCATGCAGGTTTAAATATGGCAGGGGTAAATAGGTCAAATTAATTAGATGGCTCAACTCATGGCTGCTTCTGGGAATGGGTAAAATGCATGAAAAGAAGGAAACTGAGTGCTTATAAAATTTAAAAAAAAACGACAAAGAGACTATCAGAGCCGACAACAATGATGTACTGTATCTTATACTTCAATTTAAACCACCAGTCTATGTTGAGATTTGTAGAACTGTCCCTATATGACCACGGTAACTGGAATTCTTCACCCAAATCCCATCATCAACAGGAATTGGGAATGTAATGGAATATGACAACTTTTGATTTTTTTTCCTGTATCACATTTGGGTGAGCTTTCATAGATGAATAAGTAAACCCAACTCATGTTTTGCCTCTTTAAAAAGGCAAGTGTTATTTTGGGGTTCAGCCCCATTGTTGTTGTCAGTCTAATGAATTGCAAGTGAAATTGCAGCCAATCTGTTATTTTATTGCATAGGACTGGGATGACCACTGGTTTTGCGATCACTTGTACAGAGCTGAAGATTTGGGCCCCCACAAAGCTAGGTTAGAATGCCCAACCAAGCACCAGAAACAGGAACCATCAAGGCTAAACATCAGACAAAGCGACCCGTGTGGCGAGCCAGCCATCAAACTCATGCAGGAACTACATGCCGCATGCAAGTACAAAGACAATCTGGCATTGCACTTCATTCTCACAAGTTAGTGTTTTTCTTGTTGACGGGTAGCAGTGTTTTTAACTGAATTCCTGCATATGTACTAGCCTAATGATTTGTCACAATTTGACTATTTTATGACATACAGTATGACTGCAATGTCTGATTTATTGCAGGCAAAACTCAGAGGTGTCATTATTGTTGCAAGGTACTTATGCTTAAACACTTATTATTTTTACTTTTAATGACTTCTTGTCCTGAACTACAAGATAACATCCAATTCATTGCAGGCCAAATCTCCCAAAGTAGTCATCCTTCAGAGGAGGGCATATTGTCGCTTAGGTGTAATGACTAGTGACATGTAATGACTAGACGTTTGTTTCATTGTACTGGGCTGCAAAATACAGTTTTTTTTAATGTTTTTGGAATATTTGCTTTTTTCTGTACTTATCCCTTAATCCTCTAGCGATCATAAATATTCCCAATATCAAGTCAGTCGTGGGTGAACTTTTTTTTTATCAAATACGAAAAATCACAAATTTCCATCCGGTTCCAACAAAAGTTGATCAAAATTTGACACAGGATTTTGGGTTTCCAAAAAGTAGCAATCCCAATGAGCATGTGTTCACCTAAAAAAAACCCCTCTCACATTCAGCGATAACATTATTCACATGATTATTATGTACAAATAGCTTGAGGGCATTCAGGGATTAGTGGTGAAAGAGAGGCAGGCAGAGATGATATATAGCCGCCATGCTTGAGTGAGCCTTTATAATGAAACTGTCCTTCTCCCAGCTGCCTATCGTTTTCATTCCGCCCAAGGGAGTCTGGACTCTGTGGACTGGAGGTAATGGGTGCCATGGGAGCAGTGGTCTCACCATCTGTCCAACATGGCTCGGGTTCCATGTATTCCTCCACCGTCTCCACCACCACCACCTCCTCCACATCTGGCTTGATGTCAATGGTGCTTCCCTCTGATGAGCTGGTGTCGTCCAGCTGCAAAGACAAAGATGTTTTAAGCGTGAAAACACAGCAAGAACACAAACGTTTCCTAAACACACACATTTTATGAATGGCCTTTTAGGAAGTGTAAACATTATGTGATCTTCAAGAGGAAAATACCCTCAAGCCCATCACATATGCATATTGAAATTTACACCATAGCTACAATATTGAACACAAAACCACTCACAATAAGTATCTATTTCATTCACGTTGCTAGCTTGGCCACAAATTACAATACAATGGTGTCTTGTTTTTGGTATTAATTGGTTCCAAAAGGTCAGACAAAAACCAAAACCTACAAAAATGGTCGTGCTAATGCTAATGTCACTGTCTTAATTGTACTTGAACATGAATCATGTTACAATGTAATCAATCACATAATCAATTCCCAGGAAGAAGCAAAGCTTATTAAATCCTACCCCCCCCCCATCTGCTACTGTTGCAATACACATATCATGTTTATTCCTCTATTCCAGGTGTAAGGTAGTGTAACCATGGTGATTTTCACAACCATAATAAATAATGATCATAGATTTCTTCTCTGGCTCTCAACGAAGGCGGTCGCATCTTTCCTCTCTCCTCCCTATCCCTATCCCTATGCTTAGCATCTTTGTCTTGTCTAGTCTCTTCTTATATTTCCTCAAGAGCCTCTCACTGCACTGCTCTCCAAAAACCTAAATCATGGAATTGATCAACTGGTCTCTCCAGGAAATTGACACGATCTTCTCGACGAGAAGCTCAGGTACGGGTGAACCTGCCTGCCCTGACGGAACGTTCACCGCTGGGTACGTGATGGACAGTTAGGGGAAGTGGAAGGTCATGTGCCTGCCGATTCTTTCCGTGGAGAACATCGAAGACGTCTACCTATTCAGGACCATGATGACAGGTCTGTTGCTGATTGGATTGGGCACTTTCCTGCTGTATCGCAAAATTCGTATGATGATGAAGGCAGCGGATCGAGTTGGCCCACAGCTGCCCATCGTGAATGATTTGGTGGGCAAAGCCGTTCACACTCTGACTGTGATTGCCAATCACAACAAGGATGCCATCTTGGTGAAGATTTCGGCTTTGCAAAAGCAGTTGGATCAATTGGGAGGCCAGAATGGACAATAGGGTGGTCCGGTCTATTGGAATGTGGCTGCCCGACCTAACCCAAACAATATTCTTAATCTGGATTTCGGCGTCTTTACCACGGCTAACCAAGGTCGTGTTGTGAAAACAACTTCTCCCAAGAGATTGCTGCAGCGGGACGCTCTGACCCTCCTTCATTCCTTCATGGACACCTGGTGTTTCTCTTCTCTGGCCCACCACTGACTTCTCCATGGCAACTGCTATGTATCGCAATGACACCATGCGAACAAAACTCCAGGTGGGTGGGGTAAGTGGCTAATTCCCCCGGTGCGGGCATGACGGACCACGGCTTGCGCCGTAAGTGGCTGCAGGTAGCAGTAGTTGTGGCGCTGGTCTTGTGTCTATGTGTGTGAACAATGTCTTTTACCTGCCGATTTGTATGCCGAGGTTTTTTTAATGGTCCCACACTGTACTCCTTCATCTAAGAGTCTAGTTTGGAGTTGTTGTTTTTTCCCCTCCCCTCTCCTAGTGTTGTCCCACCCACCCCCCCCCCCCCCCCTTCATGCAAATTTCCCCACTGAGGCACAAATAAAGGGATATCATTCATTCATTCATCATTCATTCATTCATCATAGATGTAGCCATCAAAATGGTGATATATATAATAACAAATAAACACATCATGACTGGTTCAAGACTCCTTATCCTTGTATTTAGCAAAAATCAAGTGCTAGTATTGTTTCTTGAATGGTCTCATCCTTGTACATTGTTGGACTTCCTTAGCCAATCCATTCCATAGTTTGATTCCGTATCCTGAAATGCTATGGCTTTTTAACGTAGTCCTCACATAGAAGTGCTTCAAAACTTCTTCCCTGAGATCATATTTTGATTGTATTGGATGACATTTTAGCTAATAGGCTATTGTTAGCTTTATGTATCATTTTAGCTGTATTATTTGACATTTTAGATGTATTATTTTAGAAATAAGGATTTTGTATGTTCTCTATAGGCGGCATTATGAATTATCCTTACTGATCTTTTTTGGGACATTTAGCGAGTGAAGATTGCTTTTATAGTTATTAGCCCAAATCTCCACTCAATAAGTAAGATATGGTAGAACCATTACATTCTGATTGACAATCATCGATTATCATCTATTATTATCAAAGCAGGGTTTTAATATGACCATTTCTTCTCTGACCTTTCTAATGATTTCTTCTGTGCTCCCTCCAGAACTAAAAGCAGTGGTATCATCCACAAATAATACCACCTTTAAGTCTTTTGTAATTTTATAGATGTCATTGATGTACAAGTTGAACAGTTTTGGTCCCAGTATTGACCCCTGGGGTACTCCAAACGTAATATTTAAACTTGCAGATGTGTGTTCTCCCAGCTTTACATATTGCTTTCTGTCAGCTGAGTAGCTTTTCACTCAATTCAAGATTAATCCTCTGATTCTAATTGAGTTATTTGGATGTCATGATTGATTGGATCAAAGGCCATTTTAATGATGCATACCAAACAGAGGCACAAACCTCTTTGCTGTTTTCATTGTCCGACTCGCTGCTGAAGTCCTCCGTATTAAGGTTCTCGAAATCCGACTCCCCAACAGCAATCGGCACACAGACGGTCAGGTTCGGGTTATGGATGAATGACATGTGGTCCTCATCGATCATATACTTGCCCACACTGCTGCCAATGCCACTGGTGGTCCCATTACCATTCTTTGCATAGTCCAGATCTCGGTTGATGTCCACTCCAGTGTGGTTGGCAATGCAGTTGAGCTTCTTGTCATACATGTCGTCCAAAGGCTTCTGCTCATCCTCCATCGGCGGCTTCCTTAATAAACTGGCCACCAGCACACGCATTTTGGCTTTTATCCACGCAATACCTTTCTTGATGCGCATGACAGAAATCTGTAGGTTGTTGAGCTCCCCGTCGTCGTCCGTTGCAGCCAAGTTGTCAGCACTGAATGAGCTCAGCAGCAAGGCAAGGAACAGGTTTAACACCTTTGGACATGGAGCAAATGAAAAAGTTAAGCGGCAGATCTATCAGCATCATCTGAAAGTATCTCTCCAGTCTCCAGACACTTACTACCAAGTTACCGATGACCATGACCATCATGAACACGATGAGGCACATGGCCTGGCCTGCCACCTCCATGCAGTCCCACATGGTCTCAATCCACTCACCACACAGCACCCGGAAGACGATGAGGAAGGAATGGAAGAAGTCGTTCATGTGCCATCGTGGCAGCTCACAGTCAGTGTCAATCTTGCACACGCAGTCTTTGTAACTTTTGCCGAACAGTTGCATGCCCACAACGGCAAAGATGAAGACGATGATGGCCAAGACTAGAGTCAAGTTCCCTAAGGCCCCCACTGAGTTACCGATGATCTTGATCAGCATGTTGAGAGTCGGCCATGATTTGGCCAGTTTAAACACTCGCAGCTGGAAAATAGCAGGAGGAAAGGAAATGATGAAAACATTAAAACATACAGCATATTTCCACGGGTTGTTTCAATGAGGGAGGACCTAAAATGAGTGCTTACCAATCGGAACGATCGCAGCACAGACAGGCCCTCGACATCAGCCAGAGCTAACTCAACTAAACTCAGTGTCACGATGAAGCCGTCAAAACAGTTCCACGCTTCTTGGAAGTAGTAGTAGGGATCCATCGCCACCAGTTTGAACATCATCTCCCCCGCAAAGATTCCAGTGAACACCTGGCAGCAGTGAAATGTTATGGTTGGCATCACTCATTCTCTCAGTGTGCAACAATATAAAATGATAGCTAGTCCATTGACTGTGGTTGGCCATTTGGCATATATTGGTAATGCGGCTGGACCGCAGAGGTCAAGATCCACTGAAGATGATAATATGGAACCAAAGACCTGGCTGCTGGAGAAATGCCAGTTTGCTAAGGTCACATCTCTCCTCAATGTGCAAACTCAAATTCCCCCCAGGGATCAATAAAGTATATAATGAAATATAAAATAGGAATAGAATGCAGACATGGGGTCAGGAAAATATCATTGTTTTTTGAAAATATCCCTTCAAAATGCGGACCCTAATAAATGATATTCTGTGCTCTGCTTTTTTGTAAGTTAACAGTATAAATCTAAAAAGGCGTAAGGTAACACCTTGGAAAAACACCATAAAAGGAGAACAAAAATCAACCGTAATGCCATGATACTATCATTTCTACTGCACAGTAGTAGCACGACTCAGCTGACCACTAATCAGGTTGGTTCTACTGGCTTGGTTTTACCACAGGAAACTGAAAATGTAGTCGACACTCTTGAAAGCCTGGCTGAGCAAGTAGCAAAAACAGTACCTCACAGTAACTGGTTTTACAAATACAGTAGAAACTATCAAAAGTACAATCAAGAGTAAGAGTAATGTAAGTAAGATCAAGAGTAATGTTGTAGAGTGCAGTAGAAACCAAGCATGATTACTTGTTGTCATATGCAGATTTTTAATCTATTCCATGTGAATTAGCTAAAATTCCACAGAGACATTTTCTTGGGGACGCAGTACAATAGTCCAACTGCTGTTAACGATGGAAAAAGTCATGTTGAATTAGCCAAGTTATGATTCAGGCAAGGAGATCGGAAAGACCTGGGGTTCATTCACTGCTTGAGCATCTCTATGTGGAGATTGCATGTTCCGTGGGGGGGGGGGGGGGGTACTCCGGGGGGGTACTCCGGTTTCCTCCCTCATGCCAAAAACATGCTCGGTTAATTGGCCACTCCAAATTGTCCATAGGTATGAATGTGGGTGGGAATGGTTGTTTGTCTATATGTGCCCTGTGATTGGCTGGCCACCAGTCCAGGGTGGACCCCCGCCTCTCACCGGAAGTTGATCCTAGTAAGATGGATGGATGGATGGATGATTCAGGCAACATCTCGGAGTGGCTCATCGATCAAGTTTCCTGAAATATTAATGCAGCCTCCCACTAGCCAGCCAACCAGCAGAGAGACAAGCTGGTTTCACGACGGCAACACACAAGCACATCCTCCCCACCGGTGCAGGGAAGCGGGTGTAGAGGTGGGGGTAGGGGGGTAAAGATGTGCTTGTGAAGGAACACTTACCAGATTGCCCACAGACAGCATATGTTCAAAGTCGGGGGTCATTGGGTAATGCTCCATAGCCATGAAGAGCGTGTTGAGGACGATGCAGATGGTGATGGCCAGGTCCACAAAGGGATCCATGACAATCAGGTTGACAATCTCCTTGATCTTCAACCAAGTGGGGGAGCATTCCCATATGAGGAATGTGTTAGAAAACTTATACCAGCACGGCGGACACTTGCGCTGAGATTCCTCCAGTTCTGAAGACATAGTGTGGACAAAAGGTCACAACCAAACGTACTTGTGGGATTGAAGCCAACTGCATGCAAAGGTGTTGAATGATCAAATAATTGTATGTATGTATCTGATATTGCTGGGTTATGCAAAGCAGATAAGCAGGAACTTCATGTCAAACTAACCAACCCATGAGAGCAGCCCTAGTGAAATCATAGTGAGAAAGCAGGTTAAAAAGCTGGGTTAAAGTGGCAGTACCCTCCACTAGTGTGTTGGTAATGACGCTCATGACACTGTTGGCCCGCTCTTTCCGCCCAAAGGAGGTATTGAGCTGGTCCACAGACACCATCAGGGAGCCCGACAGCTTCTTCTTCACCTCAACCTCAGTAGTTGGCTGTCAGGAGGAGAGGAAGAATCAAGCACCCATGGAGAGGACATGAACACCATCCCACATTGCCACCGGTGGCGGGCGGAGGGAAGTGCACAATAGCATTGCAGTAAAAAGTACTGTAGTTCAGGTTCAGATTACTGTGGGCAGGCATCGGGGCATGTTGAATTCATTTGTCTCAGTGCCGGTTAAGGGACGTGTTTTGGATGCTGAAAATGCATGCAGTAAAGTTCAGGACTTTTAATAGTTTGTAAAATTATGTTTTACTGCTTATACAAGGATTTATTTACAGGCCTTTTATGCAATCGGTAAGGCATTACTGCATTGCAGTATCATCTTTCGCTCGTTTACCACTTACTATATTTGACTATGCTTTAAATAGCAAAACTTGAAAAGAGAAAATGGAAGCGAGTGGTTGATGTCAGTCCAGTCGTCATGCATGAGCATGCTCCAAGTCAAAGAGGAGGAGATTCTACAGACAACATAGCCATCCTTCTACTTACTAGTCATGCTTTTTCTGCTTGGAGCTACCATGCTAACGGCCATCACACTACTAATTCAATGTTGTAAAGTTAATCTAAGAAATTTAGGAAAACAGAGAGAGGTCAAGACAAACAGGAACAGCAGCCCTCCTTTGTTTCTTCATTTGGATTATTTATCATGATCAAGGCCTAATAGGATGGTGGTTGTGGTTCTTCCATCTCCATATGTGAACTATGCGTTAGGGAAGCAGTAAAAATGTTTCTGTGCTGTCTCCTCCACCACCTATTGTAGAGCTACCCACACAGGCCTGCAGAGCCCCTGAATGCCTGGAGGAGGAACATTGAAATAGTGGAAAGTGGAATAAGGAATTGTGTTTTGGCACTAAATTGAGAAACAGTAGAAGAATAATGGTCAAAAAATGTCTGTTTTCATGACCTTTGCCAAAGTATTTGTGAACCTTACACTGACATACATATCAATTAGCCCAAGCCAGAACATGTCTGGAGGTCAGTTTTACTAACTGGTTTTACTAACCTATCCAATGTAGCGCTACCTTCAGTGTGTACAACCAGATGTACGCAATGTACGGTGTGACTTCATCCTGTGCTTAACTATGGAGGGCAGCATATACTGCAGGCGTTGAGGGAGGGGGAGACGGGCGGGGCGAGCGCTGAGCCAAGAGATACATACGACTTGCAAAGATGACAGATCAGAAAGAAAGGAACGAACGAGAGGGGGGGGGGGGGGGCCATGCCTAGATTGGTCTACTCATTGACTTCCTTACGCTGTCGTCAGTGGCTGCCTTATCTATTTTCACCTCAGGCAGAAGGCGTCCACCGGGCCCGGGGCCGATGAGGGACACAACGCCGTTGCAATCCACCGTGCTGTTCCTCTTGCCGTGGTAACCACTGTAGCTGCTCCGCCGGTACGGGCTGAAAAGGGAGCCCCGGCGCTCCTCGCACTCCTCCACCGTGCTGTGTTCATCATCAGCAAACTCATTCTCTGAACCCACGTCCTTTCCGCGGCCCTTGAAACTGAAGATGCTGCTCTTGCTGTTGTGGCGGGACAGGAAGGGCGATCCAGGTATGCTGAGAAGGGACTAGACAAGAGAAAGAAGAACGTAAATGGTTGATAAGGACATATGGCTACTTCTAAATTTCAAGCAGGATAATCAGTTGGCTTATCAGAATGAAGGTCAGTGCTCTGTGCTTGCAAGGTCCAAAAACGTTCATGTTAACATTCATGGAAGTCTTTCAATTGCCCACTGGTGTGAATACGAGTCTTATCAGTCCTGTGTTTTACAGGCAATTGATTCATTGGCAAGTTACAGTGCGCTATGATGTCACAACATTTACCAAACAGAGGCTGGGATAGGCTCCTGCATGAATGGATGGGTCATTGTATTTTAGAAAATTGAATGTTCACTTCTCCCCGAGGAGACACGTTCTGCTGGAGCAGTCATGTGACTACATAAACAAGAAGACGAAAATTGGGTCAGCGATATCTGACGCTTGCCAAGGTCACACAGAATAGCCAAAATAAGACTGGGGAGGTTCCACCCTCGGCCATCTCTGTGTGGAGCTTGCATGTTCTCCCCATGCATGCGTGGGTTTTCTCCGGGTACTCCGGTTTCCTCCCCCATTACAAAAACATGCTAGGTTAATTAGCCACTCCAAATTGTCCATAGGTATGAATGTGGGTGGGAATGGTTGTTTGTCTATATGTGCCCTGTGATTGGCTGGCCACCAGTCCAGGGTGTACCCCGCCCCTCGCCCCAAGAGATCTGGGATAGGCTCCAGCACCCCTGTGACCCTCGTGAGGATAAGCGGTTCAGCTTCTTTTGGCAACCGTCACTGTTGATTTGAAAGAAATATGTCACATTACGTAAGTCTGCATGTCTTGTTTTGCTGTTTGGTGAAGCCCCCCACCCCCCACCCCCCACTGTACACAACATGAGAGCTGGCGGAGCCAACGTGAGGCCTTTGCAAAGCTGCAGAATTGCACCTTCTGAAACATTCATGTAATCACTGTGAATTATTCAGCACCTGGACATGTGCTTGAACACGTCTGGCCACTATACTGGTTGTTCCTGTTGGCCACATCACACTGTGACTCCAATATGAAATATCGATCATTTGAAGTCATATTTTCCTGTGGCCACATTATCCATCTGCAATCAGGAGCCACTTGACATGCAATACAACATGTGGAACAACACAATAAGACCTTTTCGTCTGAACACTTTCAGTGTTTCCCTCATACTGTACTTTCAATAAAAACACGCTTGGCAACACCAAAATACATTCATGTATTTGATTACTTCTGAGATGGATTCATTATTTTGGATTCATTCATGTATTGAATTAATTAGAGAAATTGTTGTTAAATTCCATCACATTAGACAGATAAGCCTCTATCAGACTGAGATCCTGTAAAGCTGGGGCATGAAGAGCAGTAAATAGCAAATCCAGCAGTTACTGACCTGTACCGTTCCCCAGGGCGTTCCCCAGGGCGTTCCCCAGGGCATCAAATCTTTGCCTGTTTATTTATTGAATCATTTACTTTTTTAAAAGGAGTCAGGGTCATTTGGCATGCCTGTATTAGAAATACACTGGGATAGTTTACACTGTAAATGCCATCATTCATTCATTCATTTTCTACCGCTTATCCTCACAAGGTTCGCGGGTGGTGCTGGAGCCTATCCCAGCTGGATACACCCAGCCAATCACAGGGCACATATAGACAAACAACCATTCACACGCACATTCATACTTATGGATAATTTGG
This sequence comes from Doryrhamphus excisus, assembly GCF_037039965.1. Classification (NCBI taxonomy): domain Eukaryota; kingdom Metazoa; phylum Chordata; class Actinopteri; order Syngnathiformes; family Syngnathidae; genus Doryrhamphus; species Doryrhamphus excisus. The sequence goes on from NC_136373.1 coordinate 10,654,901, forward strand.
AGTGGCCAATTAACCTAGCATGTTTTTGGAAAGGGGGAGGAAACCGGAGTACTAGGAGAAAACCCACGCATGCACGGGGAGAACATGCAAACATCACACAGAGATGGCCGAGGGTGGAATTGAACTCGGGTCTTTGAGATGTAAGGCCTGCGTGCTAACCACTCTTGGCCCTCTTGACTTTTCTGATCCTCAATTTACCTTGGTGTATAATTTGCACCAATTTGTATAATTTTTTTTAAAAGCGGGCACGATCGTGCATCAGTCACTGACGGTGTTTTTTTTGGATGTTTTTTTCGGGTGATTTGGCTGGTGATATAAAGTCAGTTGTTTAAGCAATATGAGTAAAGCAAAGTCAGTTTCCATCAACTTGGTCTGAAGACTAATTTTAAATACGTCTTTAGTCATTTGGGGTTGCAAACATGCCTAACCTGATTTATACCAGTTAAGTCAAATTTGAAAAAAATAACCACTTCGTATTAGTAAACAGTCACATCCAAACAGCAAAAAAATCCAAAAACTTGAGCAACGCATTTCCACAATGTACAGTGTCCGCGAGGCCAAACTCCTAATGGAGACCATCACCTTCCGTCCCCCATCTCCTCAGTCTGAACCAATTACTCATCCAGCCTCTCCCACTGCCTCACTCCTGTTGAAGAGGTTGCTCCTGCCGCCTCTGCTGTCCTTACGACGGTTCCCAATGCTGCCAGCGCCTGGTCCAAGCAGGGAGGTGAATCTAAGTCCTTGGCGACCTCTGCTGTCGCATCTCCTGCCCCACAGTGCCTTCCTGCTCCCCTCACTTCAGCTCCTGTGTTGCCGCCACCCCTCCCGGCTCCGCTGTCGACCTCGTTCCCTGCTTCCTCATAATCTCTTCATCCTCTATTTCCTTCGACTACTGTGATAGTTGGGGACTCCATGATTAGGAACCTTCGCTTCTTCAACGCCATAACGTACTGCTTTCCAGGAGCCACTGTCCCCGTCATCCACTCAATGCTTTCTGACATTCTGAAGCAATCTCTCCCTCCTTCCATCCAAAGAATAATGATACATGTTGGTTGTGTTGATGCAACCTGCCGACAGTCTGAAATGACCAAAGAACTTACCAAATCTCTCTCAGTTCCTTCGCAATACTGGCAAGTACGTCTTCATCAGTGGGCCCCCCTCTTCAGCCATATTCTCTTGCTCCACACACGACCAACACTTTCCCCCTTACTTACATCTACAATTTTAACCTTTTCGGGGGTAGGGACGGCCTCCACCTTAACAAGCCGGGAAACCGAATTGGTCTAGCTATCCAAAATTTTCATAACAAGAAAACATCAAATAAAGCCAAATAAGATGTAAGGGCATTTAGATCAATAATACTAATATCTTCGCAAGAGTTGGACAGGACAAAAAAACTATTTAGAGTATGCCAACTACAGTTACTTACAGATTAGTTAATGTGTTGTGTTTAAGTACCCAATACTTCACACAATACAGGTTGGCATATTGGAGTGCAGGTTACAGCTCTATTCTGAACATCAGAACACGGTAAACTGATTTCACATATTAGTGGGCATCACCAGTTCGAGTGAACAAATCCAAACAAAAGCAAATGTAGTTGAACCCAGCTACCCAAACTGTGTATTGGAGCAATGTCAGTAAAACTGACATTGGTCTTCCGCAGTAAATCCCTGACACCCTCTGGCTTCACCTCACAGGACACTGGCAATCGAACAACTAGCTTGCCAACTCCAGTCACAGAACATCACCTAACTTAACTATACGGGTATTTACCTCTTTTTGGTCAAGCAACAATGAAAAATTGTGTTTTGTCCACCTTTTAGTACTCTTTGAGTACTATTTCCGCAGTTCTGCTGTCTACACCCATACCAAACATACAGCAAAGTCAGCATAGAGACTTCTACACCACTATGTACATCTGTGCAATACTTTGTTTTTATACTCAGTATAGTTACTCCAGACTCCATTCACTGTGCAATATCTGATCAACCTCCATGTGCAATATTAAGATTCTAAATACAATATATTAAGTTCTATGTGAAGTACTTCTATAATGCCTCATATTAACTCACTAGCAAGATCTCATAGTGTATACACTGGTCATATATCTTACCTTGTTTCATATTATCTGCATACTGTATTTGTATATAACTCTGGGTAAAACTGTTGATTTGTTAATACTTGGGTTGTTTATATTGTTTATTTTTTTATATTGTGTATTTTTGTACTGCTTAACTGATTCTGTACTCTTGCTGCTGTGCAATGCAAATTTCCCCACTGAGGGACGAATAAAGGCATATCTTATCTCTTATCTTATCTTATAGAGAAAGTGGTTTGGTAAATGGTCTTTCACTTGTATAGCGCTTTTACCTACTGATGAGGCAACATCAGGACCAACTGATGGTTCAGTATCTTGCCCAAGGATACTTCGGCATGATCACGGTAGGACAGAGGATCAAACCCACAACCTTTAGGTTGGGAGACAACCACTCACACCAACTGAGCCATACCGCCCCTCATATGATAATACATAGGGAGCTGCATAATGGTCATGAACGAGTATCCGTTATGGATAATGCATTTTAGCTGGAAACCAGTATGAAAGTAGTACATTAACAGTATTTGTGTTTGAAGAAAATGCTCATTATGTATTCACTGTGATTGGCTGGTCACATACAGTGACCACCTCTCCCGAGACCTCAAGCAGCAGCCACAGCAGCAGGAGCTCAGCAGTCCCTCGTACACGGTGCAATTGCGTAGTTGAAAGTGGCTCGCCGTTTGTCACAATGCCTCCACTTTGTTATCTTTTCTTCAGCTCGTCTATTTTGGTTTGTATCTAAAGTTACTTGGTAAACCTGTTCCGTAATATGCTGTGCAGCTCTTAACAGTGCTGTACAGACCTGCATTGACTGGCCACAACATTAGGTACACTTGATGCCGCACAAGCATTTTGCATGTATGGCTAAAATATGACTAAAATATGACTAAAATATTACATCCCTCTCAATATGTTGCAGTCTGCAACTTGCAACCTTGAACTTGTTTCATAAAATACATGGTGTTTTTAACAGGACAGCGGGCGCGACCGTGCATCAGTCACTGACAGTGGGGGTTTTTGGTTCCGTCTGCTCTGGTGATATAAAGTCAGTTGGAAAACTGCTTGTATTACTGAATAGGTGCTTTTGTTTATTGTCATGTTTGCATGAATCACTGACTTCACAATAATTACAATATATATAAATAATGAAGGCCACTCCAAATTGTCCATAGGTATGAATGTGGGTGGGAATGGTTGTTTGTCTATATGTGCCCTGTGATTGGCTGGCCACCAGTCCAGGGTGTATATAATAAACAATATACAGTGCATCCGGAAAGTATTCACAGCGCTTCACTTTTTCTACATTTTGTCATGTTACAGCCTCATTCCAAACTGAATTAAATTAATCTCTTACCTCAAAATTCTACACAAAATACTCCATTATGACAATGTGAAAAAAGTTTTTTTTGACATGTTTTGAATTTATTAAAAATAGAAAACAAAAAAATCACATTTACATAAGTATTCGCAGCCTTTGCCATGAAGCTCAAAATTGAGCTCAGGTGCATCTTTTTTCCACTGATCATCCTTGAGATCTTTCTACAGCTTAATTGGAGTCCACCTGCAGTAAATTCAGTTGATTGGACATGATTTGGAAAGGCACACGCCTGTCTATATAAGGTCCCACAGTTGACTGTGCATGTCAGAGCACAAACACCAAGCATGAAGTCAAAAGAACTGTCTGTAGACCTGCGAGACAGGATTGTCTTGAGGCACAAATCTGGGGAAGGATACAGAAAAATTTCTGCTGCTTTGAAGGTCCCAATGAGCACAGTGGCCTCCATTATTTGTAAATGGAAGACGTTTGGAACCACCAGGACTCTTCCTAGAGCTGGCCGGCCTTCTAAACTGAGCGATCGGGGAAGAAGGGCCTTAGTCAGGGAGGTGACCAAGGCCCCGATGGTCACTCTGTCAGAGCTCCAGCGTTCCTCTGTGGAGAGAGGAGAGCCTTCCAGAAGGACAACCATCTCTGCAGCAATCCACCAATCAGGCCTGTATGGTAGAGTGGCCAGACGAAAGCCACTCCTTAGTAAAAGGAACATGGCAGCCCGTCTGGAATTTGCCAAAAAGCACCTGAATGACTCTCCATGAGACCATGAGAAACAAAATTCTCTGGTCTGATGAGACAAAGATTGAACTCTTTGGTGTGAATGCCAGGCGCCATGTTTGGAGGAAACCAGGCACTGCTCATCACCAGGCCAATACCATCCCTACAGTGAAGCATGGTGGTGGCAGCATCATGCTGTGGGGATGTTTTTCAGCGGCAGGAACTGGCAGACTAGTCAGGATAGAAGGAAAACGAATGCAGCAATATATAGAGATATCCTGGATGAAAACCTGCTCCAGAGCGCTCTTGACCTCAGTAGACTGGTCATGTACCTTGACCGTATAGACAGTAGACATTAGCACACAGCCAAGATCTCAAAAGATTGGCTTCAGAACCACTCTGTGAATGTCCTGGAGTGGCCCAGCCAGAGTCCAGACTTGAATCCGATCGAACATCTCTGGAGAGATCTGAAAATGGCTGTGCACAGACGTCTCCCATCCAACCTGATGGAGCTTGAGACTTATTGCAAAGAAGAATGGGCAAAACTGCCTAAAGATAGGTGTGCTAAACTTGTGGGATCATATTCAAAAAGACTTGAGGCTGTAATTGCTGCCAAAGGTGGATCAACAAAGTATTAAGCAAAGGCTGTGAATACTTATGTAAATGTGATTTTTTTGTTTTCTATTTTTAATAAATTCAAAACATGTCAAAAAAAACTTTTTTCACATTGTCATAATGGAGTATTTTGTGTAGAATTTTGAGGTAAGAGATTAATTTAATTCAGTTTGGAATGAGGCTGTAACATGACAAAATGTAGAAAAAGTGAAGCGCTGTGAATACTTTCCAGATGCACTGTATACAGAAACTTCTGATCAATCCAAATCAATTTCCGACTTAAAATAATGTACAGCTTAAAGCACATTTCTGATTAAACCACACCCACTTCCGGTGTATGTCCCACCCACAGAATATGGATACGAATACAGATAATTAGAGATGGGTGAAGAGATACAGATAGTGGTGTACTCGCTCATCCCTTTTAATACAGCAGGGGGAAGGAGCAGGGGGTGGGCTTACATTACCAGATGATTCAATATGCTACTGTTTTGCTGGTAAATGATGAAAAAAGTTATATAAATATATAATACATAATAAAGAAAATCAACAAGATATTAATGCAAGATAATGCATATTTTGTTAACCGGGGGGGTTATATTGGCTGAATCAGATTTTTACGGGGGTCATGACCCCGGTATCTCTTGTGCAAATTACGCGCTTGGCTTTCACGTAGGATCAAACAGAAAAAAATTATTGCCATAACCCGGTGCTTCTCACTTATTTTCTATCATTTTTTTCACGCCCCCCCCCAATATGAAATACTAGAGAAACTGATAATATGTATTCATGTATCTGTACTGTAGAGACTGAACGTGAAACTGAAACCAGGAAAATGACACAATTGAGAGCATACACACGTATTCAGGAGTCTAAATGTTTGTTGGTAGGTCTGTATTAAAATGAAAGCCCCCCCCAATCCCACAATCAGAGTTGCACAACGATGTCCACTGCCGTGTCTGGAGTGATGTATAAAATAACTCTGTTATGGTGTCGATGCAATACAAAGGTGGTACATTGCCAGAAAACGACACAAGATGTTTTTCTTACCTGGTTCATAATGGAAGACTTTCGCCCCAGGCGGTTATCAGGAAAACGGAAGCGGCTCCTCTTGCTACCGTCGTCTGACTCAGACTTAACAAACTTCTCACTGTCACCTTTCTCCTTTTCTTGCTCCTTCTGCCGCCATTTCTTCTTGCGGTTGCGCCGCTCTTTGGCACTCTTGGAGCTGAGCTTGGACATCTCCGAGGAGCTGCATGAGAGGCGCCCTCCTCCATCGTCCTCTACTGCATCCTCTGAGACTGTTCCCGCCGAGGTTGCCATGGCTGCAGTCTAACAATAAACATAGACACAACAGGAATGACAACTTCATACAGGGTGCCCAAATTTTGTACAGAAACATTTAAGGTTGTTGGTTGGTTTTTCAGTAACACAGTAAATTTGAAAATTCGTGGCTATTTGGTGACATGCGAATACAGCTTACTTGAGCATCTTCTTGTTGTTTCTTGAGCTGCTCCAGCATGGCCTTGAACTCCTCCTCCTTCTGCTGAGCCTCCTCCATGGTGGCCTGGTTCTGCTCCTCATAGGCCATGGCCACCACAGCCAAGATCAGATTCACCAAGTAGAAGGAACCCACAAAGATCACCAACACAAAGAAGATCATGTAGGTCTTCCCGGCGGCCCTCAGGGTCTGTGGGGAGAATAAATAGGAATGGGAAGAGAGATGGGAAGGGGGAACGCTTGATTAGAAACTAAACGTAACATATTTCCTAACATTGTGGGACATACAAAGGACAACAAAACATATCATCTTTCAACCAGTCTGTAGAAAAACATGCATCCACACTTAGGGCTGGGTGATATATCGATATTTTTAAAATATATCGATATTTCTTTTAAGCACGATATCAATAGCCATAGAGAGATAGACTGGAGGTGATGCGGGGGTCTCATGTTGAGTGCAAGCTAGTTAAGGCAGCTCCGTGTCTCCGGCGGCATTTTTAGTGTTTAATAGTACTTATTACATAGTACTTACTTACTTATAGTACTTATTACTTCCTTATTGTTTTTGTGCCATAGCGACCCCTTAATCAAGTATGCAGCTATGGATGTTCATCTTATTACGTTTGACACTCGGGAGCAGCTGTTAGCTTCGAGCATCCCGCTTCACTATCCCTGCGGAAGTGGAGTGAATAGTGAAAAAGACGGTATAAAGGTTGCTGTATAAAGATGGTATCAACCATGGTTACCACCTGTAGTCATGGGGAACGTGAGATGGAAACGCTAACGGTGCTAACATGGCTGCAAAGACTTTTTCTATATTTTTTTTACAAAGGGGAATATGCTATTTTATTTCAGTGGCTATTTTTCTATAATAAAACTTTACATTCATATTTGGCTTCGACTTTTGTCTAAATTCAGTTTATAGAGTAAAATATCAGGATATATAGTATCATATATCGATATGCTACCTAAATATATCAGAATATGAGTTTTGGTCCATATCGCCCAGCCCTCCCCACACTGAAGAACTAATGTGGCTGCACAATGTCTTAAAGACATGGTAGAAAATATTGATAGGAGGGCTGCTATATGGAGCTGAATGTCAGCAAAGTCATGAGCAAAAATAGAGAGTCAGAGCTGGGATGTTCCCGTCATGTCTCATCTCCCTCATTGGCCGATCTTGCACACTTAATATTTTATATTTCCTTCCACTTCCATGTGGAGGCAATTCCGCCATTTCAGAGCGCTATTGTGCAGACAAACAAACAGACAGACAGTATGGCAGCAATCCACTGGAGGTGAACAAACTGATTTATCATTTTTCGGACGTACAAACTACATACTAGAGTACATAAGACTGGGTAATCTTAAAAGGGACTGTGTGCAACTGGTTCCCAGCTGCCTTGAGGACACCAACATACAAATGTGCTGCAATCATTATTTCCTGTCCTCTTCCTGCTTGGAGTAAGTCAAGTATGCCAACATGAACACATGCACATTCATTAGTTATGTTTGTTGTCAAGGATGTCGATTTGGCAAAGTGTAGCGCCCCACAGTAGCCATCGTTGAACATGCAGCCCATCATAGCAACATGGATGTAAACTGTTGGCCACCTCTCTGGGGCTTTGTGTGCCAATCAATCAGTCGATCAAACACAACAACAGCTATCTAATAGCGGTCACATTCATACATTCAAAACAGAGAACCAACTGAAATCTCACATGAGCAAGCACTTGGCGAGGAAAGGCAAGGAAAAACTCCCTCCGGGGAAATAACCTTCAACAGAACCCGGGCTCTGTGACAAGTTGGGTTAAAGTAGAGGGATAGATGGTAGATCAAGCCAGAGGTCTTGGTCTTAGTCCCAGGAACACAGAGGAGTGTCTCTGATACAGATCAGCGTATCAACTACGTACGTATATGCTTATAGCAAATGCTATGCTCTTAGCAAAGAGGTTGAGTTGAGTTGACTTTTAAATAGGGAGAGGGTGTCTACCCTCGGATAGAGTGGTAGAGATGGTTCTCCAACAGAGGAGCCTGATAATGAAATGCTCTACCTCCCGTTCTACTTCTAAAACAAGGAATAATTAGACTCCTGTGCTGTTGTAGCTTCTTTGTCATCAGCCTCCAGCTGAAATGAGGATTAAGGAGAACATGTCCACCTTACCAGCATGTAGAGGTTTTCCCAGAAGTCCTGTGTCATGAGTCGGAAGAGAGCCAGGAAGGCCCAGCCAAAGCTGTCAAAGCTGGTGTAGCCGTAGTTTGGATTCCTCCCAGCTTTCATGCACGTGTAGCCCTCCGGGCAGCGGCTGACGGAGGGAGGAAGAGAATGACTCAGGACTATTTACTTGCCATCTCATTGCAGGCATCTAGACAGACAAAGTCGGGTATTGGTAGACAGGCAAAGACGACACTCACCCAGAGTCTGAGCTGTTCCCACAGAGAAGAGCGTCTGACTGGCCGGGCAGGAAGTAGAAGTTTGCTTAAGGGGATACACAAAAGAGGCCCAATGAGTCATTCCAGTCATATTCTATTGCATGAGAGTTTGTTTATTCTACAAAATGTCCGTCAATTATTTCAGACCACTTTCTACCTTCATCCTGCTCATGCATCTTCTATTCAGCTCATTTCACAACAATTCTTTTTGTTTCCCCGATGCCAAAATGACATATTGTTTTCTTCTTCCAGCATATTGGCTGACTCATACTTGGAGTTTGCCACGCCAGCTCACTGCCAGCACAGCCTGGCCACCACTCACTATTGTTCATGATGTACTCGTCCCAGTCAAAACTGCTGCTGCCGTTGGGCGGGTAGCTCTCGGTGATGTTGATGGGCCAGATGACACACTTGTGGCGCAGGTTTCCCATGAATAGCTGCAGGCCGATGAGTGCAAAGACGCTCAGGCAGAAGACGGTCAGGATCATCACGTCCGAAAGCTTCTTGACAGATTGGATGAGGGCGCCCACGATGGTCTTCAGGCCTGGGGGGGAGACATGCACACGCACGCAAAGCACAACCAGATGATGTAGGGGCAGGTCAATATGGGCTCTATCACCCAGCTGGGTATCGTCTTCTGTATTATAAAGCATTTATATATATATATATATATTCTATAGTATATTCTATAGTACAAATGTACTGACATGTCATCTTTATGTATGGAATGTACTGACTTTCTGTGGAAAGGAGATCCCAATAAATCATGTTATCATTTTATTGTAAGCAGTAATTGGTAGAGTCATTTATTATTAATAAATCTATACATTTGCAGCAAAAATGGCAGGTAAGATACAACTTTAGAAACAAAATGAACAATAAATACTTAAGAGCCTTCCCACTCTTTTTAAAAGGAGCAAAACACAATTTGTTTTCTTTTTGTTGCCAATGACGGATTAAGTGAAAGAGAGGGGGGAGGCTGCAGCAAAGTGAGAGGGAAGCCAAAAGAGAAAGAGCACAGCAGCACAACACAGGGCCATGGTGGGATGGGGGGGGGGCACAGCAGGGTGGGGGACGAGAAACCAACATGCAGGTCATTTAAACTCCAAGGCTGAACACAACAGTTCAATGCCAGTGCCGTGTGGGGACACTTTCTTGAACTGCCTGGTGTGAGGTGTTGAGACGGCATCGACTCTCCATAGCTCCATAACTACATAGCGCGACCCTGCAGTCTGTCTCATCCACACTTGGACTAAAGACGAGGTCACGTTACCTTCAATCCTCTGGCAGCGTTCGCATGGGCCCACCGGGAACTCAAATATGGAAGCAGGATGACCATGTATTGTTATAGTAGCTCATACGCTGTTTTGTTCTTGTCGTGTAGTATAAGCTACAGTTAGGCTATGACTAATGTGGGAATAAAGTTTTTACTACTTCAAAGCACTTCCTTTTATTCATTTGTAAAGTTTTTCTCCTGTTTCATCTTGACATGACCTACATGAGGTCCGTCCATCACGTTGTGGTTGTGCTTACACTATAACTTTATAAGGAGCAGTGTAATGGGGGGGGGGTGCTTTTCCACGACCCCTTCAAGAAACACTAGCATGCCAACTTCCTCTGCATTAGCAAGAGGATAAAACTTTGACGTATGAAGCAGTTGGCTGAACATACCGAAGTGAAAGAGGAGTGATTTGGTTTGGGCTAGGATGCTAGCCTAAGCCTCGATTATGCTATTTGCGGTCACGATGCTGTCCACTCAACTCCAAAAGCCAGTCCATAGTCCATATGTTCCAACAGTCGTTGTTGGGAGTAACCAACGTCACACCAACACCGTTACTGCTTTGCTACTCGAATTAATGACTATTGCTAACATTACCATTACCATTAGCAACATGTGTGGTGTTGTCACATGTTACCATGTTATCTAACAGCTAATATAGATCATATCATCAGACATCACAAATGACGCCACCAATGGCGGTTGTAAGTAAATCTAATTTCATCAATGCCACTACAAAGCTGACAGTTTTAAACCAACTGATGATGACCATTATCAAGGAGCAAATCTGTTTTTAATTCAATTAGCAGGAAGCTAACTAGCCAAATGGGTGATGAGGGCCAAGGTTGCGTTCTGATTACACTGTCCCTCACGTTACGATATCACACGGCCACTACACACCCAACCCCGACAAGGAGCTATGAAAGGATCAAGGCGGCATCAGAGGGGATGGCGAAGCATAAACCTGGCTTACGTGTGCTGACTTGCTCATTCTTCATTTCCATCGTAGGATTCATAAATAATCCATCTAAGTCCAAGGTTGAATCCTGTACTCCCTATACCGTGTATCTCACCGTAGCGACAGAAGTGCTGCCATTCATCTCGCACACTGGTGTAGACATATTTGTAAACGTGTGTTTCCTTGTGAGGCAATCTACAGGAAGCAGGACATCTTCAGGACATGGCTAGATAGATCACCCATTCCATCTGCATCCAGCATCTACAACCGAGCACACTGATTCTTTTGTTTGTCTAGAGGTTATAAAAAGGAGAAAGGAAATCAATAATCAAAGAACCAAAGAAGAACCAAAAGGAGGGCAAATCAAACTTCCAATGCCATTTGTCAGCCAAGCTCTTGGTAGGTTATTATTGGAAAGCAAGTGACTGAAAAGCATCATGCAGCATAAAATATGTTGGCAATCTAGGCTTGGCAGTCTTCATCCATGACTTCTCAGCATACATACATATAAACATATCTCCATATATACATAGTATCTACGTGTATAAGGGGTGCACTATGGTCTCTTACATTCAAGTGCAGCAAAATGACTGAGCCTTTTATTTCACTTTCATTTATGATAAAGACTAGACATCTGAGACGCTGTTCTCTATCCTTATCTGGTCAAAAAGCATCAGCATGGATCTTAGATCAGTTATCTTCGCTAAAAAAGAGTGTGTGCTTATTGGGAAAAGCCAGTGAAAGGAGCTATTTTAGAAGAGAGACGCAGCTGCCTTGGAAACCAGCCTCATAATGAGAGCTACTGGGGCAGCTGGGGGGGGGGGGGGGGGGGGGGCAGACACGTGGGGGGGCCTAAAGGAGACTGCAAAGCCTATCAAAAATGTATTGATACCATTTTTGATCATTTTGGAGGAGAAAAAGAACCAAAACAAATGGCTATATCCAATTCTTTTGCTGCTGCTTAAATGATAACCGTAACCATAACAATAGTGAGTAGAAAAGAAAGGGTGAGAGGATCAGCCTTAGTGTTTAAACGGAGTCTCACCTGGAATCACAGAGATAGTTTTCAATGCTCGGAGAACTCTGAACGTTCTCAGCGCAGATACATTGCCCAGGTCCACAAACTCTGTTATATATCTGAAATAGGGGAAGGATCACACACAGAACAAACACGATGACAAAAACCACACACGGCAAGAGCACAACACCACCGAACCAGGAGGAAAAACGACGCCACTCACAGAGCCTGTCCACGGAGGAGGAGAAGGGTGGAAGGTAAAATAAAGGAAAGAAAGACACACACATCTAACACCAACCCTGCCACTAGGAAGCCCCGCCCAATCCTGTCTTACCTGGAATTACAGAAATAGTTTTCAATGCCCTCAACACCCTGAACGTGCGCAGAGCTGAGACATTGCCTAGGTTTACAAACTCTGTTATATACCTGCAGGATCAAATCACAGTTACAACAGCTTGTTATTGATGTGCACATGTGACCAAGGAGAAGTTCACACAACACCGCGGTAGACGGGCTGCAGGATGACAGGCGTGGACAGGGAACGGGCAACTTTACAACCTTGACGGGCTTCATGAGGTCCCGGAAAATGTGCATCAATAAATATGGAGGAACACCCCAATTATATATTCCAATGGAAATGTGTCCATCGAGCTGGAATTGGAATGTCGTTAGCGTGTAGGCCACATGAGATTGGTTCGAATCTCCGCTTGGGGATCTCTGGGAGGGGTTTGCATGTTCTCCCCGTGCCTGTGTGGATTTTCCCCCAAGGTTAAGGTTTATTGGCGACCATCGGTATGTACAATTGGATGGATGGATGGATCTGGAAATGGATATTTGCCCTAAGAAATGATGTATCTGTTTGAACAAACACATTTTTAGGTTTTTAGGCTTTTTAGGTTGGTGAACCTGATGGCCGGCCTAGCTAGCCATCACTAGCCACATTAGGCTATGTTCACACTGCAGGTCAATTCCGATTTCTTTGCTCAAATGCTGATTCATCGTGCAAAACCCAAAAAAAGTTCTTCTCATCCGAAAATTATTTTAAAAGGTGTTAGCGAAGCAGCTCTCATCATGTCTCATTACTCCCCCCACCCAAACGCAGCAGCAAGTTGTCACCTCAAGTTGCCCTCTAAAGCCCAAATTTCTACCCTCTTTCTTCTTCATCTCCTACACCGAATCACTTGGTTGAGAACATATTGGCTTCCGTTGCACAAAATCCTTGAAATTGCCCCAAACGCGTTAAGGAGAGCGTGGTAGTGGAGTTATTGATACTTTGATACCAGCTCTAAAGTCGATTCTGAAATCAAAATAGTGATACTATATGATTATGTCCTTTGATTTTTCTTAGCTTGGTTATACTGTATACTTGTTATACCACCCCACTACCTCAACATACTTAAAGTGGAACTGAATTTTTTTTGGACTCATTCACAATCCTTATGTGAAACATGAACACATATTTCTTTCCCTTTTCTGTACATTCTAGCACCTGAAAACGAGTTAATGTTAGCTAGCTAGCAATGACTGTCATAGAAAATTTGACGCGAAAGCCCTCACAGGGATAGATGAGAAGGGAAATTAACTTTATAGGATTTACAGAAAGTGTGCAATCATTATTTCAACAAAAGTAAGCAGGTGCATACATTTGGGCATCCAAATATCAATATTTAGTAGATCCTCCTTTATCAGAAAAAAAATGCTTCCAATAGCTTCCAATGAGGGTCTGGATTCTGGTTGAAGGTATTTTGGACCATTCCTCTTTCCAAAACATCTCCAGTTGAGTCAGGTTTGATGGTTTCCAAGCAATTTTCAATAATTTTCAATAATATTTCGGTCTGGGGACTGAGACGGCCATTCCAGAACGTTCTACTTGTTCCTCTGCATGAATGCCTTAGTAGAATTGGAGCAGTGTTTAGGGTCATTGTCTTGGTGGAAGTATCCAGCCAACTTCAACTTTGTCACTGATTCTTGAAGACTGTTGGCAACAATCTGATTGGCGTCACTTGTGTATGCAGGTCAAGGGTCAATGAGCTTACCAAACTAATGTGTTCCAATAATTAGTGTTAAAGGTATTCTAATCAATAAAACAACAAGGGTGCCCAAATGTATCCACCTGCCTACTTTAGTTTAAATAATGATTGTAGACTTTCTGTAAATCCTATAAAGTTCATTTCCCTTCTCATCTTTTTATGTGTTGGTCTGCTATATGATATATTTACCTGGAATGGATGATGAAGAATAGAGTACAAGCCACCAATGTCACTTATAGTCATGAGTGTGACGAGTGAAGGCTCAGTGTATTCCCATTATAAAGGCAGTGCTTATTCCAATAGAACACATTTAGAATGTAGTAACACTTGGTTTTAATAACATTATTATGTTTGCTTTGGCAAACATTCACTATCTCTACTTTCAGTGATTTTGCATTGATCTTAAACTACATTTCCATCGCATTTTGAGATTAATTTCCTTCCCTCAAAGCACATATTAATTCCAATGGGTTGATTCCAATAAGAAAAATAACAGCCAATGGACTTTAAGTGTGTTTAACTGTTTGGGGCAGCCTACTGAGTATAGTTGAAAGGCCCTCAATTGAGAATGTTTTGATGAGAATAGGTGTTAAAAATGAGATGAGGGAGTCTGAGGTGTGGATGCTGCCAGCCAGGCCATGGTGTGTGGTGTGTCAACCTTCAATTCCCCAAGAGAAGTCTCTCAGAACAACGGAGGTAAACCCCGAAGGTGAGTTGTCAGCAGGAAAGATGAACATTGAGATCAGCCAAAGTAAACATCCATCAAACATACTTTGGAACCAACCAACCAGCATTTCAGCTTGGATGAGGACTAACAAGTAAAAGAGTAACACTTACGCCATGGAGATGACCATGAAGTCCAGCCAGTTCCATGGGTCTCGGAGGAATGTAAACCCGTCTATACAGAATCCTCGTGCCGTGATTTTTACAAGAGACTCAAATGTATAAATCCCTGTGAATGTGTACCTAAAAGACAAACGTGTTGACAGAATCACCCCAGAATCCATGATGAATATGCACATGTACATAAACAGTACAATAGTAAAAACGACCCAATAGTTGGGTGGAAGCAGCTCTAGTTTATGCCTCTCTCACGTTATTCGGAAAGAAAGCATATTTGGTATCTAGCAAAGGACACCACAGCAGAAACAGATGCTTCCAAACCGCATCCTTCATAGTATTCTTCTTGAAATGATATTCATCACTATCACAAAGGAAATGATAATGAAAACAATTTCAGAAAGTGACTTGCATTCAACTACAATCATTTTCTGGGGTCACAGGTTCAATTCTAAACATTGATTCAAAACATATTTCAATGAATGCCGATGGTGGGGGGTGTCTCAGGATGGCATTATTACAAAGGCCATGAATTGAGATTTGAATATTGTGAAATGTTTGTGTAAGATACTTCAGATGAATTTCCATCCATAAACGAAACGCTGACATGTGAAAATATTCCACTGTGGCAAAGATCAAGAATGGAATGTATGGCAAAGAGAGGCACAAACTGCAACTGACTGTAAACTGTTATTATTAATATCATCCACTACAGAAGAGGTCAAATAATAAAATGTGTACTTACTCTACTTGTTTTGACCACTCGGGAGGATCACTAAAGGTCATGAATATACAGTTGGTCAAAATAGTACACATAATGATCATGCTGAAAAGAGTGAGGAGGAGGTTAAGGAAAAGAAGGATTGAGGAGGCAGTTATAAACATTACACTCATAACACAATGTATGAAACACACAAAACACATTATGAAAAAGAATAAAAGCGATAAAGGGATCAGAAGACAAGACAAACGTTGGACAAAGTACGTACAGTAAAAGACATTGATCTATTCATATTGATTTCATACATATTAATTGCAAGAACATAGAACTGCATTCGTCTGAAGAGCGTTCATTACTGTAACTATCATGGACATTAGCGGTGCATTCTCACGGTTCGGTGCATACCTCGTTATTAAGGGTTCAAACTACAAAACAATTGCTGCTCAGCTGTTGTGCTATCATGATTTAACGTTTCATAAACTTCCGGCAATTATGGGTTGGACCACCCTTAGCAGGAACAACTGCAATCAAGCATTTGTGATAACTTACAGCTCTGTGGAAGAATTTGGGCCCGGATTAGATTCAGGATCCAAAATGGAACACACCTTCCAAAAAGTTCTACTTTGGTCCCATCAGACCACAAAGTATTTTCCCAAAGATCTTGGGGATCATCAAGATGTTTTCTGGCTAAATTGATACGAACAAATTATGTTTTTGTTCAGCTGTGGTTTTCAGCTTCAAACTCTGCCATGCTGGTTGTTTTCTTGTTGTTTCTTTCTTATGGTGGAGTCATGAACACTGACCTTAGGTCTGCAGTTCTTTGGATGTTAGTGGAGTTTTTGTCACCTCTTGGAGGGGTCCTTTGGGTTGGCTGGCCCCTCCTGCCTCCCCACTGCTCCATGTCCCAAAGCTTTAAAATGACTTTATAACCTTTTCCAGACTGATAGAGCTCTAGTCAGTTATGTTTTACTGGGGATGAGGATGATATTGAGGCCAGCAAAATTATCTAGTTTATTTATTGTGCAATAAATGTATTTATTTATGATCGTCCAAGGCGCCATTTTTTTCTGAACAAGATATTTTATCAACTTTTAATGTTGTGAGCCCCTTACAGTATTTTTTTCAGTTTTAACAGTGTGAATTACTGTTTTTGTTTTAAGTAAAGTTCTTATTAGCTAATCTCCTTACCAGTTGCATACTCTGACATGTTTGTGTGTTATCATTAGGCTTAATGGTCATCATTTCTGCTGTTTCCTGTTACATTACATTATACTTTGTGCTCTATTTTACTTCTTCAATGTGCCTTCAGCCAAAGAAGACAAGCCACATGCCCCAAATGTCCCCCGGGGCTGCACCTTGGACACCACTCGTTCACATAGTTCACCTGTGTTTTTATGGCTGCTTTAATACTTCAGCTTGTAAAAGTGCCGTCCACGCCTGAATCTCTGTTTCAGGGCCCACTCATGAGATACTGAAATAATACTCAGGGCTCTAATCTTATGGCGCAGCGCAAGGTGGCGCAGGGTGGCGGAGTGTAGCGCAGTCAACGCAGTGCTAATTCCATCCAGCACACTACAGTCCCCCCCCCCCCCCCCCAAAAAAAAAATGGTTTGCACCCCCCAAATCACAATTTTAGAAGTGAAAACTCCACCAGAAAAAGCACAGACAGATCTTACAGATCTACTCATCGCTCATCTCCGTGGCTATGCTGGATGCTTTTTCATGTAGAGCAGGAATGCTGGTTGAAAACAAGTAAGAAGCCTGGATTAGCCTGCTGCTGTGTTTAATGTAACTGTCAGGAACAGATGACGTGTCCCACAGGGTGGCGTATGTGGTGCATGACATGCATAGTGGCCTCTGATTGGCCTCTGCAGTCCACTCATGTGCATTTAAAGGAAATGCGAGGCATTCATTTGATTGGCTAAGATTACACTCTGGTGGGAAGGGTGGAGGCGTTGGTCATCAGTTCCAATGTCATTTTCATTTTCTGGCATTCCATCAAAGGAAGGATAAAATGACACAATTCTACAAGACTATGACTCATCTCATCGCTCTTATTTCTTATTCAGTCATTTTTGCGTTCTTACCTCCCGTCTACACTCATCATATGAAATGTACACCACATGTAGACAGACAGGACAGGACATGTGAATCATTCATCCTGAATAATACACAACACAAGCAATCCTTAAGTCTTTGCATTTCAAAGGATATGAATGTATCAAAATTTTAATAGCTATTTGCCTAACCGGATTAAAAGGACTTATGAAGTACAAGGCAGGTGTGGCACTAAAACGGAAGATTGTCTTCCCCCTATTTAGCACTATAAATGTCTGTGGAAAGAAGAAGAAAGACAGAGAAAAAGAAACTTCATCAGTTCAAACAATCTGAATTAGAATTAGAAATGCATTGTCGGTGTATCCCACCAGAGATGGTCTGCATTCTGTCCTGAATTCGACACAATGAGACCTGCCCTCTGTTCAATCAATTCTTTGGCCAAAAGGTGATCAGGATGTCACGTTGTCATGGATACGTTGTCAAACCCAAACTGAGATCCTTAGGAGTGATGTGAAATATGTTCCAAATAAAACTACGACACAAAAGACTTTCAAAGACAATCAATCCGGTGGATTCTGGTGGGATACATGACATAGATCAACCAGGATGAAGGATCCTGTGAGCAACTGCACAAAACATTCAGATCATAGAGTCTTTTTATACTCAAAACACAATTGAAGAAAGAAAAACTGCTGCCAGGTTGTTTCTATTATTAGCATGTTGTCCCATGAACTCATCTGATTGATCACATACTGGATAACCAGGACGTGGTTGCATGTGTGGAGTGTGCACGTGTAAAGGCATCCTGCATTTAGCTGCCCCCGCTCATGGCGCCGCACCCATGCTCAGCTCAGGGTTTTTTGAGAAGCCAAAAGAAGGCGCCAAGCCTCTTACTGTGGATAACCTCATAATTGCTTCAATAAAACATGGCCAATGGCATGAAAGTTTAATGAGACGCTGTGCATTTGCACAAGTGATATGGGCCGCGTGCTTTAACAGGGCCTCCCCCACTACATTAAGTACTGCAGAGGATGCTGAGGGCTGGAGATGTCGAGTCAGCTGTTGGGCAGGGGGGTGTGGGGCGGGGGGCGGGGCACATGACTACTGCAGCTAAAATGAATCCAAGAACCAGTGGCCGACTTACCGTGAGGCAAGCACAGGTAATTGCCTGGGGGCCTAAGACTTCCAGGGGCCCCCAATGTGTCATAAAAGCGTATTACTAGGGGGGCTCCGATGGATGGGCTGATATCGGTCACAAGCCGCGACACTTGCATGTGGGCAAAATCTGTTGCACTTAGTGCAGGAGGACCATGGATGACGTGTGACGCGTTTTCCATCTGCAACCACTTCTGACTCTGTGGTGGATGCACAGCAGTCTCGGCCCGACCCAGTTTGGCTGTCCAACGAGACACACCAATTTCAGCTCCAGTGCCAAGCTAACGGACGAGGGCCGGCAGAAGAGGGAGGCAGCGGATGCAGCTGGAGGGGCCCAGCAGAGGTAGATAAACCTGCTTTTCATTCAGGTTTCCAGTGAATAATAAGAAGAAGACTAGAAATAAATCCATTGTGGAATAGAAAAGGTGAGTTGTGGATACCAGCATGTTATTCATGTTCTGCTAAAACCAGCATATTGGCTTAGTTAGGCTTGGAATAAGCTATGGAAATAAATGTTACAAAGATGAGTAGCTCATTTTCATTGTGTAGAAGTATCGCTCACAAGAACAACCTTGGTGAGCCAGTAGTACGTGTGATCGGTATTGGTATCGGTATCAGATGATTTCACTCACAGATTATCGACATCGGTATCGGCAGCATAAAACCCTGATCGGAACATCCCCACTCATTACTGATTTTATTTCTTTAAAGTATGTATTGCTGTTTTAGTGTTAGTGTTTGAAGGACTTCTGCGAGCTCAGGAAATATTCTTTTGTCATATTCACACTTGATAGTAGATGACATAATGAATAAACCAAATAAATCAATAGAATAACGCCTTTGTCTGTGCAGTACAAGGAGGTGGAGTCCCCATTGACTGGGTTGGCATCGACCCCTAAATGGCTAAATACACCCCTGAACATAAACATGTGGGGTGGTGTGTGTGTGGCGGTATAGTGATAAAATGACAAGACTGATTACAGTCACATGAACCTCTTGACATGAATCTCATTTAAATTTAGAGAGTCAGTCCAATCAGGCCAATTAGATAATCTTGTCCATCGTTAGCCCCCAAAGTCAGCTGGGATAGACTCCAACATGCCCCCACGACCCTTGGGATGGATAGATGGATGGATGTCCACCGTTAAGGTCTAAGCAGCACCCTCCTCCTGAGTGGCAACATTCCCATGTTTGGAATGTCCCACTTGCCATTCATTCATTCATTCATTTTCTACCGCTTATCCTCACAAGGGTCACGGGGGTGCTGGAGCCTATCCCAATTCACAGTAAGCTTATTTCATGCTACCACTTTTTACATCAATTGCTAACACACTTGTTTGTGCACTTCCTGTATTCAACATATACCGCAAATTTGGAAATAAAAACATTTTAATTACATAAGAATGTATTTTTTTAAAGCATTAATGGTCATGGTCTTTCTTTCTCCAGGAAATGTTCTGATACTTTGTTGTAAAAGACTGATCGCCTCCTGATGAGTTTGTGTATGTAATCCTCCATCTTGACAGGCAAATTCCTTCATTCAGCAGAGCATAAAAACATATTGAATGCATTTCATTTTCTGCTAGCTAGTTTCTGCTAGAAAGTTAAAAATCTGGCTTTTCATCTGTGGAAGGTTGGCAGTGACAAGCACTTTCCAGTTCAACTGATTCAACTGACAAATGATGTTTTTGTATTTTTCTCCCTGGACTCCATCACTGGCTGTAGCCATATTCACGGCAAACATACTGTAGATGAGCACCATGATACATGGGCCCCACTTTGACTCATCCACACCCAACTGCCATGTTTGCATCAAGTCTTCTTCATCCTCTGTCACGCATGACTAAACTACTTCAAAGCTACTGAAAATTTCATAATGGGGTGCTGCGCGGCAGCAAGACGAGGCACACAGCGGCGAGATGGCGAGCGAGGGAAGCAAGCAGACATGCAGCAACTGTGGCAGCAGTAGGCTGAGAGGAGCGAGCAAGTCGGCCAAAAGACAGGGAGGGGGGCGGGGCTGAGAGAGAGGCAAAGAAGAAGCACCCGCCATTATGCATGGCTTCAGAAAAATAATATCACAGGTAAGACAGTGGAGGTGCACTTAGTGAGGTGGTTCAGGAGTAGACCAGTTTCACCAAGTACATATGACTGTACTGTAAAGAAATCTCAACTCTTTCATTGTCTCCCATTCTGAGGAGTTGTAATGACGAGAACAAGTCTGGGATTCAGTGCCTCACCCAAAGGCACTGCTCGGGAAGTGAACCGGTGTCTCCCCAGCATCTAAATGATCTGTATCCATACCGTACTCAGAGTAGGCGGGGCATACACAGGAAGTGGGTGTGGTTTAACTGGAAATTGGCCAAGCTTAAAGCTGGCCATAAAGCCGTACGTTATTTGAAGTCTGAAATTGATTTGGATTGATCAGAAGTTGCTTTATGTTTTGTTTATTATGCAAACAACATAACAATAATGTGTCCGCCTTGCTGACCTATTTTTAGTATTCCAACTGACTTTATATCACCCGCCCAAAAAAAAAACACTGTCAGTGACTGATGCACAATCGTGCCCGCTGTCTCTGAAAAAAAATTATAAAAAAAGGTAAATTGAGGTACAGAAAAGCCAAGAGGGCCAAGAGTGGTTAGCGCGCAGGCCTCACAGCGAGGAGACCAGGGTTCAATTCCACCCTCGGCCATCTCTGTGTGGAGTTTGCATGTTCTCCCCGTGCATGCGTGGGTTTTCTACAGGTACTCCGGTTTCCTCCCACATTCCACAAACATGCTAGGTTAATTGGCCACTCCAAATTGTCCATAGGTATGAATGTGGGTGGGAATGGTTGTTTGTCTATATGTGCCCTGTGATTGGCTGGGCCTCTCGCCCCAAGACAGCTGGGATAGGCTCCAGCACCCCCCACAACCTTCGTGAGGATAAGCAGTAGAAAATGAATGAATGAATGAAAAGCCAAAAAAGTGTTTGTTGTCAAAGATATCAAGTATCTGGAACATTAAGTATCTAAATGAAGTATCTACATGAAGTATCTACATGAAGTACATTCACAATACTACACGATAGACAGCAGGACAAGAAGATATGGAAGTGGAAATCTTTTTCTCGCCACAACACCAACGTTTAGATTGGATTAGTATACAGCCGGACAACCAAGGAAAAAATATATATAGTTTTAGAAAGAACTGCTTTTATTACACGGCAATTCTTCCTACTCCTTTTTGGACATGTGGAATAGTACCATGAAGTATTACATGTACCCTGTATACATGTTTAAAACAAATAATACCATAGCATACCAATAACCAAAGAACCTGTGCCTTTACTCAGTGGGCCACCAGCCTCCTGCCGGCCGGTACCAGTATCACTGCCCCCCCACTCCCTCCCTCAGAGGGAGATGAGTCAAGAACGAGCTTGCGGTGACAAAGACACAAAGGCCAACGGTCTGCTATCAAGGTCATCACCTGATCTGACGTCAGAGCAGCATCAGCACCAGCCTCCATCTTTTGGTGTTCCGAAGCAGACCTCATCCAGACATCAAAGCAGCTCTGGTGGCAGTAAAATGGAAACAAAGACGATACATACTCCCGGAATCACTCAACTATGATGCCTGCTATCATTTCCATCGTGTCTCCTGCTTGTCCGTTACGTAACAGTCAGTGTGCACGGCAGGAGACGGCCAGCTATGAGCACTGCTCCTCCATGCACCCGTATCACGACAAATCAGCACACAAAGGCTTTTTGTGTGCAGGTGTGGCTATATCTGAAGATCCATGCTGACCTGGAGTTATGCAACACTTCCTGTCAAAAGTGGGCCGGCATTTAGAGAAAATTGCGTCTTTTTCCTTCCTTAAAAATAGAATTATGTTGATAGATCAATTTAGCCACAGGGTTTGTTTTGGACTACGCTAACATATCAATTCATGCTCAGGAGGTGCACACATCCATTTATGACCACACATGTCTCCTGACGTAAAGACCAGGTCTACCAGGCGCCCCCCAGCAGGACAAGCTCAAGTGGCTCAAAATGGTTGCACATTTCAAGTATGTCACACTCAGCTTGTCTTTTTTCAATAAGTTTGCATGTTCTCCCCGTGCATGCGTGGGTTTTCTCCGGGTACTCCGGTTTCCTCCCACATTCCAAAAACATGCTAGGTTAATTGGCGACTCCAAATTGTCCATAGGTATGAATGTGGGTGGGAATGGTTGTTTGTCTATATGTGCCCTGTGATTGGCTGGCCACCAGTCCAGGGTGGACACTGCCTCTCACCCGAAGACAGCTGGGATAGGCTCCAGCACCCCCGCGACCCTCGTGAGGATAAGTGGCTTTATTGAGTTACTTTGGTATACACCAGCCAAGGTCACCCCACCGTAGTCACAATGAGTGCAGGTCACATGACACGTCATGAACTTTCTGGCCTTCTTTCGAGCTCATTCAACCTTCTACTGCTGCCTCCATGATATTCTTCCCTGCTTCACATACGTATGTTTATAGTCTGTCATGCGGAACAACAGTCCCAGATTCATGCTGCCATTTCACCAGGAGATAAAAGCACACAACCCACCTGGATGGCAACCATCAGCCTCGTAGGGATGTTCTATTTTTAGCCATCATGACTGACTCCACCTGACCTGATGATGGAGCTATGTTAGTCCATGTTTACACCCACCACCACTGATATATAGAAATAGTGTGGCATCATAGCAACATGACCCTGTAACCTTCCAGTACCTTTAGAACCTTTAGAACAACACACAAAAATCCTAGAGGAAGAGATAATATGTATTCATGTATCTGTACTGTACAGACTGAACTACCAGGAAAATGACCAAAATGGAGAGCATACCAGCATATTCAGGAGTCCCATTGCATGTTGAGTACTATAAATGTGTACATGTTGGTAGGTCTGCATTAACATGAACTGAGGTGGGGAGCTGGTTGCTTGCAAGGTTTTTCTGCAAATAATAATTAGCATCCCAGTTTTCCTCCTCGGGCTTTGTGTGCAGGCTGCGGGATGAAACCCCCCCCCCTACATTTCTTTGTAGGAAGGCGCTAATGAAAACAGGAAGGTGACGTTCAGCACTTGATGCGGGATCTTTTCCTGTTTCCCAGAGTGCTTTGCTGTACTGTTGTTGTAAATGAGAATAAATGATATGGTTGTTGATTATTTAGCATTATTTGCTGGTAGCGTCTTGTCTGTTGACTTCTGGGCAGGTGCAACAGCTTAAGAAAAAAAAAGGAGATATAAATAATTGTATTTTTTCAAACCAACTTCGGTTATGTGAAAGGCAAAATGAACAGGTTTTTAGTTTTTAGACAGAGTTAAAAGAGTGTGGGGCTAAGTTTTCAAGGGGAGGCCTTGTTCGAGATGAGAAGTAAACCTTCACTGTTATCATTTGAGATGAGCGTAATTGAGAAAACGGGACATATGCCATTTGTAAACAGAGGCAGGCAGTTTCCAGTGTGATGAGTGACACCGACAGGAAGTTGAAAGGCATTTTAGGCTGGACAAGTGTACGTTTTTCCACTCACTTTCTGAGAGTTCAGGTAGTACGGGTCCAGATCCTCCAGTGGTACCGCCACCATTCCTTTAGGGATGTCCCCGTAGATGTAGGGCAGGCTCTTCCCAGCCTCCAGATCGCTGTTGGGCTTGGGCTTGTTCTCGTCATCGTCGTCACGGTAACTGCTGTCCTGCTTGGGTGGCTTCTTGTTCTTCTCCTCGTTGATGCGCTGCTCGAGAGCCACCAAAGATTCCACATTAAATCTCTTGAAGCTATCAGGTCCTGGCGGTGCGAGAAGGGGTGCAGCCATGTTTTCATCCTGCAGCTACTTGGTCTTTAGGTTTGGACCATCCACTCTAGCAGCTCTAGGGAGGAACAGAACAGAAAAGGTCAACTTTGCTTTGTGTAGTGAAACACACACATGATGTTTCACTTCTTCACAGAGAGGACAGGTAAGCCTGAGGAGCTGGTCGAGATAAAAACGTTTGCCACCGTCCAAGACTTGTATGGACGCTGACAGCCCATAGAAACTTCCAGACCATATTTGATGACATCAAACAATAAATGGCAGCTGCCAAACACAAACAGTCAATACGGATCGACGTCCAATGGGGCTCCTGATCCGGGTGTCTTCCTGCAGAGTGTTTCCCCCGCTGTACGACTGGCAACTGGTCACAGGGGCGTTGCAACCGGATGTAGTGATCATCGGAGCCCGTGGTGTTGTTGTCTGATTGAGGGTTGGGAACAGCCCATACGCCCGGCTATATCACTGTCGCTCACACCAGCCACCATTGTACCCAGTAGCCGGAAACGTTCATGTGATAGCAAGCGTGGTGCCGTTCACTGGACTAACAATGCTGGCCTTTTTTGCCGTTTTAATTGGCCTCCAAAGCCAATCCTCTTAGTACTAAAGTGTGATCACAGTCGTTTCGGCAATAAAATCCACCACGTTTCCACCATGTCTTAT
Source organism: Doryrhamphus excisus (assembly GCF_037039965.1). Classification (NCBI taxonomy): domain Eukaryota; kingdom Metazoa; phylum Chordata; class Actinopteri; order Syngnathiformes; family Syngnathidae; genus Doryrhamphus; species Doryrhamphus excisus. The sequence goes on from NC_136373.1 coordinate 10,680,131, forward strand.
TTTGTACACAAGAGGTACGTATAGTCATGTTTTTTTTAGCGCCACCCCAATTTGAAATCCTGGAGGAAGTGATAATACGTATTCATGTATCTGTACTGTACAGACTGAACTCCTGAAACCAGGACAATGATACAAAATGGAGAGCATACCAGCGTATTCAGGAGTCCCATTGCATGTTGAGTACTATAAATGTGTACATGACAGTAACACCCAGACCCCCCCCCCCCACAGGGCCATCCAAATATTTGAGAAGCACTGTGGTGAAGTAACAATTACTATACTCTTAAATGAGTCCAGTTGTTTTGGCTACTCCACCCATATCTGAGTAGATTACTCATGTAACATTGGCGTGTGTAACGTGAGGCATTGACGTAAAGCATGAGTTACATCCCGACTATTCTTGGCAAATGTGTTGGCTGAGCCAGATTGGACAGCAGGAGAAGCCGCTCGCAATGGCCGGGTCAGGGGCATTCATGCTATCCCGCCGTATGTCCACAGAGGTTAGTTGGGAGAAGCCGCCCACCTCAGTGGGGGGGACGGCCATAGGAGGACATCGCCCCATGCAGGCGGAGCCACTGCTGTGGCGGCCGATGTACTTTTAAAGGGGACCTATGATGCTTTTTACACTTTTGCGCCCTATAAATGTAGTTAGAATGTTGGATTCTGGTGTTAAAGGGGACCTATGATGCTTTCCCCTTTCTGACCTATAAATGTAGTTAGAATGTTGTATTCTGGTGTTAAAGGGGACCTATGATGCTTTCCCCTTTCTGACCTATAAAGGTAGTTAGAATGTTGGATTCTGGTGTTAAACCAGATAATGAGGTTTGGGGATTTGGAAGTGAGCCCTGAAAGAAGTTTGGGATGGCTCAAACCGCAAAAGGTGTGGTAAAACTGCCTCTGTGATGTCACAGAGGGGCGGACTTCCTTATATGATTCATAGTTAGGAAGTACTTTGGGCATGTGACCAATCACAGCGGAATGGGCGTGCCCGGAGGCGGACCATGGCTGGAATAAATGAAAACAGAGCGTTTTGGCAGGAAGCACAAATCAAAGGAAGTACAGCTGGAATAGGTACAGATTCTGGAAGATCTAAAAGGTTTTCTGTGCGTGTTATTGCGTGTAACTGCTCTATAGGAGATCACAACTCAATACAAAGGGTTGAAAATGAGCATAATTTAAACTCCCGACACCCTTACTCCTTCCCTGCTTACCCTTGCTTGCAATTTGCATCCCAGTTTTCTTCCTCAAGCTTGTGCTGTCTGCCGGAGGAAACTGCCCCTTAAATGTCCGTCTGGTGAATAAATGATATGTTTAAAGCTCACATATTTGTTGGTTATTTAGCATTATTTGTTGGTAGCGTCTTGTCTGTTGTTCTCTACATTTATTACTTTGTTATTATGTTATTATTACATTCTTTACTTACTTCTACAATAGCTCACAGACCTCACAGATGGATGGGGGCAAAGTGGTGTGGGTGTGTACCAAATCCAAACCCGAAGGTTGTAGTGGGACTTTTGTACAGTGCAAATATGCGTGTGTGAGACATTTCAAGTCGATATGAGTTATGGGGTCAGACTTTAAGTTTACTAACAGTGTATTTATCCATCTTCTATACCACTTGGCCCCATTGGGGTCATAGCTACGCTGGAGCCTATCCCAGCTGGCTTCAAGTGAGAGGCAGGGTACACCCCGGGCAGTTACAGGGCACTTACAGACAAACAATACAACTCCCCCTCAATATTCAGGATTACATCACTCCAGAAAAGACCAAAAGTTATGCAGATGAATCTTATCATCATAATATCTCCTTAAGGATAAGCGGCATGAAATATCTCAATAATGTAAATGACAAAGATGGAATTCCAATTTCCATTTTAAATATACCTCAAATAGAAGATCTGTGTAAAGCATCAGCGGTTCAGAGAGAGTACATATAGCAGTAATACTAAAATACTGTGGTACATCCCAGTGATTTGAACTGTGCCTCTTCTCTGAAAGACGTTGCTTTCAGGGTGGCCTAAAAAGGGAGTGGTTACCACCATTCCGAGGGCCTCAATAGTGGATGGTATTATGTCATTTTTGGCCTAAACGGTATTGTTTCATCACTGCACTCAACATACAGCAGCAACAGGCTGCTTCTTATGCAGTAAACCTGACAGGAATCTACCATCTAAACATTGTCTTTATTTCTACTACACACAAAAATGTGACTGCATCAGCGGAGAGAGCGGTCCTAAAACAGAAGACTGTCATCACCTCCTCAGATGGCATTGTTTAAGTTTACATAATCAGGCCATTTTATTCCTCGGCTGCAGATTTGAGAGACGAGTGGAGGATGCAGACGCAAATTTGGTGCTTTCCTAACAAAATCTATCTGAACATGCTGGTCGTGAGCTTGCACACACACACACACACACACACACACACTTCTGACAGCAATCAAACATGCTTGGCGTTACACGTCTGTTTAAAATGGACCCCGGAACCTCAGAGCCTTCTGCTGAGGCTGCTCTGCTGGCGCTGTCCGCTTCAGCACCACACAACATGGAAGCAGGAGCACATGCTCGGATGCACACACACATACACACACACATACACACACACATACACACACACACACACACACACACACACACACACACACATACACATACACATACACATACACATACACATACACATACACATACACATACACATACACATACACATACACATACACACACACATACACATATGCATGAATATGGGGTCTGAAAATGATTCCAGAAACCAGGCAAGGCCCTCGACGGGTTTAGCAGGCCTGTGAGGCAGCTATGCCAACATTTTTTTGTATTCGCCCCCCCACAAATCAACCATGATGATTTTTGTGGTGACCCCCACCCCGAACTGTACATTTAAGCCTATTGCCCAAATATCTGGGATGCAGGCTGATGGTCGTGATGTGGAGGAAGGATTTGTTTGGATGCATTTTGATGGAAAATTAGGTTGCGGTGCCGCCAAAAAGTGTCTCCGCTTGCGACCACGTTAACCGAGGCAGGCAGTAAACACCGACTACTGCAGTGGGTGGTTGTCGTGTGGAGAAAAAAAAGCGTCAATGTCGTATGTTTGTCTCGCCGTGCATCGCAGCATCACACCAGAACAAAGGAAAAACGGATGTTTCTACCGGGGGCTCGCCGGTGCGGGTTTTTCCGCTTTGCCTTGAGAGATGAGCACCACACCCGAGGAGCCATGTCGACTAGCAAATCAATAACCGCTATGGATGTGCTACCAGCTGGATGGAGGCAGCGCATTTGGGAACAGAAACAGAAATCCAACCGCATAGAAAGGTTCCCGATCACCTGCATGGATCTCATAGATGGAGATGATCGGGCTGTACTCACATAGCTTCGGCTCCTGCAAATGTGTCTTCCAAGGTTGGGAAAAGGCCAAAGATAAACTGTCCAGCAACGTCAACGTCATCTTTCTTCTTTCTGTTTTAGCTTGGAACAACCTCAGTACAGCCTACAGTTACCGAATATGACCAACACTTGAAATCCAACATTTTCTATGTTTGTCTCCTCTTGATGGTCCGAGTGAAAGATGCACACGCATAAAAAAGAAGCAGACAGACCCCCACATCGAGCTCCCCCCTCTATTTCAAAAAGATGCGGGCCAGCCTGCATGTCTCTGCGACATTCACGTAGGAGAAAAAGCAAACACCAGCCGCCTCCTTCCCAAGCACACGAATAAACGCAAATGTTCACCTTGGAAACGTTACCGAGGGTCCGGGGAGAAGCCTTCGCGGGACTGCAGATGCTGGAATGGTCGGAGAAAAACTGCAGTTGTCGCCATATTGTTGCTGCCGTCTCCCCCCCCACCCCCCCAGTCTCTCCTCTCACACGCCACCCCACCCCACCAGTACCTTCCACCTCCACCGGCCCTCCTCGGAGCTAGCGGCTTCCCTGCACAATTGATCAGAAGTGTCTCCCCCCCCTGCTCTAAATCCTAAAGGTCATTTAAGCCTGTGGCCCCCGCCCCCCTCCCCCGGTAGCCAGCAGCCGATGGACCCAAAGTCTAAATGCCTGTGTGCTAAAAGAGAGAGAGTTTAGTGCAGGAATGTTGGCGGCAGCAGCCAAGTTTATCAAACATTCCAATTGTGAATAAAAGTTGGTAAACCTCCCACTCCCACTTCCTGATTTAGAGAAGTCTTTGTACGGCTCGTACAGCGGTATATTTACGATTGGGATTGGCCGCTGGTGGACACCAAAGAACATCTTCATCCATTTTCAAGCGAAATGTGTGTGCCACGGTGTGCCACGGTGCTCACAAGTTTGGCTGAAATTCTGCAAAAAAACCCCAAAACCAATAGTCGTCACGAAGCAACATCAAAGCGACCTGTTTGATGTTCTAGCTGGACCTGGCAGGTCAGTAAAACAATCAATTATGTTGCTTTTATGCCAACATTGAAGCAGCAAACAAATGATAGCTTATGGTTCTAATATTAGTCAAATCATTCATTTTTCCTCATGAGGGTCGCCGGGGTGCTGAAGCCTATCCCAGCTGTCTTGGGGCGAGAAGCGGGGTACACCCTGGACTGGTGGCCAGCCAATCACAGGGCACATATAGACAAACAACCATTCACACTCACATTCATACCTATGGACAATTTGGAGTGGCCAATTAACCTAGCATGTTTTTGGAATGTGGGAGGAAACCGGAGTACCCGGAGAAAACCCACGCATGCACGGGGAGAACATGCAAACTCCACACAGAGATGGCCGAGCGTGGAATTGATGTCTCCTAGCCGAGCGTGCTAACCAAGTATATGATCCAGGCTTTTTCAAAGATAAATGAGCCAAAGCTAGCTTTAGCCAGGGCGTTGAACCCGCATTCAGCGTTATTCTGCATGCTGGTTAGTAGGAAGGTAGCAGCATGGTTAAGTTACACCGTCTAGTCTGCATAATAATATAATAAACAACAGGATATGCGTGATATATGTGTGTAAAAAGATGTAGGACATAGATATTTATGTACTTTTTGAAGATAGCCAGGTGAGAAATTCATAGTAAAGTAATTCATTAAAAAAATCATATCATAAAAACAAATCACTGAGACATTCCCACATTTCATCCAAGAACTTTGGTCAGTGCCTGATTTAAACCCTCCAAAGAATCGGAATTGCAAATTGTCAGGAATGTTCGGGCCCACTTTCGATCTTCCTCCTCCAGCCATGCCTCTCCTCCCGCCGCCTGGCACCTCCCTTCAGGAGCACCCCCCACCCGGCAAGGTGTGGAGGCCACTTTGACCAGAGCGGGCTGCTCGTCCACCATTGCACCCTCACCTTCGCCGAGCAGCCTGTCACGTACGCCACGACATTGCAAAGGGAGCATATCTGCTCAGCCTCCAGCTGCTCCATGGTTAGTTGTGAAAAGAAACTGCAGCTTCTAGCCAACCCCGTCCAGTTTGTGATGGACATGAAGAGTGTGTTTGACCACCCCATGCCAAAGCATTGTGGTGATTGGAACGAAAAGGTGCTTCGCCGCAGCTGCCTGGGAAGCCTCGTCTCCGGCTTCAAGACGAATCGGCTGCATGGGATGAGATGAGGACGTTGGAGGACCTTGTTGCTCTCTCCATTCGGCCGGATGGTCGGCTGTGGTGGTGAAGCCTTCAACATAGAGCATAGATTACTTCCGTCCAACGCCTGGCATTGCCAGCGCCCCAAGAGGATCATCAGGACCCTCTCATCCCCTCATGGACATCAGTGGCTCTATTTTGGAGATTCTTGGCGGGGTCGTGCCCATGCAACCATCGCTTGTCGTCGGCGAAGAGGATTCATGTGATACACTCGCATAAGACTTTTTGCTCCCTCGATGGAGGCCACCTTGCTACCATCACCGATTGGACTAGTGTTTGCACTCTCCTTCTTGCTGGCAATCACCTGCACACCATTAGTTCTTTGGTCTTTCCTTCACGTTCAGCGCTAGCGATCCTTGGCTCACTTGGCTCAGGCAGCACACTCCAGTTGGAGACATTTTAGCCACTCTCATTGTTTTGTTTTTTTTTTTATTACATTTATACACGAAACACCACAGTGCATCTCCCACACCAATCAAAATACAACTCTCCATTATTTACATCTGTATTCAGCTATCTGATCACAAGCCCAAAAGGAGTAGGCTGAAGCAAAAGCTTATAAATGCCTACCCCTTTTTGCAAGATATAATCATGTTCATGCCACTGTCTTATTTTCCCCTGTTATTATTATCATTGTAATATTATTATTGTTATTATCATTATCATTATTGTTATAATCTTTATCATTATTACCATCATTAATCTTATCATTTTCATCATATTATAGTTAACAATTTTTGGATTTTTTTTTTTATTATTTAATTTTACAGACTTCATTGATTCTTGTAGAGTGCTGTATCATTCCATCTGTTATTTTCTGAAATCCGCAGTATTTGTGCTTTTATTGTCAATTTATTAGCCCACTTTTTTGTGACATTTACATATCATTTTCTGGATTGCATGTGTCTAATCTTGTGCATTAAAAAACAAGAACTTGAGACTGTGTGTGAACAGGTGACCAACCCATCAGTATCTTCTTGTTATACCCTACCTGAGGTTTTTAGACGTGTTTATTAGTTTGTGCTTGTGCATTAAAAAGCAAGGTTGTACCGATGACCAGCTCCAGCCCCAGTCTTCACTTGCTGTGCCTAATCTAGGTTGTTTGTTTGCATTGTATTTTATTGTATTGTAATGGTTGTTGTATTTTGAGGTATGTAGATGATGTTTTTAATGTTTTTAAATGAGTATTTAAAAAAAAAATATTTTCTTTGTCTTATCATCAACAACCAATTGTTGCAAACTCAATTTTTGAAGCAATGATGTCTTGCTGTCCATTATTACTATTTTTTTGTAAAGTAATAATTAATAATAATTAATGATAATAATAATGATAATTATTACCTCTATATTTATGTATGATTAGCCTAGGTACCTCTACCAATTTATAGTTGCAAGGGTATTAAGGTGGTATTCTTACATTTCTCATATCAGTCAATCAGAGATTTCAGCAGAGATGACAAGAAAATGACACAGAAACCTCTTCTTGCGGTCCGGTAACTTTCAGATTTAAAATGGTTTGGATTTCTGAATTGATAGGATATTTCTTTTTCCTTGAACAGACTTTGAATGTTTCCTGGTAAGAGTTTATGTTTAGCTTTGTAAATGATCTGTAAGGTTTTCAAGGATATTATATCCGCAAATTTGGGCAGTTTGGATTCGAGGAATAATGTATTAGTATGCTCTATGACACCTACCTTAGTATGTATATGCCGAATTGCTCTTTTTTTGCAGGAGGACCAGAGGTTGCAGATTGGTTTTGAAATTGTTTCCCCATATCTCTGAACAATAAGTCAGATATGGCATTACAAGTGTGGAATATAGGATGTGAAGAGATTTATAGGTTAAAACATGTCTTGCTTTTCTGAGAATTGCAACATTTTTGCTATTTTTTTTTGCTGTGTAGTTTATGTGTGATTTCCAGTTTAATTGGCTATTGAGAAATACACCTAAAAATCGGATTTCATTAACTTGTGTGATTGTTGCTCCTGCAATTGAAATTTTGATCTCTTTGTTTTTTGATTGCTTTCCAAAATATACACATTTTGTCTTGTTCATGTTCAGTGATAATTTGTTTGAATCGAACCATAATTTAATGATGATATGTTGTGGATCAATTTATCAAGATTTTTTCCTGAGGAAAACAAACTAGTGTCATCGGCAAAAAGAACTGGTTTTAAAAAGTCTGACACATGACACAGATCATGAATATATAAAGAGAAAAATTTAGGTCCTAGCACAGAGCCCTGGGGGACCCCACAGGTTACTTGCATATGTTCCGAGTTATAATTGTCCATACTAACACACTAAGGTAACTTCAAATCCATTTTAATGCTAATCCTCTTATTCCATATCTGTCCAATTTCCTCAGTAGAATATCATGATCTATGGTATCAAAAGCTTTGCTCAAGTCCACAAATATTCCAATGGAGTGATTTTTTTCTTCAAGAGCACATGATATTGTTTCTACAGTGTCCATGAGTGCTAAGGCTGTTGAATGCTTGGATCTGAAACCATATTGTGCATCGGACAGTAGTGAATGTTTGTTCATAAACTTTTCCAATTGATTATTGAATAACTTTTCGAGAATTTTTGAGAACTGCGGTAATACTGAAATAGGTCTAAAGTTATTAAAGTCCCGTTTGTCACCTGATTTGTATACTGGTATAATTTTGGCTATTTTCATTTTGCTGGGGAATACACCTGAACTGAAAGACAAATTACATATGTGTGTCAGTGGTAAAGCTAGTATATATGTTTGATTGTGGATTTAATTGTTGACATGTCGAGATCATTGTAGTCTGTTGATTTCTTACTTATGAATTTGTTAACTGTTTGTATAATTTCATTTGGTTCGACTGGGGATATGAACATGGATGAGGTATTACGTTCTGTTAAATTTTCTTTCCAGCCTAAGGGGAGTACTGGATCTGGTATTTCCCACATTTACAAAATATTCATTTATTTTATTTACCACAGTATTTTCATCGAAACATTCTTTGCCTGCAATGCGAAAAAATTTTGGGTAATTATTAGATTTTTTCCCTTTGTTTATCACATTTTTTAGAATACTCCAGAAAGCCTTCATATTATTTTTGCTTTTTTCTAACTCGGTACTGTAATAATCTTGTTTGCTTTTCCTTAAAATGGAAGTTAAGTTGTTTTTTTTCTTACAAGCATTCTGAAGACCTTTTGTCATCCATGGACATGGATTATTATTCTTTTTTATGCAATGTTTTTTGATTGGACAGCACACATTATATATAGTATTGAGAATAATCAGAAATCTATTGCATGCACTGTCCACATCATTATCTGATAATACCAAATCCCAGTTCACTGCTTTCAATTCATTTTCCAGTTTGTTGAGTGAGTTATCATCTTCAATTCTTCTGTAATATATTTTAGATGTGCCGCAATATTTTGTTCTATAATTAGTGTCGTATAATAAAATTCTTGGTAAGTGGTCACTGATGTCGCTCAAGAAGATCCCACTTTCCAGGCTATTGGTGAAATTGTTTATGAAAATATTATCTAATAGTGTTGCACTGTGAGTTGGTCTGGTTATGGATGGGTACAAATGCATACTGTATACTGTGTTTACAAAATTGTCTGTTGTCTTGTCATGACCAGTTTTTAGAATATCGATATTAAAGTCTCCACATATGAATAATTTTTTTTGATCTTTCGGTGAGTTTGTTACATCCATTCTTTAAATTGTTCGATGTTTGCTGATGGTGGTCTATATACACAACTCACAAGTACACGCTTATCTTTTTCATTAAATATTTCAATTGTTAAACTTTCTACTAAATTATCTATGGTAAGTGACGTGTTATTTATGACTTTATAATTTAGATCCCTGTTCACATACAAGCCAACTGCTCCTCCTCCTTTATTTTTCCAATCTAGATGAATGAATTCGTATCCTTCTATGTCAAATTGATTTTCTATGTCTGGTCTTAACCACGTCTTGGTTATTGCTATAAATAAAATAAATAAATTCACTTATGAAGTTTTTAATACTTAAAAAATTGGAAAGCAAACTGCGTGCATTAAAATGAACTATACTGAATTTGCCTTCGTTATCTAATTGATTATATTGTTCTGCAGTGTAGTATTCACCATTTATCTTTATATTATTGAAAAGATTATTGTCAGGGTCTATATTTGTTTCATTTTCTAAATCACTATACTCTTGGCTCTCAAAGGGGTCTTGTTCAATGTTTTGATATTGTCTAATTAATGATTGTAGTTGCGTACTTGATGATGATTGTCCATGTGATATCTGTCATTATGGTATGATGTGTTGATTATGTTTCCTAATACAGTAAAGTCTCGTTATATCGATATTCTCGTGAGTCGGAAAAAATACAGATATAACCGGACTATCCATATATCCGATCCTGCGCCGAACTGCATTAAAAGTGGGCGGATCTTTGATATGGCATGTAATTTTCTCCTTGAGTTCATGGATTGCGTATCTAGCATGCTTTTGTACTACAATAAATGTTGTACTACAGTAAATAAAAATAAACTTACGCTGTAGTGATTACCGTGTTGCAGGCATGTGTTTGGCCAGCTATGTGGGGCGGGTTGAGCATGACCTGTAAACCAGGAAGGGCGGGGGATCGGGGTGTGCTGTGCTCTGGTGGTGGGAGAGTCGGAAATAAAGTTGACTGGAAGCAGCCGGCAGCCGTGGAAGGATGTGACGGTACGTTCGGGAACGGGAGAGAACTGGCCGGCGCCGCGACGCGTGTGGGTTTCGAATATGGTGCGGTCCGCCGCACGGTGCGTGCGTATGAGGCGACGCTGCTCACCCCACCACCGTCCGTTAACCCTTTCCTGACGCCAGCAAAGCAGCCGGGCACAATCACGGGTGAGCAGGAGACTCTCACAAATAGTTTTGGTCGTTGCAGGAGTGCCAGGGCGTCTACACCTGCGACACGTCCGATTGGGATGATGAATAACGCTGATGCTCGTGTTAAACCCTTCTCTCCCATGAACTGTAAATGCTGTGAAGATGAACCAGTCGGTGCCGATGCCGACAAGGGGTTTTTCCCGCCAGTCTTGGCCAAAGCAGCACTTACACCCCAGCCAATTGACTACATTAAATTTGCTGGAGCGGGACACTGCCGTTCTACCCCACACTGCCACGCCGGCCCGTCTTCCTGTGAGCAGCCCTACCATTGGGAGGCCAACCAGCCAAATATCAGGGGGACTAGAGTTGCTACCCACGTCCCGACCCACTTGTACGCCGGTAGCTGCAAGGACAGTAGCGATGACGAGCTTTATGAGCCGCGAGAGAGAATACCCACTATGCGACCGGGCCACTTCGACGGCGCCGGATCTTGGAGGGACTTCCTGCACAAGTTTGAGAGCTGTGCCCTGGCCAACCACTGGTCCACCAACACCAAAGCGGTTCAGCTGAGATTCAGCCTGACAAGACCAGCTGGTGCTATTGTCCACAAGAATCCCCGGTCGGCCAGGTGGAGCTACAACCAGATTGTTGATGAGGTGGAAGCCGCCTATGGGCCACGATCGCAACACGCAGCTGCTGTGGGCATTGAACTGCGACAGAGGCGCAGAGGGCCCGGCAAAGCGCTTCACAGCCTCCGAGACGACATCTACGAGAAGGTGTCCATCGTGTATGCTGACCGCACAGAGTCGGAACAGGAGGCCATTGGAGTGGAGATCTTCATCAATGCTTTAACAGATGCTGCGCTGGTGCAGCGACTTCTGGAGGAGAGGCCGGGCTCCCTGGCGGGAGCTTTCAAAATAGCCCGTCGCTACGAGTCAACACGAGAGGCCGCCAGAGCCGTAGCCCAGTCGGCACATGCAAGTCCACACGTCCGGCCTGACGGGTTAAACAGAACAGCCATCGTGCGCGAGGACGACAGCCCGACGTCAGGTGAGGCGCCACAACCGCTACATACTGGTAGTACAAGATTATTTCAGTAAGTGGGTGGAGGCCTACCCTCTCCCCGATGAGCAAGCAGTGACTGTCGCCGAGCGTATCACGACGGAATGGGTGTGTAGGTATGGGGCTCCTCACAGCCTGCATAGTGACCAGGGGGCCAACTTCGAGTCAGCGGTATTCCAGAAGATGTGTGAACTGCTGGGGATTGACAAGACGCGCACAACATCGTTTCATCCCCAGGCAGATGATAGAGCGTTTTAATGCTACCCTGCAGAAGACATTGGCCACCACTGCGGAGCGCTCTCATTGGGACTGGGACCTAATGATTCTCTATGCAGTCATGGCATACAGAGCCACCCGCCACAGTTCCACAGGCCTCACCCCAAACATGATGCTCTTTGGGAGAGAAATAACAGAACCAATTGATTTGGTTGTCGGATTACCCCCAGATGGTGAGGATGTTGACACCCCTCCAGAGTATGTGGCGCAACTCAGGGAGCGCTTGGAACTTGCTCACCAGCTGGCTCGGGAAGCGCTTGGGAGATCTGTCGAACGAGCTAAAGTACGACAAGAACGTATGCCAAACCCAGTACAGAATCGCTGATGCAGTTTGGTATCTGGTGAAGGGGACCAAAAGAGTGAGGAACAAAGTGCGCAAGTTCTTACCCTCATATGAGGGCCCATACTTCGTGGTGGGCGTGCTAGACGACATGGTCTACCGGATCAAGAAATGTCCGAGGTCCGCAGCCAAAGTAGTGCATCACGACAAGTTGAAGCCTTATTATTCACGGACACCGCTTGACAACACCTGGGCCCACAAGGACGCCGACAGCTGGTCGCCGGTGGAGGTATCATCCGCCTTGCCGGACTCCAACGCCACGGCTCCTGGCCACGGCCCCCTCGACCTGTGGGACACGCCGTCGGACTGTGGGGAGCCATCAGCAGGAGGAGCTGCCCTGGGCTCCGACCCGGAAACATTGTCACCGGCGGGGGTGGACAGCGGCCGACCCCCAGTCCGTACGGAAGAGACGGAGACTCAGCCTCCCCTTGATCATCAAGCCGGACAGTCTTATACAACCCCCACACCGCCACGAAGGGGCCAACGGGCTCGCAGGTCACCCAGACGGCTTGGGGACTGGGTTCGCCGGTCCACCTGAAGGATGTAGCCTGGGGAGGGGTGTAGGCGGATCGCTGCCCCCCCCCCCCCCCCAGAGCAAAAGAGTTCAAAAGAATGATGTTCACACTTGTGTGAAGAAAAAAAAAAAAAAAAAAAAAAAAAGTGAGGCATTTAAAGTGCATTGGAATTGTTGGTTTCTTCCTTTGTAGATGCTCTACCACACATATGTCAGAGTCAAGGCCCGCGGGCCACATCAGGCCCGCGAGAGGGTTTTACCTGGCCCGCGTGATGATATTAACCTATTATTAGATTCGACCCGCATATAAACTGTACTACATTTCCCACAATGCAACAGGGACGCGCGAGCGGAGCATAGTGGGAGGCGGCTTAATTTATTCAGCAGTCATTCAGCATCAGTCATTAGCATAACAGCAAAAGTTAATTTACAGATACCCATCAACAATGGCAAAACGGAAGGTGGACGGTGAAAACAGGGGCTTTCAAACAAGGTGGGAGTTGGAGTACATGTTCACGGAGGTAGCTGGAAAACCTGTTTGTCTTCTATGTGGAGAAAGTGTGGCGGTGATGAAAGAATATAATATGAGACGGCATCATGAAACAAAACACACAGACAAAAACAAGATTCTGGACATGGAACAAAGGCTACAGAAGGTCGAGGAATTAAAACGAGGCCTCAAATCTCGACAGAGTCTGTTCAGAAAAGCCCGGTCGAAAAAAAACTCATAACATAAATTTTATGTTATGAGTTTTTTATATAAAGGACATTTGTATTTTGTGCCTGCTGAAATTAAAAATGACTGACAGAGTCATAAGAAAATATTGCTTTATTTATCCAATCATATTGTAATATATTTGTTATGTTTTCAGTAGGTTAAATCTTGGTTTTAATGAAGATTGGACAGTCCGGCCCTCGGCTTGTGGCCAAATGTTTTATTTGGCCCTCCGTCCATTTGACTTTGACACCCCTGCTCTACCATGTATGTTAAAGAGATTTGGTTCTTCACTCCCATTATTGATAAGCTATGGTTATTCTAGCTTATGGAGCTTGTCACGTATACATCTGTGGGAAATCGTTAAAGTGTCCTGGAGCGATGTTAAGGGCCTAATCATCATCCAGAGTGGGGGTAGTGTTGCAGGCATGTGTTTGGCCAGCTATGTGGGGCGGGTTGAGCATGACCTGTGAACCAGGAAGGGCGGGGGATCGGGGTGTGCTGTGCTCTGGTGGTGGGAGAGTCGGAAATAAAGTTGACTGGAAGCAGCCGGCAGCCGTGTTGTTTTTCTCTGCCTAAGTCAGGCCGCCCCTTACCACGGTTTGGGGCTGAACACGCTGACAGGTAACAACCGGTTACCGGGACATAATTCACCCCGGAACTATCGATAGGGAAGGTGTTGCCACCCGGAGGGGTAGGCGCGAGGGACGGGTGTTTTCCGCTGTGTGTGCTGCACTCTGGTGGTGGAAGTGTGAAAAATAAAGTTGACTGGAAGCAGCCGTTCGCCGTGTTCTTTTTTGGTATTGAAATCCTTAAGCAAAGATTGATTTAAGCTGCTTTTGTATCGATATAAGCAGACCAAATTGGCTGGCGGGAGATGAAAAGGGCATCCTAGTAACCGGATTATCATAATAACCGTGTATCGTACTAACGGAGCTAATTAGATCATAAAAGACTAGAAATCTGCCGGGAAATGAAAATAGTATCGTAATAAGTAGTAATTAGTTTTAACCGATATCGATATAACGAGACTTTACTGTACTTGTCCAGATCATGAATTTGCCTCACCACCATCACTCTTGCCTCTTCTGGTGACCCATTTTGTTTTATGAAGACCTTGCAATTTCGGACCCATGTTTGCTGGCTTTTCCATTGTTTCTTTAGTTGGTGTGCTTTTCTTGTGATGTCTGCGTTCCGTTTTGTCAAGTGCTCGTTAATGTAGATATCAGTACCTTTAAGTTTGCGTTCTTGTTTTAGCAGTTCTGTTTTTTCCTTTTTGTTGGCGAATCTGATTATTACTGCGAGTGGTCTTCCCTGTGTAGGCAGAGGGTGACAAGCTTCGATATTTTTCATTTCCAGTTCAATTCCCAAGTTGTGTAGCTGGGTCATCACCTGCTGCTCAACTGAGCTCATTTCAGAATCGCTCGGTTCGCCGGTCTCTCTTTCCTCAGGCACAAGAGCCCGAGCATACGAGCACGGACGAATCTTGATACCTGTGATTATGATGTCATTTGATCTTGTATATTGCTCCAGATCGTCCACTCGTTATTCTAGCCCCAAGATCCTTCGCTCCCTTTTGGCGTCTCTATCACTCATTCTTTTCATCTCTTCCTCCATTGCCCCGAACCTCCGTAGTAGCTGCTCCTGTTGTGTTAGCACCATGCTCACATTGGCACTCAGGGAGTCCAGTGTGCTCCTGATCTCTTCCGGAGCAGGTCCCTTTTTCGGTGGCATTTTCTCTCTCTTTTGTTTTTTAATTAGTTGTAGAAAAAGTGTGTTCAGAAGTTAAGTAGTGGGATGGGAAGATGGAGAGAGTACTTCAAAGAGTTGATGACAGAGGGAGCTGCTTTGAGTCTTTGTAGATGTGGAGAAAGCCTATGACGGGTGCCTACAGAGGAACTGTGGTATTGTATGAGGAAGTCTGGAGTGACAGAGAAGTATGTTCAAGTGGTGTAGGATATGTATGAGGAATGTAAGATGTGCTGGAGGTGTGACAGAAGAGTTCAAGGTGGAGGTGGAACATCAGGGATCAGCTCTGAGCCCAGTCTAGTTTGCTATGGCGATGGACAGGCTGACAGATAAGCTTAGAAGAGTGGAGGTTTGCCCTGGAAAGGAGAGGAATGAAGATTAGCCGTATATATGTGTGTGAATGCGAGGGACCCAAGTGGAAGAGTGAGGTTACAGGGAGAAGAGATACAGAAGGTGGAGAATTTGAAGTACTTGGGGTCAACAGTCCAGAACAATGGAGATTGTGAAAAGGAGGTGAAGAAGCGTGTGCAGGCAGGATGGAACGGGTGGAGAAAAGTGTCAGGCGTGATGTTTGATAGAAGAGTTTCAGCTAAAATGAAAGGAAACGTATACAAAACTGTGGTGAGACCAGCCATGTTGTTTGGTCTAGAGACAGTGGCACTGAGGAAAAGACAGGAAGCAGAACTTGAAGTAGCAGAGATGGGGATGCTGAGGTTCTCATTGGGAGTGACCAGGATGGATAGGATCAGGAAGGGGTACATCGGAGGGACATTACATGTTAGAGGCCTTGGAGATGAAGTCAGTTATCAGTCAGACTGAGATGGTTGGGACATGTCCAGAGGAGAGATAGTGAATATATTGGTAGAAGGATGCTGCCAGGTAGGAGGCGTAGAGGAAGACCAACGAGGAGGTTTATGGATGTAGGGAAGGAGGACATGAGACAGATGCGGAAGACAGGGTTGGATGGAAGCGATTGATTATGAATGAGTTCTGTTACAGACAATACGTATTTGCTGGATACGAGAATAAAATGAGTACATTTGGTCATTATCTGTATTCGTGTTTAAGGAAAATGCTCATTATGTATTCACTCTTCATGCTCTGTGATTGGCCAGACTCAAGCGGCGATCACAGAGGAGGTACGCTGCTTACCCAAATAAATCAATACTTAAGATTTACAAACAAATGAAATTAATTATTAATTAATCAATTCTTACACTTGATTGTCTCAGCTTTGCACCGTAATGTTGACTTTTTTAAGGGCTGAACGGAAGCGTAGAAGGAATGTTGGTACATGGTGGGCCACCAATATTCGTTGGACTGCAGACTGCAGACACTGTAGACGATGACATGAATTTCTGACAAAGCATCTGATTTTATTTGACATGAACCACATCCAATGACAGTGTGACAGAATTTGTTTGTCAAGACAAGTTAGGAGAAATCGCACCATTGAAGGGAACTGCTGCAGCTCGGTGATGCATAGTGAAGAGACAAGTCACTGAGGTATATAATATTGTGGGCCCTTGGGTTCGTGTCAACAGGATCCAAACTTACATACAGGTTAACATATTGTGCTTGGAATAACTTTGGAAAGCTCAAGCACTCACATGAGATGTTCTTGCATTGTCCATGTTGGGACGCCTCTGGAGATCTTTTCCCAGCCCACAGGTGAAGACAAACCCATCTAGAACAGGGTGGTGAACAACCTATGAGAATCCACCTTCCCCCATTTGGATAGCACCAATCTCTACTGAAAAAGGTAGGAAGGCCAACAATAAATTATAAAAGTTTATTCAAAACTTGCCATCAAATTGAGTCGGCTGCAACAGAGGAATATCACAAAGTGACTCAAGTGCTTCACTTTTTCAAGGAGTTGATCTTACTTGCCTGCCTACGTGTCGCTTTTTGACACTGCATGGATTCCAAGTAGCAAGCTTTCCCAGGATGTAAAAGCAGCTTGCTTGCAGGAATTGTGGCATTTCAAACAAACATTACACTAAGAAAATAGCAATGGAAACCCTACTAAATATCTCGGGTTCCATATTTGGATGGAACAGGTTAAAGTTACAGTGGGGGTGACTTTAAAAAAAGAAATATTAAAAAAACAACAAACGATTTAATATGCCAATAAAAACCCACCGTTTTACTTAAAAAAGCCAATAATCAAATGATGCACACCCACTTCAGACAGACCCATGGAGGGGCACTCACACTGAACAATATGAAGGAAAGTGCTGGTGTTCCTGCCAGAATCCTCCACATGGTTTTTGTTTTTAACAATGTCAAACCATCATTTAAAACTAATGATAAAAATGCTGTGAATGATGAAACATCAGCCAAGTCTCATGTGCACAATAACTAGTGATGACAGTATTTGAGCTGTAAAATAACCAATAAACACCAACATTACCTTCATTTGCCTCCTACCTTTTACTAAGTAGATTTTTATTTTGAAATATTCTTCTATGACTAGCTGGAAACTGTCACTCTGTTGTTTTCCATCCATCCATCTTTTGTACCGCTTATCCTCACAAGGGTGGGCGTCTGCCGGAGCCTATCCCAGCTGTGAGAGGTGGGGTCCACCCTGGACTTGTGGCCAGCCAATCACAGGGCACATATAGACAAACAACCATTCCCACCCACATTCATACATATGGACAATTTGGAGTGGCCAATGGAATATGGAATGGGGGAGGTAACCGGAGTACCCGGAGAAAACCCACAGGGAGAACCCAGGTCTTCCCGATCTCCTGACTGTGTGGCCAATATGCCAATCACTCGTCCACCGTGCGACTATGGTTGTTTTCAGTGTTAGACATTCATATGGAACGGGAATATGTGATGATGGAAAGAGGAAAAACAAAGTTAGTAAAAAAGGTAGCCACCACCCTTCTATGGAAACGACACAAATGGAAAGGTGGTGTTGTACTTCTTCAATGACAGGAGGAGGAGCTTCAATAAGGCAAAGTTCTGTCCTCATTTGTGATATCTCTATGAAATTCAACAGTCCATATTGTCACAATAGGGCTTGGTTGTGAAAAGGCACGTGACTGCCTTCAGCTGACCCTTCAACACTATTTGACTGTTCTAAGATGTTCTCCACTCCTACGATGGAGAACTTACACACGCTCCCCCAGACGGTGGTAACGTCACAGTTCTACACTATTGGGGGAGAAACAGCAGTGTGCTTCCAAAGAATGGGATGTGGTCCAGAGCCAGCCTGGTCAGCTTGGTAGTCACCAAGAGGTCCACTTTTGGGTCCATGGTCAAGATCACCTCCACAATTAGACAGGCTCTTTTTGTGCAAGACAGTGGATGTAAAATGAAGAAAAACACCCCAAATGAAGCAAAGATGATAAAAGTAGCTCCTGTTTGTTTGGTCTTTGACGAAGCTTGATGGGTCATTTAGGAAGCAGCTTGTGTTGCAAGATGAGCATCTTTTGTCGGGGTCACCAAGCCGTAGACTTTCAGGAAAGGTGCCCCCCGCCTCAGTCAGCACACTGCCATTTTGCACATTTTTCTAGCATGGTAACTTCAGAGCGCCCCCTGCCGGCGACACTTAATACTGATGGTGAGGTTTCCGCTGTCAGGTGGAGGAAGGTCCTTCCTTCCCTTTGAGGCAGGTAGACAGGAAGAGGGCGTTAGAGGTGTGAGGACTTAAAGTGCAAGAGGGAAAGTTTCAGCTCTTCTCCGTGTTCCGGTGTGCCTTCCTGCCACTGAAAAGTGAAGGGCCTTTTTTTGTTGTTTTTCTAATCTGCATGATTGTTCAGACCAAAAGCAATGAATTGTTTCCTGGCGATCATGAAAGATCTCCTATAAAACATCAGCAATGTTAGAGAAGTAGGAAGCACACTTTATACAGTACAGCCGCCGTACTTTCAGGACAAGACTGTGACAAGACTGTGCTGACTTCATGCCCCCCCATGGTCACTATGGCTCCATGGACCCCCTTGCAGCCGGATCACATGTTGTAGGCCACGTAGATGGGGTCCAGTTGATCGGCCAGGAAGGAGTCCCGCAGGTGCATCCGCTGCTTCTCTCCTCTGGAGTTGATGGGGATCACTCCCGGGTCCACGATGACCACAACACCAACGATGAGGTGGTGCTCCTCCAGGATCACGTTGGTAACCAGGGGCACCAGGTCCAGGGCCTCCTGCTCGGAACCACTTAGCTCGGCCACCACCACCAGCAGGTTGGTCCACGTAAACACAGCACTGGAGAACACAAGTGGAGGTCTGGTGTCAGCAACACGTAACGAAATACGGAGGAAGCGCTGCCTTTAGATGTCCCTGTAGACATACTAGCTGGAATCTGACCCTCATCAGGTGGAGGAACTATACCAGCCACACCAGCGTCACACTATGTGCAATGCAAAAAGACAGGAAATACACACAAATACTACTATTAATAATATACACTAACGTTTGAATGAAATCCCAACGTCGCAAGTTAACGTCGACTGCTTCATTGTTTTTGTACATCTACAGTGCACTAATGTACAAGACCATCACCCAGTGTGGACCACCGCCCTAGCGGATAATGCCTGTGCTGGCGCTTCAAAGGAAAACGATATATCATTTTCAAAGAATTTAACTCACCTTCCCTTATTTTATTCTGTTAATTAGTTCTCTTGAACTAAACAAATAGTTATTCAAGTATTTGCTTCCCTTCCCATGTATTCATATTACTAAAAATATGCATTAAATGCAATTCTGGTTTGTGTTAAATCCTTTCACACAATTTTAAAAATCAGTTCATTTTTTATAATGACCTACTTGCCAGTGGCCCTTGGAATTGTCTAACTTCCCACCCCTTTCGGCCCCCCCGGTCGATAGCACTCACCATAAATAGATTGAAAAATGTAAAGTTAATCCATGTGAGCAGTATCAGTACCAGCACCAGCACCAGCACCAGCACCAGCACCAGCACCAGCACCAGCACCAGCACCAGCGGATCTCACTCATGGATGATCAGTAATCAAAAGCGTGATTGGAGCATCCCTAATAGTTAAGACTGTTGTATTGTTATTACATCTTAATTGTGGTTTTCCAACGATTAAAAAGATTAATCAGATGAATCACAGTTGTTTTAATGAATTAATCATCACCATTAGCAACCATGTCTGTTTCATTAATAGGAAGATAACTGACAGGATTTGAGATACATAGATTGTACACAACTCAGAAAACATTTGGGGCAGGTTGTGCAAAAAGTGCATCAGAGATATTTTAGATGCAGACCGTTATATATACTTTTTTTTAATATAAATGTTTTTATTATATAAAATACATATTTTTTCATATTTATATTATATACATATAATATCATCATCTCCAAATGATCAATCAAGCTAAAAGACCATCAAACCTGACTCAACTGGAGATGTTTTGGAAAGAGGAATGGTCCAAATTACCTTCAACCAGAATCCAGACCCTGATTGGAAGCTATAGGAAGCATTTATTTCTGATAAAGGAGGATCTACTAAATATTGATGTTGGGGTGCCCAAATGTATCCACCTGCCTACTTTTGTTGAAATAATGATTGCACACTTTCTGTAAATCCTATAAAGTTCATTTCCCTTCTCATCTATCCCCGTGTTGGTCTGCCATATGATATATTTACCTGGAATGGATGATCCCAACCACAAGTCATTGAGAAAGAAAAGTCGGATGCCCAAACTTGTTCATACTACAGTACATACAGTATATGGTGTTGGAATTATACTGCTGTTAATGTGTTCAGGTCAGAAAGAAGTTAGAAAGGAGCATCAGACTGTGTGGGGATGCTCCATTGTGCTGCTGTCTGCCGTCATAACAGATGCGTGCTTGCTCTGGGGCGCATTGATTAATTACACAAAAAAACGTTTTCATTTATTCCTGTCACTGTAAATGTGAACAAATTGAAGCATATTGTGTTCAACTTGTTTAGTCTGACTGGACTATTAAAGGACTATTAAACCAATGATGCTCTTTCTGCCCTATACATGTAGTTAGAATGTAGTATTCTCGTGTTAAACCAGCTGGAATAGGTGCAGATGTGGAGGATCTATAAAGCTTTCTCTGCGGGTTACCGTGTGTAGCTGCTCTCTGGGAGTCCACAAATCAATACAAAGGGCTGAAAATGAGCATCATAGGTCTCCTTTAGGAAAATTAGTTGGTGGGTGGGTCTGTTACCTCTGGTAGCAAAGGTGGACACGTTTGCCAATAAATGAATCCCTTTCCCTCAAACGTATAGTGGAACTGCAATGTGTCCAATGAAATATGAATATCATTGTGTATCTATGCCCTAGGCTATCTCACCTCTCTGCGATGCTGCGATGAGCTCGAGACACCGATGTCTCAATGTCGATGGGGTGGTAACGCAAGCCCCTCAGCTCCAACGTTTCATCCAGGGAGCCCACTACAAACAAGGCATCATGGCGATCTGCAACAGAAAAGCAAACATTATTAGTTTATTACAGTAAAGTCTCGTTATATCGATATTGTCGGGAGTCGGAAAAAATATCGATATAACCGGACTATGATGATATATCCGATCCTGCGCCGAACTGCATTAAAAGTGGGCAATAATGCACTCGACATTGTTCTATAGTATAGAACAATGTCGAGCAGCTTAAATCAATCTTTGCTTAAGGATTTCAATACCAAAAAAGAACATGGCGAACGGCTGTTACCAGTCAACTTTATATTTCACACTTCCACCACCAGAGCACAGCACACACACCGATTCCCGCACTTCCTGGTTCACAGGTCATGCTCAACCCGCCCCACATAGCTGGCCAAACACATGCCTGCAACAGAAGAACCAACTGCGTTTGTGGTTTCTCTTGTGTGTATAGAATCTATACACACGAGAGAAACCACAAACGCCAGCATGTACATATGAAAAACAGTGATTATTGCAAGCGATAAAAAGATATCTGAATACAACACAATTAAATACATGTATTTGTACGCTTGTGTCTTCGTTGGAATAGGTGTGTATGCTATGTCAGTTGGTTCTTCTGTTGTCTGTTTGGCCAGCTATGTGGGGCGGGTTGAGCATGACCTGTGAACCAGGAAGTGCGGGAATCGGTGTGTGTGCTGTGCTCTGGTGGTGGAAGTGTGAAAAATAAAGTTGACTGGAAGCATTTGGTATTGAAATCCTTAAGCAAAGATTGATTTAAGCTGCTTTTGTATCAATATAAGCAGACCAAAGTGGCTGGCGGGAGATGAAAAGGGCATCGTAGTAACCGGATTATCATAATAACCGGGTATCGTACTAACGGAACTAATTATATCATAAAAGACTAGAAATTTGCCGGGAAATGAAAATAGTATCGTAATAAGCAGTAATTCGTTTTAACCGATATCGATATAGCGAGACTTTACTGTACTTATTAAATGATTAGTTATGAGGGAAAAAGGCCTGTTCTGTTATTGAAAAATCCCATCTGACCTCCACTGGCATCCAGTAACTCAGTCCTCTTGATGAAGCCCAGGTAGCCTGTTCGGGCCCATAGAGTGCTGGGCTCCCCAAAGCTGAGTCGTGTGTTGAAGTGGTCAGCCTGCAGGCTCTCTTCCCCATAGATGGTGTAGTAGCCACTGGCACTGTGAGGACTGTTCACCCAGATCTGCACACAATGTTTAGAGTCACAGAGTCAGTCTCATTTGTGTCAAAAAGATGCAATTCTATGTTCGTCTATGCCATCATCTGTCCACTTACCTCGCCAAGATGAGAGTCTCCAAGTGGACCTCTGGTCTCTGGGTTTACAATAATGACCCTCACGCCTGGTAGGATCTTAAAATACAACACATTGGACATGAAGAGTTGCATTTTCAGGTCTGTCACGGTACATATTAGCATTGTATAAATACATCAATAATCAATACTTACAGTGCCTGATTCCATGAGTGGAAGACTTTGTGGCGCTCCCCGTTCAACGAGCCTCACCCTGAGTGATGCAGATATTGTTTACGCTGTTGTCACCATGAAAAAAAATATGACTATAGGAGTCCAGTCTAGTCACCTGTCATGACGCAGAGACTTCATGTCTACATAGACGGTGGAGGGGTCTGGTCCAGCTGTGCCCTACGACACAGGCAGGGGGGGAAATACTCAATGTGAGAAGATTTGCAAAAACATAATCCTAAATGAACAATAAACAACCTATAAAAGTTCAACAATTAGAGCAATTCAGGAGCACGTGGGTGAGCAGTGGCAATGCTAACCTGCATACAAATAGCCAGGTTGACCCTGGAGCCAAAGGCGGTGCTGACGGCTCGTGACGAGAGGCCAAGATCTCTGAAGAGCTTGGAGAAGGACTGTGTGAGAGAAAGCCGGGGTCGCTCTTCAGCTATGACCACGCAGCTCCGCACGCAAGACAGATTCAGGCCACGTGCCTAAACACACACACATGTGATTGCTATTGTGAAGTTATCTTTGACAAAAACACACGCTCAGTTTTATCAGAAATGACAAGCACGTTTCCTAACTGAGACACAGATGACAACTGCCTGCACACTTTTTACCTTCAGCATCTCCGTCTGGGTCCCGAGGCCCTTTGTGCAAAGCTCCATGACAGAGTAGGAGCAGAATGTGTCTCTGATCTTGTACTGACTGAGTGTGCTCAGCCACAGAGGAAGTGAGCTCTCCAGCTCCAGGGGAGGGATGAGGATGGACTGGTGACCTGAGTAAACACTGAAGCGCTAAAAGGCTCAATATGCTGTAGCAACAATGATGCGGCTTGTTCCTATCAGCCTGTGTTTTTAAATACCTGGAGAGGCACCACAGGACAAAACCCAGGCCACAGTATGGATCCAGGCAGATGGCTATTTGACGTGAGGAGTAGAGTTCACACTGTAGCTTGATGGAGCGACACAGGGTGCTGACTGCACTGTGAGACATCTGACAAAAATACCACAACCTCTTACAAAGATCATCAACACAAACGCACACATTTTGGTGACATATGGTACGTACAGTGCATCCGGAAAGTATTCACAGCGCTTCACTTTTTCCACATTTTGTCATGTTACAACCTCATTCCAAATTGTATTAATTTAATCTCTTACCTCAAAATTCTACACAAAATACTCCATTATGACAATGTGAAAAAGTTTTTTTTTGACTTTTTGAATTTATTAAAAATAGAAAACTAAGAAATCACATTTACATAAGTATTCACAGCCTTTGCCATGAAGCTCAAAATTGAGCTCAGGTGCATCTTTTTTCCACTGATCATCCTTGAGATCTTTCTACAGCTTAATTGGAGTCCACCTGCAGTAAATTCAGTTGATTGGACATGATTTGGAAATATAATAACTGTCTATATAAGGTCCCACAGTTGACTGTGCATGTCAGAGCACAAACACCAAGCATGAAGTCAAAAGAACTGTCTGTAGACCTGCGAGACAGGATTGTCTTAAGGCACAAATCTGGGGAAGGATACAGAAAAATTTCTGCTGCTTTGAAGGTCCCAATGAGCACAGTGGCCTCCATTATTCGTAAATGGAAGACGTTTGGAACCACCAGGACTCTTCCTAGAGCTGGCCGGCCTTCTAAACTGAGCGATCGGGGAAGAAGGGCCTTAGTCAGGGAGGTGACCAAGGCCCCGATGGTCAGTCTGTCAGAGCTCCAGCGTTCCTCTGTGGAGAGAGGAGAGCCTTCCAGAAGGACAACCATCTCTGCAGCAATCCACCAATCAGGCCTGTATGGTAGAGTGGCCAGACGAAAGCCACTCCTTCGTAAAAGGAACATGGCAGCCCGTCTGGAATTTGCCAAAAAGCACCTGAATGACTCTCAGACCATGAGAAACAAAATTCTCTGGTCTGATGAGACAAAGATTGAACTCTTTGGTGTGAATGCCAGGCGCCATGTGTGGAGGAAACCAGGCACTACTCATCACCAGGCCAATACCATCCCTACAGTGAAGCATGGTGGTGGCAGCATCATGCTGTGGGGATGTTTTTCAGCAGCAGGAACTGGCAGACTAGTCAGGATAGAAGGAAAATGAATGCAGCAATATATAGAGATATCCTGGATGAAAACCTGCTCCAGAGCGCTCTTGACCTCAGTAGACTGGTCATGTACCTTGACCATATAGACAGTAGACATTAGCACACAGCCAAGATCTCAAAAGATTGGCTTCAGAACCACTCCGTGAATGTCCTGGAGTGGCCCAGCCAGAGTCCAGACTTGAATCCGATCGAACATCTCTGGAGAGATCTGAAAATGGCTGTGCACAGACGTCTCCCATCCAACCTGATGGAGCTTGAGACTTATTGCAAAGAAGAATGGGCAAAACTGCCTAAAGATAGGTGTGCTAAACTTGTGGGATCATATTCAAAAAGACTTGAGGCTGTAATTGCTGCCAAAGGTGGATCAACAAAGTATTAAGCAAAGGCTGTGAATACTTATGTAAATGTGATTTTTTTGTTTTCTATTTTTAATAAATTCAAAACATGTCAAAAAAAACTTTTTTCACATTGTCATAATGGAGTATTTTGTGTAGAATTTTGAGGTAAGAGATTAATTTAATACAGTTTGGAATGAGGCTGTAACATGACAAAATGTAGTGAAGCGCTGTGAATACTTTCCGGATGCACTGTACAATGAACAATAACCAAGCTCTTCATGTTCTTGTATTAACGTCTCTCTGCTCATGCCAATAGAAACCTTACATTATCATATTTCATCATCATCATATTATATATATTATAGAATCTCATCTGATTGTGCAGTGTGTACCTACCGCTGTTACTAGTGTGGGTCTACTGTATATTTTGACACTGTAACGCATCATTGATTGATTTACCTTAACTCCAGTCAACATGCCTGTGGTGGACACACTGAAGTCCAGGTAAGCCAACATCTCAGCTGTCGGGGGTTTGTAGATCTGTGGAGGACGCTTTCTGGGGAGATCATCTGAGAGAGAAAAAGGGGAAAAATCATAATCTACTTCTAAAATGACACCTTAATGGTGCAGTGTTTTCCTGGCAGTGAAGAAACATAACCCAAAGCCGAGCACCTGTATCAATGATGGTGGGCCATGTTTTGATATTGACGCTGGTTGCAGCTTCCCTGGACTTGAGGATCCTCATGAGAAGCTGAGTGGTGAGGATGCAGGCGGCTTTGCTCACCTGGAACATAACATTCCCAGACGTGGATCAGTGTTCAAGCAGCATGCTTTCATGAATTGTAATAGAAAGACTTGGTTCTGATTGACTAGTGACATGTTCAAACGTGAACCTGGAATTTAAAAAAAATTACAATATCTCATAATATAACGGCTTACAGTATATGGCAGTGGTTCCCAAAGTGGGGTACGTTTATTGCCATGGGCCATGGGCGTACGTGAATAAAAATGAAAAACAATTTGCGCCTACCACACAAAATTTTGAGTTCACCTGAACGCCTCACAGTGCCAGCGCATCATATCAAATAAGTAAGCCTGAATGATGACTTTGTGCATTAAGAGTGTTTTATCTTGAAGATGTCATTTATACTGGCGTTCCCATTCATCCCCACACGGGACGGCCGTGACAACCTGGCACTGGGATGGAGATTCACCCCACAATGAGGCTTTATCGTTTGGATTTCAGATACTATTAAGAAGGGGGCCGTGGTTCATTTAGAGTTGGGACACCATGGGAAGATTCCAGTCAGATCATGGGCACTTCATACCCAACAAGCAGGATCAAAACTAGCAACATACTGTCAGTGCTACAGTTGTAAATCAGAGCAAACACACCCAAAGTAGTTTTTATTTTATATGTTATAAGTACTATAGAAGTAGTTTATTTCTATATGATGATATTTACAAAAGCAAGTGCTGGTTTAGACAACAATACAAAATATTCTACTCCATCTTTTATGTCTGTGCATACTCACGTCAATTATCATGCGGACAGTGGGGAGCGTGGCAGCCAGGTTCTGTGGGTGGGGGGGCCGCACAGTCACAGGGATGACACCAGCATAAAGACAGCCATAGAAGGCAGCTATGAGATCAATCCCTGCAGAGGAAGGAGATACAAGACAAAGCTTGCTGACTAAAACTATTCTTCATGTGTATGGGAGAAGTGATGATGAAAAGGCAGAGGGGGTGTCTGTGTGTCTACCTGGGGGATAAAGCAGCACCACGTTGTCTCCTGTGTTGAGGCCTCCTCGCTCCATGAGGGTGGCTGTTATTTTCTCTGCTCTTTTGTGTAGCTGAGCACATGTAGCTGTGCACACTGGCACCCCCTGCAGCAAGAACACAGGAAGTACAGTTCATTTCCATCTGCCAAAATGGACCAGTATGTATGTATGCATTCATCCATGCCGAGTTTCTTGGATGGACAGGATGGCTTACTCCACCTTTGCATTCAACAGCACATAAAGAACATGGTCCGGGTCTGTCTGGGCTCTCCACTGAAGTGCTTCAGATAAGAATTGGTGCTGCAAAAACGACAAATAACTCTTACAGAGCTGCATTGTTGTTAAGTCAAAGCCATTTCAAAGACACAACACATCAAATGTTGCCTGAAATCAAATACACAATGTACAACAGCCAACAATGGACGACATCTTAGTGGTAACAAATACATTTGGAGTAATGTAAAGTAATGTAAAGAGCTCCGACTGATCGTTATCGGCCGATATCAGTGAAAAAGCACGGCATGGACATGTATGGGCCGATACTTGCTTTAAAACGTGCTATCTGCATGCTATCTGCAACCACTTTTGCTGTTCAGGTTGGCTGGAGGGGCCCAGCGGAGGGGGATAAACCTGCTTTTCATTCCAGTGAATGAGAAGACTAGAAATAAATCCATTGTGGAATAGAAAAGGTGAGTTGCGGATACCAGCATGTTGTTCATGTTCTGCTAAAACCAGCATATTGGCTTAGTTAGGCTTGGAATAAGCTATGGAAATAAATGATAAAGATGAGTAGCTCATTTTCATTGTGTAGAAAATCCTTGGTGAGCCCCAATAAAGCCAATAGTACATTTAAACATTTACACTGCATCTATGGGATCGGTATCGGACGGTTTCACTCATGGATTATCAGGATCGGTATTGGTAACATAAAACCATGATTGGGACATGAACTAATGTTTTGTCATTTTAAACCGACTTGATGTTAAATGGACATTATTCATGTTAAATATCTACCAGAGATATTCTGTTTGTGACCTATCGCTCAGACACACGCGAGCACATGACGGGAATGTGGCCGTGTCCACAGAGGGATGTTATGCCAGGTCATGCTGGGACCATCTGTACCTGCTAGGAAGCCAAATACAGGAGGTAAAGGGGGGGTAAAGTTCACTTTAGAGCAGGGGTGGGCAAATATTTTGACTTGTGGGCCGCATTGAGTTAACAAATTGTCCCCTGGGGCCAGAACATACGTATATTTAACACACACTGACACTATTTTATGCTTATAATTTTCCTTGAATTATAATTTTATCTGTAAAAGTGTTATACTGTCAGCTGGATGTTCTCATGTCCCTTTTTTCAGGAGCACTTTAAACATCAGACCACATCAAACTATGTAATTTAATTTTACAGTTTTGTTTGTTTTGTTTTTTTTTAATAAATAAGACATCCGACTCACAAGTCATGTTGCCAGTTTGTATGTTAAAAGTTGCAATATTTAGAAAGCAACTGGCGGGCCAGATTCAAACGCTTAGTGGGCCGCATGTGGCCCCCGGGCCGTAGTTTGCCCACCCCTGCTTTAGAGGGATGCTGAAGCGAGAACAGCAACATACGTGAATACTAACGCACTGACTGAACACTACACAGTTGGCTCAAACCAAACAAGAATAGATTCAACACTCACAGCTTAGTACCAGCCACCCTCCATCAGACACATCATCAGAACGTGGGGGGGAGGGGGCAAGCCATGCTATATACACACACACACACACGTGCGCACATAGGAGCGGATACAACAATCAGAGGTTCACACCAAAACAATCCTTTGTAGTGACTTTATTCTACAATACAGTAAACCTCGGATATATCGGATTCAATTGTTCCCACTGTTTTTTTCCGATATAAGCAAAATCCGTTATATGCGTATACCGGAAAATGTCCGTTTTACGCATATATCGGATTTATATCCGGTATATGCGTAAATCGGATTTTATCCGTTATAAAAAGGCATTTCCTTGACTATGTTTCCAATGTACCTGGACTGGGCAATGAAAAGAGACGTAAGGTAATGAGAATTTAACTTTATTGGACTCTGAGCATAACAAATTGTTAATTAAGCTAGGCCCTGTTACGCCCGTCAGGCCTACGTTATTTCCAATAGTGAGGTTAAGATCTCATTCACTGCTGTGCTAGTATTATTGACATCACTCACTTTTATATTTGTCCTAAATCTGGAGCCAGGAGAAAGACAATAGCCAGTGACATCAACAAGATTAGCATAACGTAGGCCTACATGATCTTAACCTCACTACTGTTTTGGGATTTGGCCTCATGTAGACCTAGGGCCTACCCTTCCTGCCACATTCATTACACGGACGCGCAATGCCATGGGGGAACTTTCTTTAATCCATGTTCACAGCCAAAGCTGAAGATTATAACATCTTTGTATGAATTACAGACATGTACATGAGCATGTACAACAAAATAAAAAAAACATTTCTCAAATCTGTAGAAATGCCTTCTTGTTGCTATTAGGGAGGTTTAGAAACCAAACAATAAACGTAAACGCAAACGAACGCAGGCTATTGACAAGTCAGCAAGTTCCCATACATTTCAATAGCATGTGATGTCATTATCGTTTGCACTAAGGTTTACCGTTTGGTTTCTAAACCTCGCTAATAGCAACAAGAAGGCATTTCTACAGATTTGAGATTTTTTTTTTTTTCGTTGTACATGCTCATGTACATGTCTGTAATTCATACAAAGATGTTATAATCTTCTGCTTTGGCTGTGAACATGGATCAAAGATGGATCAAAGGCCACGATGCGGCCATCCGATATATGCGAGGGAAATTGGAACGGGACTGGAGACTTTGTCCGAAATAGGCGAAATCCGATATATGCAATGAATTTTTATTGGAAATGCATTACAGAAAAATTGGTTCTTTTTTATCTGTCCGTTGTGAGCGAATTTCCGATATATCCGAGTCCGATATATCCGAGGTTTACTGTATATATATTTATAGTTACTATATAGTTGTCGTTTAGTTATTTAAACCCAAATAAACTACAAAGTACAGTACATTGCATTTGGTAAATGTGAAGAACATCTCTTTGAGTTAGGCCTGCCATGATAATTGATAAATCACAAGGATTAAAAAAAGGAATTGAGGAGCATATATGCCTGTTATACGCTATATACCACACAGGCTGCCATGTGTCTGTCTACAGTGGCCCCCAGTATGTCGGGGCAGGGCCACTACCGAGAGTACACAGACGGAGTCCTGGTGGTTCCAAACGTCTTCCATTTACGAATAATGGAGGCCACTGTGCTCATTGGGACCTTCAAAGCAGCAGAAATTTTTCTGTATCCTTCCCCAGATTTGTGCCCCAAGACAATCCTGTCTCGCAGGTCTACAGACAGTTCTTTTGACTTCATGCTTGGTGTTTGTGCTCTGACATGCACAGTCAACTGTGGGACCTTATATAGACAGGTGTGTGCCTTTCCAAATCATGTCCAATCAACTGAATTTACTGCAGGTGGACTCCAATTAAGCTGTAGAAAGATCTCAAGGATGATCAGTGGAAAAAAGATGCACCTGAGCTCAATTTTGAGCTTCATGGCAAAAGCTGTGAATACTTATGTAAATGTGATTTTTTTGTTTTCTATTTTTAATAAATTCAAAACATGTAAAAAAAACATTTTTTCACATTGTCATAATGGAGTATTTTGTGTAGAATTTTGAGGTAAGAGATTAATTTAATACAGTTTGGAATGAGGCTGTAACATGACAAAATGTAGAAAAAGTGAAGCGCTGTGAATACTTTCCGGATGCACTGTATATATATATATTGAATTTTTTAAATGGTCTCAAAAAATGTTGTGTGATATTATTGTAAATATAACATAATATCAATTATAGACAATAGTTTGTAGGAAAATTATTGTCCAGCAAAATGTGTTATCGTGACAGGCCAACTTGGAGGAGTGGAAGAATAAGACTGTGTGTGTGTGTGTGTGTGTGTGTGTGTGTGTGTGTGTGTGTGTGTTGAATTGGGAAAGCTATTGGGCTGCTGGCCAGTTACTTTGAGAACACCATGTCATTTTAGTCCAAGCCTATAATTGTCCATTACGTTATCTGTGTGTGGACCCCTGCCATCTCTGAGCTCCAGGCCAAGCTGCTCATAGCTGAAAATGCACATCTGACTGACAGAAGAAGCAGCAGAAGCGAAGGAGGGGCCAGTCTAGAACCTTACCATCACTGTAGGCCACATACAGAGCTATATGTAAACCCAAATGGAACAAAAGGCAGTAAGACAAGCATGAAATGTCCTCAACATGCTGCATGACAGTGCAACATTTGTTAGTCGTGTTGCATTTTAATACACCGTAAATCTTACAATGAGTGGCGAGCTTGCCGTAGAATGGGCTGCAGTACCTTTCTAATCAGATCCTGGTCCTCCACTACACCCAGTTCTCTACCTGTGGCCTGGGCGATTCGTTTCCCTGCCACGAGGTTGCCCACCAGCATAGAAGCTGGACCAACGTCCACTAAACAGATGATACACATACAGTCATTTCCATGAAAAGCACAAAACAATCAAAGACTTGCAGGTTTCATTTCATTTAAAAGAACTCACCAGGCTGCTTCTGCCGTGGTTTGGGCATGTTGGTAACACAGGTGTGTGGGCACATGAGGATATTGCAGGGGTGCAGGTTTCCCTCTAGAAAGTTCTGCTTGGTTTCACAGATGTGGATGCCTCCGAAGGGTGTCTTTGGGAGGGTGTTGGCTGGAACCAGGGCAAGGCAGTACAACCCGGCCTGGTGGATAGTGTCGATGGCCTGCAAGGAAGATATGCATCATCTCATGCAGGAAGGCTACATGAAAATACATACAAACAGTACTTGAATCAAGTCAACAAAGGGATACCTGCAGAACTCGACTCATCCACTGAAAGCTGTCCTCTTCGCTGGCGTCAGGCCGCTGCTCTGCCACAATCACGATCCTCTCGTCATAAAACACAGTCACTGAGAACACGGCAATCCTTAACAGACAAACAAAGGGATGGAAAAAAGACATTCCAGATAAACACAGTCCAAACACACACCAATAAATAATACACATTATACACACACAGTGGTGTGAAAAGGTTTGGGCGCCCCTGACTGGTTGTTGGGAGCAGCCATTTCAGTTAAATATCATATACGAATAGATTTTTTATCATATATATATAATATATATATAGCAGACCAACACAGTGATAGATGAGAAGGGAAATTAATTTACAGAATGTGTGCAATAATTATTTAAACAAATATAGGCAGGAGCATACATTTATGCATCAGCATTCATTCATTCATTTTCTACCGCTTATCCTCACGAGGGTCGCGGGGGTGCTGGAGTCTATCCCAGCTGTCTTTGGGCGAGAGGTGGTGTACACCCTGGACTGGTGGCCTGCCACTCACAGGGCACATATAGACAAACAACCATTCCCACCCACATTCATAACTATGGACAATTTGGAGTGGCCAATTAACCTAGCATGTTTTTGGAATGTGGGAGGAAACCGGAGTACCCAGAGAAAACCCACGCATGCACGGGGAGAACATGCAAACTCCACACAGAGATGGCCGAGGGTGGGATTGAACTCGGGTCTCCTAGCTGTGAGGTCTGTGCGCTAACCACTTGTCCGCTATGCAGCCCATGCATCAGCATATAATCATCAAAGAAATGCTTCCTATAGCTACCAATGAGGGTCTGGATTCTGGTTGAAGGTAGTTTGGACCATTCTTCTTTCCAAAACATCTCCAGTTGAGTCAGGTTTGATGGTTATGATATATCTACCTCAATGGCTCATTTATGAAGGAACATCTTGAAATGTATCAGCCCAAACTTTCCCGCACCACCGTAGGTCAGAGTAGTGGATAGAGAAGGCAGTGGTTCACCTTCCCCTGTAAACTGTTTTGACAGGCTCCACTGCGAGGGCAGTCGCCACCAGGTCGTCGGCGTTATGGCGTCGCCTGCTCACCATCAGGAGCCCCTCGATCTTCCCCACAACAAATACCAGGCTGCCCTGTGAAAGACACACAGGCACATCTCAGCACCCTATTTTAATTGCTGACCGTAAACATACCAGTGCTTTATTTCTGTGTACGTGTTCCTTACTGGGCCAACGAATCCTAGCAGACCAGTACGGGTAAATGGAACTTCTCCTAACGGTGCACCAGACTGGTTGACAGGAATCACCTAAAGAAGAAAAAACGTAAAGAAAGTCCACTGGTGGAAAGTGGAAACAATGATCGATTGAAAAAAGAGCTCAAGATGTTCCAGATGCCTTTGTAAGTCACCCCATAAATGGTCATACCACTGTAAATAGTGTGGTGACGCGGAAGAAACATCTACATCTACTCTTAACCAGGAGTAGAAGTATTGAGCTATCCAGTCACTTGAAGTTGAGGAGTTTGGACGGACCTCAAATGTGTTTTTGGTGACACCAGGAAGGCCGTAGTACATGGTGCCTCCTGCTCGAGAACTGATCACAATCTCTCCTATCTCATCAGTTTTGCACAGCTGAGGAGATCCGTCTGGTTTCACGATGCACATGAGAGCTGAAATACACATTTAGGTCAGAATGTTGACATATTTTATGATGATGCTGGAAGGAGTTGGAATGTGTGGCATCATGTACGGCAAACCTCCAGGCATGATATGGCCCACATCTTGAACAGTTAGAGCTGAATTCTTGTCCTCGGTGTTAACTCGAATTACACCGTGGCTCAGCCCGCCCATGGACAGGATGGCCCTGGCTGGCAGAGGAGCTCCTCGTGCACCAGGCCTGCAGCGAGCAAAGGAGGAAGTGATAGCATGAGCTGTACTAGACAGAAAGGCAGCAGAAAGGTCACATTATTTTATTATTTTATGTATTTATTGTTTTAAATACTTAAATAAATAATGATTAGTTTTATTATAATTATATATATATATATATATATATGTGTGTGTGGGTGTGTGTGTGTGTATATGGCCATATGGATATACGGGGGGGGGGCTCTGCGGGGGTCTGGCGCAGGGCGTTCCAACTATACCGCCCGGTCCTCCATGGGGCAGTGTGCCCGGGCCTCTCCTGTCCTGGCCGGGGCGGTCCTATGTCGGTGGTCAGGCCTGGGGTTACCTGGGGCGGGCCGGGTTCTGCTTCCTGGGGGTGTGTGGGGGGCGGGGGGCGGTGCCTCCGGCCGTGGACGGGCTCCCTTCCGGCTGGCGGGGGCGCCCCTGTGCCCACGGGTGTGTGGCCTTCGATGCCCTTCTGCCCTAGTGGGGTATGGTCTCCCGCGGGTCTCGGGGGTGCGGCTCTCCTCCGGCCTGCTGGCGCCCTGTTGCCGGTTGGGATTGCTCCTCCATGGCCTCTTGCTGGTCTCTTCGGGGAGTTGCTTCGGGGGCGGGTCTTGGGGAGTCGGCCCTGGCTTTGCCCACACCCACGGGGCCGGAGGATCTCTGGCGGTGGGGGCTTGAACTGGCTGCGCGGGGCGGGGTTTGCTGGGTGGTAGAAGGCAGTCTCTCTCCTTTTGTCATTGTCAGTGACAATTACACATTCACACACTCGCATTCACATACACAACACACCTCCATATGGACACTCACAGCACATGGGTGCTTCTCTATACAATCTACCATTTTATCCCTGATGTTTATATGCTATTGGTATGCTATTATTACAGTAATAATGATGTCAAGCAGTGAGATTTTAATTACTGTAACCGTATGGTTGTAATTGTGTTTACTATCACGGTTCATATCTTTATTGTTACTATTGCTACTGGTAAGTTGGACTGTTTCATTTCACTGATATCATCTCCATTATGACCCTTAGCCATCATTGACATTTAACTGTTCTGTTTGTCTCTGTTGTTGTTATGGGAATTCTTGCTGCTGCTGTTTTTGTCTCTCCCTCTACTTCCCCCCCCCCAACCCCACCTTTCTCTTCTTCTTTTCTGTTCTTCTTCTTGCTCCGGTCCAGTCGCTCCAAATGGCATAACAAAAACATCAAATAACGGCAAATAAAATTTCATGGTACAGGGAAGTTGTAGCCAACACCTTTCCTGACACAGAGCAAATCTGTCTAGCATGTAAGGGCATTTAGATCAACAATACTATCTGCCCCAATGGCTGGACGGGACAAAAAAAAAAAAAAGAAAGGTCACGTTATGCTGTGGTGAAGTCACAACATTTAGTTAGTTATTTGTGGAAACGTATCTGTTCCTTTGTCTACTTCCTCCTACTGTGTTCATATATAAACTGAGGCGGTGAACGAAAAAAGCAGCCCCTTCTGTGACTTACTAAATGTCTCAGACTGAGTATGCCATGGGCATGTTCAGCTGGAAATGGCCCCCGGGTTGGACTGCACCTATTGTACCTGCGTATGGCCACCGTCAAGGCCTCGGGAGAAGTGGCACAAGGACAGATAACCTCAGGCTTTAGACCATGAGACTGGAACACATTCAGGAAGGCATCACATGATGACACAGACCCTAAGAGGACACAAAGAGGGTGAATCATGAACAACAAAATCAAACATGTACAGAAGGATGCCACTCACATGGGTTTGCCCCGTCAGCTACTATTAGCATCCGTATGGAGGACAGGTTGGTGTCTCTCTGCTCTTTGTGGGCCATCATTGCCCAGTGAAGGTCACGGCACTTCACCAAGGCCACACGAGCTGGAGAATGACAAGAGGACAGGACAGGTACTATGTTACAGTTATAGCCAATATAAGGCAATATAAGGCAATAAAGGCAATGATGAAAACAACCTTTGTGGATGTGGACTCTCTGCACCCAGGATATCGGACAGGCTTTCATAACGGCATATGGCACAGCGATGGTGTGAATTCTATTCATGACACTCTGAGGGAAAAAAATAGCTGTTGTCACCACAGTTGGCTGTTAAGTAGTCTCTTAACCACGGAGTTGGTGGCAATTATCTCACCGTTAAGACACCATGCCACAAGCCCATATCCTTCTTACAATCCAGCACATTAACCAACGTCTCCCCTGGCACGAGAAGCAGGAACACATTAGCCAATGAGGGAGTGATGCACAAGGATAACGAGTGATGTGACGCACTGACCTTCACAATAGTTACAGGCCTGAGTCAGGGCCTGACAGTGAGTCAGCATGGAAATCTTAGACACGGCGACTCCCATCACCGTTCCTTCCTTACTGGCTTTGTACTTCAGTGGACAACGGGCAAATGAAGAGGTCGATCAGGATATGTCACACTAAACTAAAGAATATACGGGAAGTACCTCGATGTAGACAGTGTCGGTGTTGGCGGTGGGAATATGAGGCTGCCAGTCTTTGGATGGTTTGGTCAGGTACTTGGTGTCTGTCACCACCCATTTCATTCTTGGCCATCCTGGTTATGATGAGAGTATGTTAGCTAATATCATGAAAGAGATCTCTCTATTCTCTTCCATCCAGCAGATGGAGCTTTTTTTTTTTGTCAGGCTGCGGCTGCTTTGGCTCCCGGTAACACAGACACTTTATCTATCTAGCATAGGGGCTGGCTGACCTTTGAACTGGATGATCTCTCCATTTGGTGTCTTGGGCAGACCTTTGAGACAGACCTCACTGGTCAGTGCCAGACTGACGCCACAGCTGCCTAGCAGAAAGCCGATCTGCTGACTGCCTGCATCCTTTGAGAGATAAGAAGAAACGTATGACATGCTGGGATTGACTGGCATCCAGTAAATGACCATAGATGGTTGTTACTGGGAGCACATCTTATTCCGGATTAGAAAATGCTACTTTATTTGACACTTTGAACACTGCAGCTTAAACAATGATGCAGCTAAATTATGGCTAAATCAATTAGAGTTCCTGTGATGCTTGCAGTGCAGATTCAGGAAGTAGTGAAATGGAGTAGTAAAGTGGACCGCTGGCAGCGGTCTGACATGTTAAGCAAGTTTGATCGAGTGTAGAATTACTACAGCTTCTGTTGGACCACGGCAAATGTTGAACTGAAATTAAAACATGTCACACGTCTCAGTCAGTCATCGCAGCTAACAAGTGAAGCTGGCAACACGGAGCGTAAGTCGGATTTGCAAGGTTTGTAGTGTGTCTTTCAGTGTAAGTACCCCATGTTACCACAAGGACATCTACAGCTTACAGACAAGTGCAACCTATAAAATATACTCCCCCCTTTACTGTCCATGAGTAACATCCTCACCTGTCTCGACAGCGGCACCTCAATCGGCACTGGGATGACCTCAGCCAACAAACATCCATAGAATGCTACCCAGAACATTCCCGGGTCACTGTTTGGATAGACCAATGCCACCTAACATACAAAAGATCATTCATTTCAACATTGTGTGCACGGCATGTGCACCCTGTGGCTGGCGTGCACTTACTCGATCTCCAGGTTGTAGCACAGGTTCCGTCTTTGTGCCAAGTTTATTAAGCAGCGTGTAGGCCAGCTTTAAACTGCGACTCCACAGTTTGCCTGTGGGAAGGAAAGTTCAATGGATTGTTTCTTATGTTGGATGCTTTAGACGCTTTGGATGCTTTAAAAGTACTGCTCACCATAAGTGAGAGTGTAGAGAGGTTTGCCTGTGATATCCAGAGCTGTGAGGGCAGGACTCTTGGCTTGAGTTGCACCCCAGCGGGCCAGGGCTGCCTGCAAGGCAGGCGGCCAGTTACTAACGACACCAAGGGGCTCCCCCTTCACCGGGATGATTTGACGCCCCTCGGGCTTGGGGGTGTTGGGGTCTGGCTGGGGAACTGGAGGGCACCAAGATTTGGATTAAAGGGTATAGATGTCATCTGTCAGAATGGATGTATCTTCACCTTCTACTATTTCTTCAGAGTCGTCAAGGAAGAATTCACTGAGTGGTGGTCTTTTAGGCCGCTTGAGTGTGTTTAGCAGCTGCTGGATTTTAGTGGACACTCTGCTGCTGACGGGCACACCTGGGCAAATACCAAAGACAGCAACCAACGTCACAAGCAAACAAATGGAGCCCTTGTGTACATGCAAATCTAAGACAAATCTCAGTGGTAGCACACACGCACAGAGAAAGGTTCTGAAGCACAGGCTCACAGTCAGATCATCATCAGGAGCAGGGAAGATTTGAAAGGAGAATTTGCTACTTCGACAGACACAGGTTGGAAGCATTGAAGGGAAATTGAACACAGGAGGTTCTCTAAGTCTAAACCTACACC
The DNA here is from genome assembly GCF_037039965.1 of Doryrhamphus excisus. Lineage (NCBI taxonomy): Eukaryota > Metazoa > Chordata > Actinopteri > Syngnathiformes > Syngnathidae > Doryrhamphus > Doryrhamphus excisus. The sequence goes on from NC_136373.1 coordinate 10,718,600, forward strand.
AATGAAACACACAGGCTGGAAAGCAAGCCAACACGGGCCTCTTAAGCATCCCTCCTGATGCAAGGTTTGATTTATATTACCTTTTCTCTTTCCTTTTTTAAGGAAAGGCAAGACATGGAGGTATTAATGGACCCAAAAGAAAGAACAGAAAATATCTGTGATTAGCGGCATTCAAATCATAGCAACATGAGGACGCTTTAATGATGGAACACACAATAAGAATGTTGAATGCTGAATATTGTGGAAAGGAGCTTTAATGCAGTCCCTCAACTGCAGTGGTTGCCACATCAATGACCAATAACCAAGTTTTACATATCTATCATATCTATTTGGAATGAGAGCTGATTTGGCTTTTCTATAGAGACACACTGATCTTAGATCCCCAACATATGACATGTGTGTGTTTGTGTACGTGTGTGTGTGTGTGTACCGTCAGCAGTGTCCAGCATGCTAGAGCGGCTCTGCCCACGGCTCATGCCTCTAACAGCAGGAGGAAGGTCCACCCTGGAACCTCTGTCTTGAGGAGTAGAGGATGTAACATCTGGAGGGACACTGTTTTCTAATGGGGAGACATTGGAAGAAGGTTTGAAGTGGCCAGGAATAAAGCAGAACGTGATCTAATGTGTTGATTTGTGCCGTCTCCTAAATGTACCTATGCGGGTCTGAGCCAGTACATCAGTCAAGACAGAAGCAGCGAGCTGGGGCTGAGGCTGGCTCTTGGGCTCTCCATGGGAGAGGGTTGAGGATGCTGATGACGATGTGGAGGAGCTTTGGACAGAACGATTGATCCAGTAATCGGGGCTCTGCAAGCCCTGAGCTAGGGCAGCCTTTCTGCGGAGAGAGCCCTCATCCTCTGATGCAGAAGAAGTGTCTGGCGGGAAGACAAAATGGAATTTGAAGTCTGTCTCCATTATCAATAGTAAACTGTAGACTGATGTCTATTTCATCTAATGGATGAAAATATGAGCTGGAAACCCCATATTACAAATATACAACATAAGGTGGCCAGAAATATTTCAGTATTGAACAAAGCAAAATTTGTTCTCAATCAGAAATCACTCCACACTCTTTATTGCTCTCTGGTTCTACCATATCTTACTTATTGTGTGGAAATATGGAGTAATAACTATAAAAGCAATCTTCACTCGCTAAATGTATTGCAAAAAAGGTCAGTAAGGATAATTCATAATGCCGCCTACAGAGAACATACTAACTCCTTATTTCTAAAATCACAAATACTTCAACTTGCTGATATAGTTAATCTTCAAACTGCTAAAATAATGCATAAGGCTAAAAACAACCAATTAGCTAAAAATGCAAGATATAAGAGAGGAGAAATATGATCTCAGGGAGGAAGTACATTTGAAACACTTCTATGCTTGGACTACGTTAAAAAGCCATAGCATTTCAGTATGTGGAATCAAACTATGGATATTATGTCATTGGATGGTCATATCATCTCGTACTTCGGTACGGGGTACATTATTAAACAAATTAAAAAAAAACTTTAAACTGTATCATGGAAAGCAGGAAGTGAACAAACAGTTAGTGATTGTAAAAGTACCAGATGGAGGGGTAGGATTTAATAAGCTTTGCTTCTTCCTACTCCTTTTGGACATGTGGAACTGGGAACTGATTATGTGATGCACTCAATTGGAATCTGATGCATGTTCAATAAAACCATTACCATTACCATTAAAAGAGATACGAAGACATTCCACCTTCTGAAGGAATGATTTTTACCTGGAGGTGTGCAAGCATCACCGGGGGACTGGACAAAGGCTGAGCGTCTCTTGGTTGGCATGGGCAGTGCCATCTTTTCCTCTTTGTGTTTGGCCAGTGCTGCCTGCACAGCTTCTGTGTGAATGTCTACACAAGTAAATACAGACCATGAGACAATTGGGGAAATAACACACTACTGGGGATGTGATGTGTTACTTGTTGGTTTCTCCAAGCAAACAGCGTAGGCACCTGATCTGTAACGCTCATCTCTGGCCCCTCCACTGCGGTGTGCACGGTGGTGTCTGGAGGCCGAAGATGTGGAGGGGCCAGGGGCCTCAGGACTTGGGGTGGGGTCGCCACTGTGGCTCGGGGAAAGCTGCACGTCTGGCAAAGTCATATCCACATCTACTAGAAGGAACATTCTGACTTAGCAAATGAATGAAATAAACATGATAAAAAACATGTATGCTTTAGTAGCACAACCTCTGAAAATGGCATTCCAATATATACTGTACTTGTGTTAGCAGACAACATGGAACTAGAGTAGTTTTCCTTTGGGAGAGCCTTGGAAGCCAAGCACATGGGGAGACAATAAGGATGAATGCAAAGGAGTACAGAGTAGCAGGTGATGGTCCTACACGTGGGATGTGGTGTTTGTTGCCTACACAGGAAAGGGCTTCTTTGTGGTATTTCATATTTGATTCATCAGATTACCTGTACTGTTTGTAAAGCGAGGCCAATACTCAATATTTTAGATGTGCAATTTTACTAGTGACCACTAGAGTGCCCCAGATTGTCAGAAATTGTGAAAATGTTGCCCAAAGATAGCAGCAAATGGCTTTACTTAATCAGAAGTAGATAACATGAGTTATTGATGACCTGGCATTCTTTAGTGCACAGCAGAGAACATGAGGTGCGATTACAAGCGAATGCAACATTAAAACTGATCTTACTGGGCAAAAGAGGGATGTAGGATGCCAGCAGTTTGGCTCTTTTCTTCTCAAAGCCTTTCTGTGTGATGTCACCTAGTAGAGAAGACAGCAACACCACACTGTTAGATGGATAACAAGAAAGCTCAACCAAGCTCGCCCACACATGTGAAGACAATGTAAAGCCACTCTGACCTGGACACACTGCTGCTATAGCTCATATATTTAGCCGGGTTGAGTCAGTCATGATAATAATAATCCTCTTTACACAAAATCTACTGAACACCACATGCTGGGGGGCGCTCATAACATGTATGGTTGATGTTTGGTGCCACGAGGCGTGCAACAAAAGCTCCTTCAGAATATGAAACCTAAATTCGACAATTGCAGATAACTGTCGCTAGCAAAGAACAATGACCAAAGCAAAGACTATAAGGACAGTTGTGATGGAGAGCAGAGCCAATCCACTTGGAACCCTTTATTACGCTGGGGGACACACCCCTACCCTGTTAACCTTCCATACATATGACGGTCCTCTTGGACACATAAACAATACCCGGCTGCAATCACCCCCCCGTCAGCTATTATTCCCCTTCCTCAGTGTCCACTGATAACGCCATGTCAGGTGCAATTACCAGACGACTGCTTATTCTCAATCCCTGACACTTCTTTGACACTGACTGGTGACAAGTGGGCCACGGCCCCAACTACTATGTGGGGGAGTAGGAAAAGGCAGATAAACTGCCTTTAATAAGATAAGGTAGGGGCAACAGAAGATATGGTGATTTTGGGAGGGGGGGGGGGGGGTTGTCAAACCCATGGCTGCATGAACTGAAAGAAATTTCCTGTTTGTGTTTGCGACAAAACAATGGACAGGGGAGGAAAGATGGAAACACAGTAAAGCCTCCGAGTTAAAAATATATGGATATACGTATATTATTGTATTTACTTTGATCGTATTTTTTTTATTGCACTGGGAATTTTGCTCATCATTGACAATCCTTAAATGATGCACTTAAACACACTTTTTTTTTATCCTGTTCTGTGGGTTCCACCGACACAAAATGAGTTTGTTTGAGCTAGCTAACAATGGACATCATGGGCGGTACATTTTTTGACACTAAAATCCAACCCAAATGATCTAAAAAACACCAACAGTGTTCCATTTCCATAACTGACTTGTATGTAAGCTACAGCAATATTGTTATTGTTTCAGCTAACATGAAAAAATATATATATCTTGCAGACTAACACCATGCCTTGCTAGCCGCAAATCTTGTGCTGGAAGACACAGCCATCCCATTAAGAGCAGATATAGTAATTGCCATCAACGTTTCCATGCTACTGTTGTTGATGTAGCATTACCACCTGGGCTAAATCAATGTGCCTAGGAAAGAAGTTTCTGCAATGTTTTAATCATCAAAATACAGCAAGATACAGTACTGCAAGTATTACATGTTATCATCAATGTACTAATGCGTATATATCAAACAATAATACGTTGTTAGAGGCTTTTGCAGAGGGCTTCGTAGTCTTTCCTGTCACGTTCGAGCATGGTTGTGTAGGAAGCAGAGATGTGGACCCAATTGCAGGTAAAAATGTATTTAATGCAGATGCTATGCAGCAGAACAACTCATGTCCAACATGGCATGTACATTGTTAGCTAGCTCATATTAAATTGTTTTCTCTCCGTAGAATGGGGATTGTGGATGATGGGTAAAATTCCAAAATAAGTGCAGTTTTACTTTAATATATACTTTTTATTTATTATATTATTTTTGTAGTCGCACAAGTTTATGGTTCCTTCTTTATCATTCATTAGAGTGCTTCCGAATATTTATTAGAACATACTAACTCCTTATTTCTAAAATCACTAATACTAAAACTTGCTGATATAGTTCATTTTCAAACAGCTAAAATAATGCATCGAGCTAACAATAACCTATTAGCTAAAATGTCATCCAAAATGTGAGCTCACAAAACCAACTGATTTAGACTTGCTCAAAGAAAAAGTGTTCCGATCATTCCTGGTCTCTCTGAGGTATTCACACCGGGACCGAAGTGTGAATTTTAACACTTGCCAATCACTTTTCCACTTCTCCACTTCCACTTGTGTTGAAAGCTGTGGTTGCTGTCCGTTGACATCACCATGCATCTAATGATCAGATTGGGGGATGCCCTGACTGGCATGCTGTGGAAGATCACCTTCCTGGCCTCACATGCTGGCTCGATGGTTTTGGTAATGTTGAGGGATCTTTGTGTAAAAATGTCTACTCATACTGTGTGGAGCAACTTTAAATGCAACTTTTCATGTTCATTGTAACACCTGGAACAACTAAAGGTACAGTTGTTTGGACAAATATAACCATGACAACAACAACAAAAAACCAGTACATTTTTTTGGAAATACAATGTTATACAGTAAAGTCTCGTTATATCGATATTGTCGGGAGTCGGAAAAAATATCGATATAACCGGACTGTCGATATATCCGATCCTGCGCCGAACTGCATTAAAAGTGGGCAATAATGCACTCGACATTGTTCTATAGTATAGAACAATGTCAATCTGCAATCAATCTTTGCTTAAGGATTTCAATAACAAAAAAGAACACGGCAAACGGCTGCTTCCAGTCAACTTTATTTTTCACACTTCCACCACCAGAGCACAGCACACACACCGATTCCCGCACTTCCTGGTTCACAGGTCATGCTCAACCCGCCCCACATAGATGGCCAAACACATGCCTGCAACAGACGAACCAACTGCGTTTGTGGTTTCTCTTGTGTGTATAGATTCTATACACAGGGGGGGAGAGGGGGGAGGGGGGGCAGAAACAACGGTGCTAGCAAAAAGACCAAAAGGCGCTGCAAGACGTAGACTCATAGGGAAAATAAAAATCAGACTGGATGTCCAGCAAGAAAACTACCAGCTGGACTGAATGGCATATAGGACAGCCAAAAGCTAAACAACATCAACAGGAAAGGGCACGTGGCTTGGCGTCTCTAGCAAGGACAATACCCGAGTGCCACCCAGTCGCAACAGGTGCGCTGAAGCTCCGCCTAAGACGAGAGTGGCCGAATCTAAATAAAAAAACAAAATCAGTAAGCAGTCACACAAATAAACAAAGACAGCAAAATAGCAGGAACACCAAACCCGTGTTACAGTCGGGCGTGACACCATAAATGTAGGTAGAATGTTGTATGCTGGTGTTAAACCATGCCAAAGTTTCACATCATGAGGTTTGGGGATTTGGGAGTGATGGCTCAAAACTCTTTGTTTCAGAGGGCATTGCAAAACTGTTCCTTTGTGATGTCACAGAGGAACGGGGTTCCTTGTGGGTGTGGCTGTTGGCACGATACACTCTCTGCCCTCCCCCAAGCTCTGCTTCTCTGTTTATGAGGCAAGCTCTGGCAGAAGTTATTGGAGCAAAGGACGGGATCCACCAAATATCCACCGTTGGTGCTGTGTAGCTCAGAAGCCGGACAAAGTGTGTCCGACAATGAGTGCTCCTCCTCGGGCAGGCGAGGTTGGAGGCAAGCCCACACATCCGGCTTCTCCTGAGCTCCACCGCACCAGAGGTGCCTACGTTACCACTCTGAGTTACACGGTTCATCATGAGCAGCCAGTAGTAGCCCTCCAAGACTTTATTTATTCATCAACTCCTAAACCCACTATATTGGAAAGTGGGGTTTGTTCATAGTTAGGAAGCACTTTGGGCATGTGACCAATCACAGCGGATTGGGCCTGCCCAGGGACGGGCCGTGGGTGGAAGAAATTTAAAAAGACCTTTTGGACAGGAAGCACAATCCAAGGAAATACAGCTGGAATACAGTTAGGTCCATAAATATTTGGATGGACACAAAGTTTTTCTAATTTTGGTACTGTACACTACCACAATGTATTTGAAATAACACAGTTCAGATGTAGTTCAAATGCAGACTTTCAGCTTTAATTTAGTGGGTTGAACAAAAAGATTGCATACAAATGCCAGGAATTAAAGCAGTTTTTATGCACAATCCCTTCATTTCAGGGGCTCAAAAGTAATTGGACAAATTAAATAACTGAAAACTATATGTTCATTTCTAATACTTGGTTGAAAACCCTTTGCTGGCAATGACTTCTTGAAGTCTTGTAGTCATGGACATCACCAGACGCTGGGTTTCCTCCATTCCAATGCTCTGCCAGGCCCTTACTGCAGCGGCTTTCATTTGCTCTTTGTTTGTGGGCCTTTCTGTCCTACATTTAGTTTTTAACAAGTGAAATGCATGCTCAATTGGGTTGAGATCAGGCGACTGACTTGGCCATTCAAGAATATTCCACTTCTTTGCTTTAATAAACTCCTGGGTTGCTCTTGCTGTATGTTTTGGGTCATTGTCCATCTGTATTATGAACCCCACCCAATCAACATGTCTGAATTTGACTGGATCTGAGCAGATAGAATGTCTCTGAATACCGCAGACCGCAGGCTGCTTCTGTCCTGTGTCACATTATCAATAAACACTAGTGACCCAGTGCCCGTGGCATCCATGCAGGCCCAAGCCATCACACTGCCTCCCCTGTGTTTTACCCAGGATGTAGTGTGCTTTGGATCATGAGCTGTTCCAAGCTTTCGCCATACTTTTTTCTTGCCATCATTCTGGTAGAGGTTGATCTTGGTTTCATCTGTCCAAAGAATGTTCTTTCAGAAACATTCTGTTTTTTTAGAACTTTCTCAGCAAAGTCCAAGCTACCCTTTCTATTCGTCAGACTTATGAGTGGCCTGTACCTTGCAGTGATCCTTCTGTATTTACTTTAGTGCAGTTTTCTCTTTATGGTAGACTTGGGTGGTGATATTCCTACCTCCTGGTGAGTGGTGTTCACATCACTGGCTGTTGTGAAGGGGTTTCTCTTCACCATGGAAATGATTCTGCCATCATCGACCACCATTGTCTTCTGTGGACGTCCAGGTCTTTTTGCGTTGCTGAGTTGACCAGTGCCTGCTTTCTTTCTCAGGATAGACCAAACTAGATTTTGCCACTCCTAATATTGTAGCCATTTCTCTGATGTTTTTTTTTCTCTTCTCACAGCCAAAGGATGGCTTGGTTCATCTGCATGGAGAACTCTTTTGATCGCATGTTGTCTTCACAGCGAAATCTTCCGAATGCAAACACCACGGCTCAGACCAATTCCAGGTCTTATGTCAGCTTGATTTACGTATATTCATATAATGAATGAATTGCCCAAACCTGCCCATGAAATAGCCTTTTAGTCAATTGTCCAATTACTTTTGGTCCCTTTAAAAAGAGGGTGGCCAATGTTAAAGAGCTCAAACTCCTAAACCCTTCATCCAATTAGAATGTGGATCCCCTCATATGAAAGCTGGGAGTCCATGTCCATTATATCGCCATCTTTGGAGTATGTTTCAGCAAAAGGGTAAAAAAACAAAAAACTTGTGTCAGTGTCCAAATATATATGGACCTAACTATAGGTGAAGATTCTGAACAATTTAGAAAGTTTTCTGTGTGGGTTATTGAGTGTACCTGCTCTACTATGTAGTATATACTCAATACAAAGGGTCTAAAAATGAGCATAATAGGTCACCTTTAACATTTCTGACTGCCCCCCCCCACACACACACACAAACAAACATATTTGCAAGTCTAGTCATTACGTACTAAGGTGTAGTTTTTGCATGGGAAAAAAAACTAAAGCATTGTGGTGGTTTCTGCCAAATACACTTAATTCTGTGTCTGTAAAATTGATGGTGTCAGTCTCTAGAGAAAGTCAGATACAGTTTTATAAAGGGAGTTTTGGATGGGGAATTTTGTGTATTATTTGGAGGAGCATATAAAGTGCTCAGCCTTATCACAATACTCTATTGCTTTTGTATTCATTTGATTCTCCTTCTCTTAGACCTGCCTACCACTTTTAATGCTGATGAGCCATTCAGGTGGAAACACATACACACACAGCAATCTGAAATGTTACTGTAGTAGATCGGCACGTCATTCTAGTCTGGAGAGGTGGAGTCCCAGTCCCACTCTGACCCTGACCCAGACCCTGTAATGGACAGGAGGCCAAACAACAGGGACACTGGCAAAGAGGCATTGAGTCTGTGGGGTCAGCGGTGTGCACAGACACAGTAAAGTGCTCCGGGTTCAAACAGTGCCTTAGACAGCTGCTTCCAAAGGAGAGGAAAGGCTGAACGTTTGGAGTGAAAGTATGCAGAGCTTTGAGGGTGAGCATAGTACAACAGTACAGCAATTGTGTGCATGACAGGATATGAGTGTGACCCCACCCTGTGTGTGAGTGAGGCCAAAACCATCTCTTCACGAAAGAGGGATGTGTTGATTGGAGAACACGATACCAAACAGACAGACAACTATCCAAACACTCCAAAGAGGTGCTTTCGGTCTCCTTGTGTACGTACAGTAGATGGTGCAGGTGAAGGCCTTTCCTGTCACGTCATTCTTGCATTTGGTGCGTTTTTTGTTGGGGCAGTACATGATGAGGCTGCAAATCATAGTCAAAGAGGGCTTTTCTAAGGGTGGACTCACACGTGACACATTTCACACCAAAGTCTAGCATGTTTGGCTAGTCGGGGTGCTCTGATCCACTCAAGTTTGGGACACTCCCTCCTCCCTCGTCTCATGACTGGAGGAGGTGCGCCATGAGTCATAAACTGACTGTAATGCCATCATTTAGCGCTAGTTCTTAAAAAGACCCCCATGTTTCATAATACAAATATGGTAATGCTTTCATTGTATTTGAAAATGCATCTGGTTACAATGGAATACATCACATTAATCAATTCCGTTCCATGACACATGTCCAAAAGGAGTAGGAAGAAGTAAAGCTTATTAAATTAGCTCTTGTAGAGAAGTATTGGATGACATGTTTAGCTAATAGTTTATTGTAAGCTTGATGCATTAATTTAGCTGTTTGAAAATGAACTATGGCAGCAAGTTTTATGATTAGTGATTTTAAAAATAGGGAGTTTGTATGTTTCATATAGGCGGCATTATGGATTATCCTTACTCCTTACTTAGTATAGTATATTTAGCCAGTGATTATCCCGTATTTCCACATAATAAGTTAGATATGGTAGAACCAGAGAACGATAACAAATTTTGCATTTTTCAATATTGAAATATTTCTGGCCACCTTATGTTGTATATTTGTAATATATGAGGTTTCCAGCTGTTTTTCAGGGTTAACCCTAACCTTAACCCCGACCCCTAGACCATGATGTTAAACAATCCTTGCTTTCAGGTCATTTGACAGTTATTTTAAGGAGGCTTTCACAGGCTACATAAAGTGACGTGGCGGTCCACATTTGGCCCCTGGGCCTTCAGTTAGACACTAGACCAGGGGTCAGGAACCTTTTTGGCTACGAGAGCCATGAAGGCCAGATATTTTAAAATGTGTATCTGTGAGAGCCATATACATTTTTTTAAACATTGAATGCAATAAAATGTGTGCATTTTTATGTAAGACCAACAGTTTTAGATAATGGGCTCTAATTACGTAGACCAGGCACACTACTCCACACCAATGGGGTGTGGCCAGCACACTTTCGTGAGCAGTGCAGTGTCTAATAATAAATCAAATACTTGTTGCCATTAATACAACTTCTGCTGCTGCATAGTTTTGCACCATACTCAGTATATTTCATTCTTTTGGCCATCTTTGCCAGAAGGCTTGGTTCTGCAGCTTTAGCTAGGTGACTATTTGACTAAAGGAGAAAAGTTTATATTTACATGTTGACATCTCAATGACCGAGGTAGACTACCGCATTACCCAGTAATAATCGACTTTTGGTGTTTGACCTGGAAAATATCAGGAAAGATGGATATGGTCGGCCGTATTGCAGTAGAAAATAGATCGACGAATTAAAATGCATTAAAAAGTTGTTGATTTTTAATATTATTTTTAACAGTCATTTGTGTGATGTTTACTTTAAAATGTGAGCAAAAATACATTTTTATTGTGGTAAGAAATGCTTGAGAGCCAGATACAGTCATCAAAAGAGCCCTACCTGGCTCCCGAGCCATAGGTTCCCTACCTCTGCACTAGACAGTGCTTTACGCCAAAGAAAAAAAACGCTTTATGGCACATGTCACACTGTTGTGCCACAACATGTCACACCGTTGTGCCACCACAACCCAACAGCATCAAACATTTTCATTGGTTCTTGAGCTCTGTTTTGTTCACTTCTTTATTCCTTGTTCTACAATAGCTTCCTTCATTTCTTCTTTGTTTTACGGGATGGAACTTTACAGTGGCAAAATCGGCCACATGGACACCATCTTCCTTTTAGGTTGAGGTTTTTTTTTTTAACTCAATGTTTCTCATCTTTTTAATCAAATGACTGCCACTCCCAAATTTCTTTGGTCCCATGGCAGATTGTATGCTTTGTTTGTGTAACAATCTCATTTGATTTTGCCAAATGGATGTGCCTTCAAAGATGCCAAAACGGTACTATATTGTGTCTTCTAAATATGGCAAGATTTGGTTTTGACTGTGTGATCCAAGATGGCTGAATAAGAAAGCAATGTATAGGTACATACCAAAGGGTATCACAATGTATGAAAACCATGGTAACATTTTAGCAAAAACTGTCATCATAAACCAAGTTACAAAAACATGGAGATTTGAAAACCAAGGTTACACTGTAATGGTGAGCGCAGTACTGCCTTGCTAACACCGACACGAGCAAGTGAAAAACACTCTTCTGGAAATGCTGACTGTTTCAATAAATTGTACAATTTGGCCTCTCTGCACTGCTTCTTGTGGACTGAGCATGGCTGCCCTTAGAGGGGACAGAAGTGTCCTGACTCCTGGAACTCATCACCTTTAGCTAACACGTATGACCACAAGCCATCAGATTAAGTCAGTAAAGTATGTGAGAATGCAAAGGTCGAATATTGTGTGTTGTAGAGCTACCGTAAACAGTGGTGGTTGTGAATAGATTTTGGGCTCAACTGCTTCACCTCTAAGCACCCATCAGCTTTCACCTTTGAGGTCAACAATGGAGTAGACTTTAATACAATAAGTTGTTTTTATACTACTTTTATACAGTGTAGAGACGTGCTGTCCTTTTATGTGGGACCAAGTAGCACGGTCAGCCACAATGTCCTCGTGCCTCACAGTATCGATTCTTCTGCCCTTGCACACACAAACCCTCCTGTAGTAAGAGGGTGCTTGGACACCAACTCAGTGAGGTTGACAACCCAGATTACACAGACAGTGGTAAATATTTGGACTTTAATCCACTGTTTTTGGCTCGAATGTAATCTGTAATCTCAGATTAACTAGAAACCATCAGATTACATTCTTGCATCTGTTTAGATTTGTTAAAAAGATAAATGCCTGAACTGAAACTTTAGCCAAGCCGTGAGACATCTAAAACTGAAGACTGTGACAACTCTAAGGAGAACGAGGCCCTATCCTCAAGGGCCTTTGGGTGGACATGATAGGGACCGACCAGGGGCATCACTAGGTTCTGAGGACAGGGGGGGCTTAGCCCCCTGGAGATGCACAGGATATGAATGAATGTAGTAGACATTAGGAAATCCAATAAACAAATAAGAAACAAGAAGCAGGATATAACTTTCCCACTTTGACAGATTTAGTAGAGATACTCAATTGTTTTAGGCCACCATTCAATTGACACAAGTACACACAATCTACACAATCTACACTGCAAAACCGCTGCTCAAGCTCTGCAACCATTCTGTCCAGTGGACAGTCATCAATTATATACTAATCATTATCATATTATTAATTAGTCTATCGTTATTACTATCATCATTATTCTTCTTCTGATTATTACTACTCCTACAACTACTAATAGTAGTAGTAATAATCAGAAGTAGTAGTAGTAGTGGGCTAGTATTAGCCTGCTTATTATTACTATTATTATCCTTATTATTAAATCTACTCGATAAGGATAATGATAAATGAATCATAGCGGAATGAGCCCAACTCAGTAACCCACAGTGTGCATCCATAATGTGAAAGAAACACAACTGATGCTGTGCCCCCCAAGGTTGAGGAGAGCACAGGGCACACTTGGCACTCCAACCAGGACCATGATATTAGCTACTGGCTAGCTAATTAGCATATGCTAATTAGTTCCTTTATGGCTGCAATCTAGCTCTTGGCCTACCTCTTGGCAACAACAGAGGTAAAAGACGTGAGCCCAGATCGCTTGTATGTCTTTTTTTTAATTTCATTTATTGATATTTTTCATTTTTTGTAAAATGGGAAATGCTTGGTTCATGGTTCAAACTGCTGTTAGCTGTGGGCTGGAGCTAACTAATTGCTAGCAGCAGTGATGAATACTTACTCTTTTGAAAAACTTTCCTATATTCATTCTTCTCCTACTGCTGCTCTAGTCAATAGTTCTGTGTGCTGTGTAGCTCTGTGTGCTGCAAAGTAGGTAAACACGCTGCAACGCATTGCAGGGAAAGCATGGACTGGATTCTCAGTGGTGTGGGCGTACTCTTCATGGACTGGATAATGGCGCAGTGAAGGGGCTCTCTACCTTACTCCATGAAATTAAGGGAAATGGACAGATTTATGATTATAAATTAATGACAGGTAATGTGAATATTTATTTAAACTCCTATTCTTGCCTATTATATACAATTTGTCAGAGATTTGTTCTGTAAAAAAAAATAACATCAATAAAAAATAAGCAATAAAAAATATCAAATTATTTAAGGGGCATTATTAAGAACATTTTGGGCTGAAGCCCCCCTAATAGATATGCCTAATGACGCCACTGGGACCGATGGTTGCCACGTTTACGGAATTGTAGCATTGGCTAATAAAAAGGAATCAACTATACAATGGGGAATCTCACGGAAATTAGTATGATGGGAATGAAATTGTGTCGTACAGCGGATGGCTCCATGGCGGAATCTCATCACGCACACTATCCCGCCCCTTCCAAACTAAACATGTTGAAAGGGCAATTTGAAACCCATCAAAGGTTTCCCCCCCAAAATATGAAACTCCTTTCTTACCGACTGTAAATGGATGCTAGAGGGGTTTTATTAGTTTAGCAGAGCATGCTGTCATGGCTGTGTGTATGTGTGATTCAGGCTGTATGATTTAGAGTAGGGATCGACCGATATGGTTTTTTTTTTTGGGCCGATGCCGATATGATTTTTTGTCATTACTCTTAGCCGATGGACGATTTTGCTTGGGCCAATATTTGTGGCCGGTACTGCTTTTGCAATGATAAATATTACAGGTCTCAAGTTTAAACAAATATTTACTGAAATGTAAACACAAAAGGATTCAGCTTTCTTAAACACACATTTAAACGGCATTATCAACTATAAAAAGGAATAAATATTCAACCATGTGCAAATCATTTCTGTCGTAGTTTAAGTTCTATCTAGCATCGATGTGATGACTGCTCCTCCGCAGTGAGACGCACCCCCCCCCCGCCTCCACCACGCAAACACCTCACACTGACAGAATTTAGTAAGTTATATAAAACATTTCTCTCATCATTAAAGTCCGTGTTGTGCATGCTAAAGTCCTCTGATAAGCAGACACGGCTGCTCCAATCCGTTCTGTGTGTGTGTGTGTGTGTGTGTGTGTGTGTGTGTGTGTGTGTGTGAGTGCGCGCACGTGCGTGCGTGCGTGCGTGCGTGGAGACACCGCACACACATAACACTACACGTATTTAACCTCAGCCCGGCATTGGCAGAATGAAACTCCTCCAAACACCATGGGACTGAATTGCCAAGGTTGCCATTAAAGCGGTGTTGGTAACAGCTATACATATTAGCCTCCAACTACATCAACAGCTCCCTAATTCCAACAGTAGGCACCTTGTTGCGATTCGCCACTCTTGCAGTGTGGTAGGGTTACCGTGACTGCATGTGTTGCAGGGCCCACCGGCAACATAAAGCTGCCCAGCGGATGCCTGTCTGTAAACATGCGCCGGAAAAATACATCGGTGAACCAACCGCATATCGTCCGATACTGATATGAAGAACGCAAATATCGGCCGGTCGATGTATCGGTCGATCCTTAATTTAGGGTGTGTGTTTTATCACTTGTTCATACAAACAAGAGTTTTCTGATGTCTGCTGACATTGTGCGAGTGAAATAAGAACAAGTGGCACGTTTACTTTTCTTCATTCCCGTCAGCAGACATTCTCAACGCACAACACATTTGCGGCCTTCAAAGTAAGTGCGTCACCACATAATTGCGCAGACAAAATAAAGATACTGGAATTCAATTGGTAATTACGTTTACCTTAACCACAAGCTGCAGGCATAACGGGCATTACTGTTTCTTGAGAGTGTTGTGTGTGCAGAAAAGTCTGAAATACTGGACAAAACTGGCCAATGATGCATGCATCAATAAATGGAAGGCGTTTTGCACTGAATTCACTACCACAAAAGTACACATTGTTTGCTGGAAAATACTGTAAGTGTAGAAATGAAATTTAAAATATTTAAACAAAGAAATATTTGGAAAAAAAAGATCGAAGGGATCCCAAAGGGCCCTAAAATGACAGCAAGTAGTAAACACCCTGCACGTAGAGATACATTTCAATAGCAGGGCTTCCCAAGGATTTTCGGAAGCCGTGGACGTGGGCTGTATCATCCCACTGCTGCTTGTTTTCAAGTTCTTTGATTTTCTTTCCGATATCAAGTTGTAATTTTGTGTCTTTTAATTTGTTTTTGTATGAGTATGAAATGATTTTGCCTCTTCAAACACTTTCCTGGTTTGCCAGAGTAAAGTTGGAGAAATAGTGGGAGAGTCATTTCTGGTTTTATGGAAAGTCTGGTCACTTTCCATAAAGGATGTCCACTCCCTCTTAAAATAACGGTGGAATTGTTGTTCCTCCAGAAGTGATGTGGTGACCTTCAGAGTAATCTTTGTGTGTAGTTTAACAGAGACTAATTGTCTATGCGTGGATCTGTCTTTCTTTTTTTTTTTTTTTTTTTTTGATCTGTCTTTCAAGTATACCAGAATGTAAGAAATTGCTGGTGAGGGAAAAGTCAATTCCAGAGTATGTGTGGTGTACTTTGGAAAAATGGCTGTATTCTCCGTCTTTAGGGTGGTTTAGCCTCCAGCTACCACCAAGGCCACATCCTCCATACATTGTTGAAGATTATAGTAGATTTGAATGTTCTGATATTTCCTGTTGTGATTGACTATTTATTATTGTTGTATTGAAGTCGCCTATGATTAAGTTTCAGCTGGGTAGATTTTTGAGGATATAGAAAAAAATGTGAAAAAAGTTCATTATTAGGGCCATAAAGACTATTGCGATAAACGTAAGTGCAAACGATAATGACATCACATGCTATTGAAATGTATGGGAACTTGCCGACTTGTCAATAGCCTGTGACGTCATTATCGTTTGCGTTTGGTTTCTAAACCTCCCTAATAGCAACAAGAAGGCATTTCTACAGATTTGAGAATTTTTTTTTTTTTTCGTTGTACATGCTCATGTACATGTCTGTAATTCATACATAGATGTTATAATCTTCAGCTTTGGCTGTGAACATGGATCAAAGAAAGTTCCCCCATGGCATTGCGCGTCCGTATAATGAATGTGGCAGGAAGGGTAGGCCCTAGGTCTACATGAGGCCAAATCCCAAAACAGTAGTGAGGTTAAGATCACGTAGGCCTACGTTATGCTAATCTTGTTGATGTCACTGGCTATTGTCTTTCTCCTGGCTCCAGATTTAGGACAAATATAAAAGTGAGTGATGTCAATAATACTAGCACAGCAGTGAATGAGATCTTAACCTCACTATTGGAAATAACGTAGGCCTGACGGGCGTAACAGGGCCTAGCATAATTAACAATTTGTTATGCTCAGAGTCCAATAAAGTTAAATTCTCATTACCTTACATCTCTTTTCATTGCCCAGTCCAGGTACATTGGAAACATAGTCAAGGAAGTGCCTTTTTATAACGGATAAAATCCGATTTACGCATATACCGGATATAAATCCGATATATGCGTAAAACGGACATTTTCCGGTATACGCATATAACGGATTTCGCTTATATCGGACAAAACCAGTGGGAACAATTGAATCCGATATATCCGAGGTTTACAGGTTATTTTCTAGCTTACAAATGTAATTATGGACATAATTCCTCTCCGTTCGTAACATTCTAATATTCCGTCTTTCAGAGGCATTTTCATTTTAAAAGTGGAAAGCATGAAATTCAAAATCTTTTATAATAAGGGTGCCAGTTTCAGACCAAAAGTCAAGTAATTTAACTGTACAAGCCTAAAAATGGCAGCAATTTAACTATTACACCCTGTCCATCCATCCATCTTCTATACAACTGGTGGCCAGCCAATCACAGGGCACATATAGACAAACAACCATTCACACCCACATTCATACCTATGGACAATTTGGAGTGGCCAATTAACCTAGCATGTTTTTGGAATGTGGGAGGAAACCGGAGTACCCGGAGAAAACCCACGCATGCACGGGGAGAACATGCAAACTCCACACAGAGATGGCCGAGGGTGGCGATTCCAACCCAGGTCTTCCCGTCTCCTGACTGTGTGGCCTACATGCTAACCACCACCACCACCACCACGTGGCCACAAAATTACACATTAAAAGAGGTACGAGACAGTCAAAAGTAATCATTTTAACTACAGCAAAGCATGCTGGGAAAGTCGTACCTTGCCCATTTCACAGCTCTAACTCTTCCGGGTTGCACGTCTCACAGATTGTGATGTCTAGCAGTTGCCAGACATGAGAGAATGACAAAAAGGTGGTCCATCAAACATCCCTATCAAAAAGAACAAACACTCCAAATGTCCGATTGGGCCCTGTTACCTTGAGTAGGCTTTGAGGTTTGGACCACAGTGCCTTCAGTTCGACGCCCCTGCTTTAAAAGGGGTTCACTGTCTTACCTATGTGCAAAAAGACTTCTCACTCAAACTATTTCTTTATGGCTCAGATACGTACTAATTCAAAGTAGAGCACACGAGGCTGCAGCAACAATATTTTCCACTCCATAAGTAGGCCTGCAAATCCGGTGAGAGCCTGCTGGTCCTTCTGGGAGTTTTTTGAGGCAAACAGGGAGGATGAAGCCATCTCTGGAGAATCTGCTGGCCAGCTGAGCAAATGGCTGAGTGTAAATCCTGAGTGCTCCACACTTCAACTTTCATTCTCCACAAAGATCGTTGGCTTTGCTAGAAGAGCGTAACCATTTACTAGCATGATTATTTTAGGTTTCAAGAATAGCCGGCTGGAGTGTTTATGGACATGTAACATTTCATCAATGCAAATACAGCAGATCTCCGCTTTTCAAGGGGTTTGTTACGTTCCATGTCTGCAGTCAATCTGTGAGTACCATCATTGCCAGTGTAAGTCGCTACATTTTTCTTAAACTTTGAACTACGGTTGGGCGATCATTTTTATTCACCGGTATAAATTCTTCTAATGATGAACATTAATTATACACGTATAAATGGAAAATTACAATGAAAAAAGGCAGAGTTGATGACCTACTGATGTGTTGAAATGGCGATGACCACTGTTCATCATAAACATTAAACTGCCCCCTCCTGAACTAAACAAGTTGAAATGGCAATAAACATCCTCTTCTTACAGAGCATGAATGGAAGCTAGCAGGGTTAGCTTGGTTTAGCATGCTAATGCGGTTGGGCAGGATAAGTATATTTTCGCCACAGTGCTTTAATGTAATGAGCGTTTTAAAATGCCCCGTGACGACGTGCAGGTTCTGAGAACAAAGACTAATGGTTTATTCTTGCACGCAGCCCATCTTAGACACAGAGAAACACGTTCAAAATGAACTAAGTAAGCAAAATATCTTACTCATATACAGTGCATGCGGAAAGTATTCACAGCGCTTCACTTTTTCCACATTTTGTCATGTTACAGCCTCATTCCAAACTGAATTAAATTAATCTCTTACCTCAAAATTCTACACAAAATACTCCATTATGACAATGTGAAAAAAGGTTTTTTTGACATGTTTTGAATTTATTAAAAATGGAAAACAAAAAAATCACATTTACATAAGTATTCACAGCCTTTGCCATGAAGCTCAAAATTGAGCTCAGGTGCATCTTTTTTCCACTGATCATCCTTGAGATCTTTCTACAGCTTAATTGGAGTCCACCTGCAGTAAAATCAGTTGATTGGACATGATTTGGAAAGGCACACACCTGTCTATATAAGGTCCCACAGTTGACTGTGCATGTCAGAGCACAAACACCAAGCATGAAGTCAAAAGAACTGTCTGTAGACCTGCGAGACAGGATTGTCTTGAGGCACAAATCTGGGGAAGGATACAGAAAAAATTCTGCTGCTTTGAAGGTCCCAATGAGCACAGTGGCCTCCATTATTCGTAAATGGAAGACGTTTGGAACAACCAGGACTCTTCCTAGAGCTGGCCGGCCTTCTAAACTGAGCGATCGGGGAAGAAGGGCAGGGCTCTACATTAAAAACCAAAATAACTTGCCCATAGGGAATCCTTAAGGTGAGAACTTCTTGCCCGAACTTGCCCCATGTAAAATGAAAAGACTGCCATAATGATATCATGTAATTTTTTGTGGCATTACATGAGAATTTCATATAAATAAAATAAATAATACCTTACACATCGTAGTCGTAGTAAGCAGTGATATTTATAAGTTGTGCACCACAATGAAACATTATTGAATAGACACATTTGTGTACTAGTAAAGTGTTTTTAATCCAGAAAAAAAAGCTCAATGGTCAAACAATAATTTGTGAAGCAAAGGTGAGAAAAATACACCAAGAAATGGAAACGCTAGATTTTGTAGCTTGTGCAAAATCAGCACTTGTTATTGGTTCTAATCGGTGGTGTTTCATTGTGACCACTTCAAATTGTCACAGCAATGTGATTCACTCACCTGTGCCATCATTTGATTTGCCGCTAATAAAATACTTGTTTAGGAGGCACTGGTTCATCACTTTTTGCTGTTTCCTTCAGAATTAGACGATGTTGGCCGCAACGCCATGATGGATGTTTTCGTAGTCAAACGATCGCTGATTGGTTGATCGCGAACAACGGGTGTGGGTAAAACGCGGACTGTGGATTACAGACCGCGGTCTAAATAAACGATTCTGATTGGTCCTTTTCAAGATTTGCAAGGGTTGCTTTGCAAATTACCACCGGAGTTACGCAGTCCGTGTTTTACCAACACCCAACAAGAACCGCTTTAAAAAAACTCTTGGCAGTATGGCATACCAAAGTGCACTTGCCCGACGGGAATATCACTGATTAGATTTACTTACCCGAATTTTGTTTTAACTTGCCCCGGGCCATCGGTACATCGTTATTGTCGAGCCCTGAAGGGCCTTAGTCAGGGAGGTGACCAAGGCCCCGATGGTCACTCTGTCAGAGCTCCAGCGTTCCTCTGTGGAGAGAGGAGAGCCTTCCAGAAGGACAACCATCTCTGCAGCAATCCACCAATCAGGCCTGTATGGTAGAGTGGCCAGACGAAAGCCACTCCTTAGTAAAAGGAACATGGCAGCCCGTCTGGAATTTGCCAAAAAGCACCTGAATGACTCTCAGACCATGAGAAACAAAATTCTCTGGTCTGATGAGACAAAGATTGAACTCTTTGGTGTGAATGCCAGGCGCCATGTTTGGAGGAAACCAGGCACTGCTCATCACCAGGCCAATACCATCCCTACAGTGAAGCATGGTGGTGGCAGCATCATGCTGTGGGGATGTTTTTCAGCAGCAGGAACTGGCAGACTAGTCAGGATAGAAGGAAAATGAATGCAGCAATATATAGAGATATCCTGGATGAAAACCTGCTCCAGAGTGCTCTATAGACAGTAGACATTAGCACACAGCCAAGATCTCAAAAGATTGGCTTCAGAACCACTCCGTGAATGTCCTGGAGTGGCCCAGCCAGAGTCCAGACTTGAATCCGATCGAACATCTCTGGAGAGATCTGAAAATGGCTGTGCACAGACGTCTCCCATCCAACCTGATGGAGCTTGAGACTTATTGCAAAGAAGAATGGGCAAAACTGCCTAAAGATAGGTGTGCTAAACTTGTGGGATCATATTCAAAAAGACTTGAGGCTGTAATTGCTGCCAAAGGTGGATCAACAAAGTATTAAGCAAAGGCTGTGAATACTTATGTAAATGGGATTTTTTCTATTTTTAATAAATTCAAAATATGTCAAAAAAACCTTTTTTCACATTGTCATAATGGAGTATTTTGTGTAGAATTTTGAGGTAAGAGATTAATTTAATTCAGTTTGGAATGAGGCTGTAACATGACAAAATGTAGAAAAAGTGAAGCGCTGTGAATACTTTCCGGATGCACTGTATATTGACAAGCACATCCCTCAGCATTGGCACATTTGCATGGTTGATATAGCCAAATGATAGATTGAAGAGGCTCTACCTTGGCTCCCATGTAAAAAAACAAACAGCCACCCATGAGTTCATTTGGCCTTAAACATATAAAATCACAAGTTAGGCAATGTCTGATGCGTCATAGTCTGGCTACCTGACTAAATGTCTACTTACCACAAAAGAGCTGAGTGGGTAGGTTGCATTAGAATTGAACATTAGGAAGATAATTCGCTATATACATGTAAAGGCGGAAAGGGTCACATACTATCAAATCCCCCTCATCATTGTTCCCTTATGTTGAGTCATGGCCTGCATCACACCTCTCACCTTGATAAACAACCTAGTCAGAGAGGAGCCCAAAACAGGTTCTCTCTCCACATGGACGTGCCCTGGAGTAGAAGACACACCTAAAAGCGGTGAGTCATGGGTGCAACAACATACAAGCATGAATAGGCTGTAAATAGGACTTCTAAACTCCGTTAGCAGGACTTCTCACACATTCAATTATAAATAGGGGCGCACCAATCAATCATAGTATCGATATTGACTGATACTTGCTTTACACTGATCCCATCTGCCGATAAGCCCCGCCTCCACGGCAGCATCCAAAACAACTATATCTCCCGTGTGTGGGATCCCTGTCTTTGTGAGTGATAAAGGTTTTGCCCTGTGCAAAACATGCCCCTGAAATATCTCACCATGGTGGAGCTTTAAAAAGCTTTAGATTGGTGCAGCATTTAAAGGGCCAGAACTTGGTGTGGAGTGTGGTGAGTTCTCCATGTGATGCTCCGTCGGGCAGGGACTACAGCCCCTGTCCTAACCCGCTGTGCTTGCAAGATTTGGGGAGTACCACCACCTCAGTACGGATGTGGGAGCATGAAGACACTATGCAGCACTTTTAGGGCAGGAGGAGCTTTTGTTGTGTGCGGGGATGCGTCAGGCAACAGATGACGTGACACGTGTGCACGCACAGTCTTGGCACTTCTCTGGTTCGGCTGTCCAATGAGCATGGACGGCTCGTGTGGACACTGACGAGCGAGCATGTGCGCTTCAGCAGTGATGCCAAGCTGACGGACGAGTGCCATCATTTTGTCTCCTCACCAGGATGCCGAGGGCACAGAAGCGGGGGTCAGCTGCATCTGTGCTTCAGAAGGCAGCAGGCATCATTTATATTAAGGATCGACCAATATCGGCCGGCCGACATTTGCGTTCTTTACTTGAGTTGGTATCGGCCGATTCACACGTGGGTTCGCCAATATATTTTTCCGCTTCATGATTTACAGACAGGCATCCGCCGGGCAGCTTTGTGCTGCCGGAGGACCCTGCAACACATGCTGTCGCGGTACCCCGCATACATCATAACAAGGTTATGTTTTCAAGTTTGAATTAGCCTCACAACGCAAACTTTAATGAAGAGAGAAATGTTTTATATATCTTACTAAATTGTGTCAGTGTGATGTGTTTGTGTGTGGAGGCGGGGGTGGGGGGCGTCTCACTGCGGAGGAGAAGTCATCACATCAATGCTAGATAAAACTTAAACTACGACAGAAATGTTTTGCACATGGTTAAATATTTATTCCTTTTAAAATTGATAATGCTGTTCAAATGTGTGTTTAAGAAAGCTGAATCCTACTGTGTTTACATTTCATTAAATATTTGTTTAAACTTGAGACCTGTAATATTTGTTATCATTGTAATTTTTTCATATAAATTGAGGGAGCAAAAGCAGTATCGGCCACAAATATCAGCCCAAGCAAAATCGGCTATCGGCTAAGTTATCGGCCAGAAAAAAACCATATCGGTCGATCCCTAATTTATATGTATCCATATGCATTACAAATTGTTTCCTGCATGCAAAACTATAATTATAAAATATAACAATGTGTTTTGTGTTAACCTTTTGGGCTTTCTGGAACAGATTAATTGGATTTACATAATTTTTTTGAAAAATTGATTTGGTTAATGTCCATTTCAGATAGAGACGGACCTTCTAGGACAACTTAATGATGCTAACCAAGATTCCACTGTAGTCAAGAATTCTTCCCTTAAGAACAGCACATTGCCATGCCATGTGTACACCAACCTTCTGGTATTTCATTAGGGCATGTGAATTATTGAACCTACAGTAGGTCTGGAGGACTTTCAGCCATTTCCAAACATTTGCATGTGCTGTCATACTGTTCACACAACATTGCCAAAGCCATCCAACCATCTGCCTGCACCTCAGGCCTTGGGCCGCAAACTATTACCAGTAAGAAGATTGCTCAACAGAACAAAATGGATTTAAAATGTTCTCTAGTGGAACATCATTGAGAAGCATTATATTATCTGATTGTGCAACCTCATGGATGGTGGCTTTCAAAAGCATATCAGGTAGGGCTGGGGACGACTCAGGTCGATGTGTTGTCACTCGGCATCTCTCGGCCGCGGCATCAAGTAGCAACGAGTCGGGGAGCAGAAAAGATCTCGCAATAGAATGTCAAAAGTATTGGAGTACTGTACATTTAAAAGGTAACGATTTGTGGTCTGTGACCTGTGCAAAATGGAGCTGTCACTGCTGCTGTTATTCTTTATTTTATGTTGATAAGATGTTCTTTCAGATTGTTTTTTGCAGTTTTATTTATTGAAAGAAAGTTTGATTTATCATTTGATTCCATTGTGCACTTTATTGTTGTATTGTTCAAAACAATTCATTTTTGAACTCATTAATACAAATATATTGAAGAGAAGACATGTGTGTTTCATTCATGGAGATAAATTAGCATTAATTGCTATATAGGTCAAAATATGGGGAGACAATCGGTAATCAAATCAAATCAGATTTAAAAATGGGTTAATTAGGTTAATCGATGCATCAAAAAACTAGCGATTACAAAAATAATTCAAGCGAATTGCTAATTTAGCAGAGCTACAAACACAGTCAGTGTGACCCATTTAATGGCCATATTTTTAAAACGATCCCATCATAGAAGTATTTTATCATTTTACAGCCGAACATGCTGGTTAAAAACAGAGTTAAGATAACCTTGTGTTTGTTACTTTTTCCTATACTATTGTACTTTTATGTTGTCCACCCAAGTGGCAATGTTGTTTTAACTGGGTTTGTAATCCCAATGAAAAAAATACGAGAAGCACATTTATTTTGAACGCAGCTTGTCTTAGATGTAAACGGAACACACTTCTGTGACCGTCCTTCAAATTAAGAGCGTCGTCTACCCAATATCTCCAAAACAAGAGTGTCATAAATATCTTCCATATGCAGTTGGAATGGCATGGGTGACTCCATCTTCCTTCATGACAAGCACAGCCATTACAGTTGGTTCGAGATTTAGTAGCAATGTGTGGAGAGGGTGACATCCATTAGAACAGTTAGCCAGATTGTTACCAATAAATACGTGTGCTTTACCATTTGAGACAA
This sequence comes from Doryrhamphus excisus, assembly GCF_037039965.1. Taxonomy (NCBI): domain Eukaryota; kingdom Metazoa; phylum Chordata; class Actinopteri; order Syngnathiformes; family Syngnathidae; genus Doryrhamphus; species Doryrhamphus excisus. The sequence continues at coordinate 10,743,037 of NC_136373.1, forward strand.
GTCTATTTCATTATATGACTTCATTTTTGTAGCTTTTTATACAAGACTCTTTGGAATTTCCATTTTATATCGGCATATCGTGATACATGTTATGGTCCATAACATGTAGTATATACACACATATATAAACACATTTTAAAAATATTTGTATTGGGGAACAATGAAAATGATCAGAAAGCAGCGTTTCTTGGCGAGACCGCAGTGCATGCCCTGATCAGCCAATGTAATGAGTGTTGGTTTCAGATGCTGTTTTCAACCATCAGTAATAGCGGACTTTGACCGGGAGATGATTCTGTTGTGCTGCATTTAGCTGCTATTTACTTCTAATTCAAAAATAATTTTGTCTTTGGTTTTGCCTAAAAAAAATATATTTTCCTAGGACAGGGGTTGTCTTAAATTTGAGGTGATCTCATATTCTGGTCAATACAGTAATTTCAAGCCGACCTCAACCTTGCCTGGCTCTATTAGGAAGAACAGCAACATATTGTAAAGCTGTTGACCAAGCTCGATGTGAAATACTTTCACTTTTGCAATCAGTGTGTCATCCTTTCCAGAGTCAAGCATCACCCTCATCTTCCTCTGGTAGTCACGAAAACCACAGCCTTGCAACAGAAAAAAAGGGCGTGACTCTATCTTCTTGTACAACTTGCTAGCCAACATCTTACGAGTTGTGCCAACACAGAGGGGAACCAGGCATGACATTTACTTCTGGTTCAGGGTAAGTAGAGTGTACCACTGCATTGGTACCACAACACAACACCTGATCTTCTCCAGTATGGCCACTTACCAACCCCACCTTTCTCCTCCAAGTTGCACAAAAAGTTGAGTTGAGCTGAACGGACTAAATAGCAGCACAGCTCCTGGCCATGGCAGCTCAAACCAGCTGAATGGTCCTCATTGTGTCCCCATGGTCACAGGGGGCTCGCAGAACTGGGTTTTTTCCTGAGAGGCCATTTGGCAGTGCTGTGTTCTTATCCAAGCAACACAGGAACAGGCATTTCCCACTTCTTTCAGAGGACGTCAATTTATTAAAGGGGGCCTATTATGCTCATTTGTCATCCCTTTGTATCGAGTTGCGGTTCCTATAGTATGGCATTCAACCATGGCTCCTAAATCGTTGATAGGTGGCAGTTATTAAATTACAGTGAATTCATGTGATGTATTGGCATTTTTTACAGTATCATTGAAAGTGGTTTGGTACCTCTGGACTTTATCTTAGGACCTCAATATTACAAACCAAGCATTCACAGATACTAGAAGACTACGTAGACTTTTCACACAAAGTATGAAAACACGGAATGTGGGAATATTTACAAAAGTCAGTTTGATGGTTGTAATTAAAGTTAATGTAACAAATTAATGTTATCAAGAAATCCGGTGTCTCGTCAGTTAAGCCATGGTCCCAACCAGTTGATAGGTGACTTCTCATATCTAACTCTATACAACATGATGAATGCAGAGGTGGGAATTGAACCATGTACCTTTGGGTTGGGAAGCACGTACTTAATCAACCAAGCCACGCCATGAGTAGCCACATATACGTACATGGACCCAAATATTCCAATTGCATTTGGTTTATTTGCTCAAACGGAAAGAATGTAACCTTTGTATACACCTCATTCTGAAAGAAAAGTGCCAATTCGAATGAATATATGATGGGATTCACAGGGGTGGAATAGTCCTTTCCCGAATCCAATTGAGGAATCTTGTACACACTCAAATGGAAAGTTGTCAAAGTTGTGCTTCATCATGTTCTTCTTCTTCTTCTGTTGTTGTTTATTGGCGGTTGGCAAGCAGCTTTCGTGTGCATTATCACCATCTGTGGAACAGAATCTAAGCCCTTCTATACGCCACTTACAAGTCCAGTTTCATTAAAAAAGAAAATATATATCTATATAAAACATGTCCCGAGTTTAATGATAAAATATTAGCAAGATTGAATTTGATCTTTTCCTGTTCCTGTTTCCATGCTCAGATACGACGTAACACGCAGCTCCAGACGTTCTTCAGTTTTAAAAATGGAGGCCAGCAATCGGCACTGGACTGCTGCGGAAGCATTGTTTTTTATCCAAACTAAATTTCAAGACTGGACGAAGGAAAAACTGGCAATACAGAGTTATTCCAACAAGTGAAAGAAAAACTTGGGGAAGTCGGTATCACATGATGTTGATGTTTACGTTTTACTGGTCATGCCCCATTGACTATTCTGTTTGATTATAGCGGAAAAGTCATTCGGAAAGAGGAAAAACTCCTCATGTAAACGTGGCTACTGTCGAAGCCACAAAGTTCAGTGAACTTTTCACCAACAGAGGGAGTCATTTAAATTGCCCATTAATTTTCAATGGGAACATTTTCACTGAAAGTATGAAATTACACTAAATGTATGGATATTTACTTTAGTTCAATTTTTAAATAAGTTTGAATTGATAGCACACTTGTCCCAAGTGAGTCGACCATTTTAATGTTTGTTTGTTTTGTTTTTTTCTGAACACGGAGTCACCACACCAGATCTTTTGATTCGCATACTAATGTTGAACTTTTCTAAAAATAAAAAAAAATACACACACATAATGTGCCGATAAAAAAGGTGGTCCACAAATGGCCCCCTGGCCACACTTTGGACATCTCTGGTTTACAAATTTCATAGAGAGGAGGGTCGTGTTAACAAATGAGTGTCCATGCTGTGTTTTTGTGGCACAATCAGGCAGGCTTCCACAGCAGATTGTGTAGATACGCTCCATTGGCAAGCGTCTTGTGACCGCTTGATGAGTAAATGCATGATGAAAGAAACACTTCCCTGCTTATTTTTAAAGCGCACCGCACAGGAATTTAGGGCAGAGTTGCAATGCATACAAAAGAAAAAAAAAGGATTTTAGGGCATGAATGGGTCAGCATTTACGTCACAATGAATATTCATCTTCCCTGCAATGCTGCAGTATCCATAAGATAGCTCGTTAGCTCTCGCGAGCTAGGCAAGCAAGCTTGTAGGGTTCAGGCATCACCGAGCGTGAATTAGTCGCACTCTACTACCCTGCTATAGGGTGATATTTCTTGTCAGCTACTTCACAAAAATGTAGTTAACTCAGTTGGGCCTGGAACCAATTAAGCATTCTAAACAAGGGATTACTGTATCAGACAAAAACAGAATCGGTCAGTCGTGTTAATCAAAGTATTCCGATATTTTGTCGGCTTGTCACTTGAGGTCATGTGACGGGGCGGTGACATTCTTTTCAGGAAGTACATGGAAACGACAAGCTAGCGTTTTCTCATTTTCCCACTCTGGAAGCCGTTTAAAAAAACAATATCATAATATCAGGGCGCCTGCCGTTTCTGTGTTGATGAAAGGCTGAGCAGCTTGACCATAAGGTACGGACAAAGACTCCATCAAGCAAATGCATCTTGTGGGAGATGCTACAGGAAGCATAGGGTGAAATCTCATCAGATTACCTTGAAAAATTGCCAGCTAGAATGCCTAAGGTCTGCCAGGCTGGAATTGCTGCAAAAGGTGGCTTTTTTGATGAAAGCAAAGTCTGAAGTACACATTCATCATTTCCATTTAAATTATTATTTCTAACTCTGACAATTTCACCATGCCCTGTTCATTTGCTATATTTCCTATTCAAACTAATCTCATGTATGTTTCCATAGAAAACAAAAACATTTCTACTTTTCAACTTTTGAGCGGAAGTGTATATATTACATATATTGATATCGTCACTTCCTGATGACAAGGACGGACATGCACGGCATGAACTCTGACATTGCTACCGGAGTTCTTACATTTTTGTTGGGAAAATTCCTGACCATTACTCGTGTCAGCACGTCAAATTACTCCGCTGAGAACCCTGCAACTTAATTTAGGACAAGCGAGGTCTGAACTCACCACTAGCGTGGCTGGTGGCTGCTTTTAGCCTCCATAACATCTCGGAACCTTTGTGGGGACATCCCGGGCTGTAACATCGAATGGTGAGAGACAATATTCGCTAGAACAACAAATATTAAAAAACAAAAGACAGTTGTAAAGGCAAGCTAACAGGCTAACGGACGGACGGTGTTGACACAACCGCAACAATGCCTAGATCCCAGGGTAAGGGTTCACCCTGCGGACAAATTAGTGAACTTCCCAGCCCAAGTACCGCAGATGGAGGTGTACCTGTGAGTTCATGTGGCTCGAGCCGAAGCGCTCCAGACACAATTATAGACACGGACGAATCCTTAAAAGATCCGCCGCCGATTCCCACTGAAAGTGATCGCAACCACCTGATGATGCAACCGCTAACTGAGAGTAGCACACAAGAGTTGCTGTCAAAGCTGCTATGTAAGGTGGATTACATAACCCGGAGGACGGATCACATTGACAATTGACAATGACATTGGCACGGAAAAAGGGAGATGAAGTGGAAAAGGTGGTTTTGACGTTGGGTAAAAAACGGGGTAGGAAGTGGAAACGGTGGTTCTGTCGTTGGATAAAACAGGGCAGAAGATGGAACAGAAGATGACAGATTTGAAAGTGGCATATAAAAGAATTACAGGAGAGTCATATCACCATCAAAAAAGATTATAGGGAGAAAGACAAAATAATTCAGGAGCTGAAAAATACATTGGATGACATGGATTAGAACTAGGGATCGACATATGTTTTTTTCGAGCCGATGCCGATATTTTTTCCATCGGCCTTAGCCAATGGCTGATTTAGCTTGGGCCGATATTTGTGGTCGATACTGCTTTTGCGCCCTCAATTTACATGAAAAAATGACAATGATAAATATTACAGGTCTCAAGTTTAAACATATATTTATTGAAATGTAAACACAGTAGGATTCAGCTTTCTTAAACACACATTTAAACAGCATTATCAACTTTAAAAGGAATAAATATTCAAACATGTGCAAAATATTTCTGTCGTAGTTTAAGTTTTATCTAGCATTGATGTGATGACTGCTCCTCCACCGCGCCCCCCCCCCGCCTCCACCACGCAAACACATCACACTGACACAATTTAGTACGACATATACGTATATACATACATATTTCTCTCATCATTAAAGTTCGCCTTGTGCACGCTAAAGACCTCTGATAGCATACACAGCTGCTCCAATTGGTTCTGTGAGTGTGTGTGTGTGTGCGTGCGTGTGCTCGGAGAGAGCGCACACACATAACACGACACATATTTAACCTCAGCCTGGCGTTGGCTGAATGAAACTCCTCCAAACATCATGGGACTGAATTGCCAAGGTTGCCATTAAAGCGGTGTTGGTAACAGCTGTACATATTAGCCTCCAATCAACAGCTCCCTAATTCCAACGGTAGGCACTTTTAAAGATGAAGCATTCAGCAGCATTCCTGGTTTTCACACCCACAAACTAAACTATATTTTCAAGCACGTATATTGCATGCACTTGGAGGTCATGTTTCCTATTTCAATATTTCAACTAAGTTTAACTGTTAGAGGCTAATTAAAAGTTGAAAACGTACCCTAGCTGAAAGGTACAAACATCTACATGAATGACCACCTGACCAAATGCAAAGCTGAAATGGCGAAGAAAGCATGTGACCTGAAGAAGCAGGGAAATATTCAAGCTACTTGGAATGCCAACGGCAACATTTTCATCTAGTTAATTGGAGGACCGGAAGCCAGCGTGCTCGTTGTCAAAAATATGGCGGATCTGGAACAATACTAAGATTACTCTAACTTGAAAATTGAAAACGGCTTAAACATCACCAGTATGACACAAAAAATCTGCGAAATCTGTAAAGAACAAAGCAAAAACGTGTTCATAAGTTGTTTATACAGAACGCCACACTCAAGGATAAAAAAGTTTGAAGATTGGATCAAAACAACCTTTTCAACAATCAAAAAACTATTTTCATATTTGGAGATTTCAATATCGATCTGCTGAATCCACACAAAAACAAGGTAATTGAGGATTTTATAGATACAATGTACAGCAATGTATATGACGGGGGACCGCCGTAAGTGGCTGCAGGTAGCCGGGCTGGCCGCTGCTCATATCGGCTATTTTCCCTTCGTGGCACTGGCCTTGTGTTTATGTATGTGAACAATGTCTTTTACTTGTATGCCGAGGTTTTTTTTTTTTTTTACAGTCCCACACTGTACTCCTTCATTTAAGAGTCTAAGTTGGAGTTGGGTTTTTTTCCCCTCCCCTCTCCCCTCCTCGTGTTGTCCCCCCTTTGTCCCCCCCTACATCGCCCAATCATCCCGTCCTGTCACCCCTTGTCTCACTGCATAGTATGTTGTATATGTATGGACGGATGATTGCACAATTTCGCTTGTACTCCTGTATAAGTGACAAGAATAAAGGGCTTACTACTACTACTACTACTGGAGAGAAAAGTCAAAGAAGCAAAAGAAAAACAACCATCCTTGGATGACAAAAGGCTTTACTAATGCTAGCAAGAAGAAGAACACACTATACAGGAAATTCATCATTCAACAGATGTTTGCTAAATACAAGGATGAAGAGTCTTGAACCAGTCATGATGTGCTATATATATCACTATATTGACGGTTACTATGGTACCCATTATGTCATTGGATGGTCAAATCACCTTGTACTTCGTGTGTGGCAAAAAATAAATACATACATACATACATACATACATACATACATACAAAATAAAAATAACAAAAAATTATATCAGAAAGGCAGGGAGTGAACAAATGCAACAGTTACTGATTGTAAAAGTACCAGCACTTCTACTTCTTCTATTCTCTTCCTAGACTTTACAAGACCTTCTTCTAAACCTATGTTTTGCAGCTCCAGGCTATTTCTCTTCAGTGGCCAAGTTTTCATAGTAAAGGTTGCCGACCCCTGACATACATTAACAAGCAGCCTCTTTTTATGCGTTTTTACATCTTTAAAACACACAAAATAGAAAGAGTGAGTATTGATGTCCCATAAGGATTATGGATGATGGGCAAGATTCCATACAAAGTGCAATCATAGATTGTTCTTCCCGAGTGATGACGCTGTGTTTGTGATTGGTCGTCTGCTCATAATCTCGTCCCCTTAATGTGCTTGGAACAAGAGAATCCTAACAGCATTCATCAGGTTTGTACCCGGCTTCGTAGTACCACTCATCCCTCACTTTCAATGTTTGGCTTGGTTAAGCTGGAAAATAACTCCAACTTCATTGTAGTATTGGTACAGGCCCCAGGTATGACCCCCCCCCCCTCCCCACAATGAATACGCACCACCTCCTATTGGCTAGCTGCTATTCCCACCATCTGAATGAAGACCAGCAAGATGACAGGAGTCATGTCCTGACAAGAGGGCCTTGCCTCTGGCCATTGCTGTCACGCACACGCACAGCCTTGCCAGCAAGATACAGCACATACGTGGTAAATAGCTGAAACTTAATTTCTGGTACAAAGCTAAAGGTTTTAGGGGAGAAGGCAAAAGGAGCCCACTTGTGTCAAAGCTGCCTGTCATGCACTGCTAGCTTGTTCGGCTTCTACATCCTGTTATCCTGTTCTAGCTGACAATAAGCTAGGTGCCGCCTCGTGCTACCATTCACTTCACTGTACACTGTGGACACTAAAGCAGACAACAAGGAGGGAGTCATCTTGACACGAAGACATAAATACATATATATATATATATATATATATATATATATAACAACGAGCCCACAATTCACAACATTTACCTTCAGACAGCTCCAGGTCCAACTCAGCCAATTGGTCTCGAACCTCCTTGGGTAGGACTGACAAATCCACACCGCGGTCTTCCATGACTTGGCCCAAAAAATACGAGCAGGCTTGTAAAGAAGGGTTCAACGTGGGAAAAGCTACGGCAGAGGGGAGAGGAAGGGCCCTTCCTCAAGACACAAAACAAGCATCCAAGTGAGAGAGACAGTCCATCCGCACGACTGGCCGCTCCGCCATAATGGAAGAAACGAAGGGCGGTCACGTGACTGCACTTACCTCGCCTGTGCCTTGCATCCAAGCCCAAAGAAGGAGCAAGAAACTGTGGCGCCCCTGGTGGCGCAGATGCGAATAGCGATTCAATAACAGCCGCACACAGCATATTATGGACATATGACATGTGCACTACCTGGTCATGGTTTATTTGTTTTGGACATGCTTGACAAGTTGCATTGAGGAACATCACAAATTCAACAAGTGCAAAAAGGAGAAGGAAGAAGCAAATGTTATTTAATACCAACCCCTGTAGAGAAAAGAATAGGGATTGTACAGCAATACATACATTGATGAAGGGAAGAAAAAACGTTGAAAAAAATAAGATCGAATTGGGTGTAAATGTAAAATAATAAATGTAAATTCAACAAAAACACTTTGAATATTATTAATATAACATGGTATATAAAAAGTAGAGAGATGAATATTATTAATATAACATGGTATATAAAAAGTAGAGAGATGAAAGAGAATTGATAAATAAGTTAATACCGGTGTAAAACTCATGTCCATCCTTTTTCTACAACACCTGTCCATGCTGGATTGTACATGAATAAAAGGCCTTATTTTTAATAGAAACACTATACATGAATAAAAGGCCTTATTTTAAATAGAAACACTATACATGAATAAAAGGCCTTATTTTTAATAGAAACACTATACATGAATAAAAGGCCTTATTTTAAATAGAAACGCTATACATGAATAAAAGGCCTTATTTTTAATAGAAACACTTTACATGAATAAAAGGCCTTATTTTAAATAGAAACGCTATACATGAATAAAAGGCCTTATTTTTAATAAAAACACTATACATGAATAAAAGGCCTTATTTTTAATAAACACTATACATGAAGAAAAGGCCTTATTTTTAATAAACACTATACATGAAGAAAAGGCCTTATTTTAAATAGAAACACTATACATGAATAAAAGGCCTTATTTTAAATAGAAACACTGTACATCAGGGGTGGGCAAGTATTTTGACTAAGTCGCACTTTTTTTCATAGGTTGTCTATCTTGCTGCGACTTATACTCCAGAGCGACTTATGAATGAAAAAAGTGTTAATGTTACATAAACACTGGACACCTTTCCTGTTCATGTTTATTTTTGGTGTAGCTGAATAAGCCTTGTGTTAGCATATCTTACACCTATTCAGCTTGTTCTCTATTCTTTATTGTTAGAACTTGCCTTCCAAGAGGACGTAATGTCTGTTTTGGTCAAGTAGTTAGTAAAATAAATTACCCGCAAAAAATGCGACTTATACTCCAGTGCAACTTATTCATGTTTTTTCTACCTAATTATGCATTATACATGCAACACACACAATATTTTATGCCTATACTTTTCCTTGAATGATTTGTCTAATTTTATGTGTAAAAGTGTTATGCTATCAGCTGTATGTTCTCATGTCCCTTTTTTTCAGGAGCCCTCCAAGCATCAGACCACATCAAACTATGTTGTTTAATTTGACAGTTTTGTTGTTTTTTTTCTAAATAAGACATCCGACTTGCAAGTCATGTTGCCAGTTTGTATGTTAAAAGTTGAATTACTTAAAAGCAACTGGCGGGCCGGATTCAAACGCTTGGTGGGCCGCATGTGGCACCCGGGCTGTAGATTGCCCACCTCTGCTATACAGAAATAAAAGGCCTAGTTTTAAATGGAAACAGTACGCATGAATAAAAGCCGCTGTACTTGCTTCCTTCTTCTCTGTCTTCCATATTTTGGTGTGACTGTCACGCCCTGTGTGGGTTCCCGTGTGACAGTTTGTTTGAGTTACCTTCTTGGGCTTTGGTTTCCGTTCTGGACACTCTTATTTTGTATTTGACTTCCTGTTTTGCTGTATCTGCCTTGGTTGTCCTTATCACCCACACCTGTCCCTAATATGTCCTGTGTATTTTGTTCAGGTGTGTGCTTCTCCCCGCGTGGGATCATTATAGTTTGTCCGTCTGCTTCCTGAGTTGCCTTTTTTCCTGCTGCTGCAATTTTTCCCTAAAATAAATATTTGTCATGACAGTGACTCTGACAAGTTTTACCATGGGGGGGGGGGGGGGGTGATGTGACCTCTTTGCCTTTGTCTTTTTATTTATTGAATCATTCACTTTTTAAAGGAATCGGCTTCATTTGACGTGCCTGTATTAATGTGATACTTTTGATACTTTCTGTGATTTACTTGGCACTGTTACAGTGTGTACTAAGTGTTGATGCCACACTAGTTCATTGCTATTGTGTTGGAGCACAAGTTAGCACTAGTTAGCACTAGTTAGCATTAGTTAGCAAGACTGGCAGATTCCACTCTATTGATTTTGGGTTTGGGTCAACCATCTATGGAAAAATCAAAAACTCTGGATTCATCCTTCTATTGCTGCACCTCCACGGTGGTGAATACTACATTCAGTTAGTCGTGGCTGACAGGTTTATATTTTTATCTTTCTGTGAGCCACTGATGTTTTCCCCCCTAAGACCCCCTAAGACTCGTACTCGTTGTGCCACAGGGTCGATGCTCACAATGCTACTTTTCCAGTGGGATGCCTTGGGTGGGTTTGTTGTGGTCTTTCCAGTTTGGGGGTGACACCCAACTCTGGGACGGCAGAACGCAAGGTGTACCTGCCAAGGCATGGGAAATGCCCCATCTGCTAGGAACTCATGGCAGGAGGAGGTCCACACTAGTATGCGGGTCGGATACGTTGGACTGGCTGATCAAGCCGCTTCCATCTTTGACCATTTAGAGGGCGAAGCTGGTGATGAAGTCAGATTCAGGCCTTGTGCTGACCGGGTTTGGTATTTTAAAAGAAATTATGGGTGCCAGGAGCCGTATGTCTCTTCAAGAACTGTTCTTTTGTGGCTGTCAGCAGGAGGGTGGAAGTCCACAAGAATTTTCACATGCACAGTTGTGTTTCATGGATAAGGTTGCTGTATTGGTACGTGACCGGTTCGTTGAAAATTTTTCTTAACACGGACTTGTGAAGGGAGTTCAAGCGTTTGGTTCATGCTAAACCTACCTCTACGATGCTGCATGTTAGGGCTGAGGCCTTCAGGTGGGAATATGAGGGTGGAGTAGGCTCTGGCAGGATGAACTTTCCTTCTGTACCCACATTATGTGCTACACAGACTGTTGGTATGCAGCCCCCTCTGGTAGAAGCCGCCACCAGTTCCCAGCTGACGGAAACTGGGAGGGAATGGCTTAGGCTCACGGGCTTCCCAGGTAGAGGAAGTACAGGAGGGGTTGGTTGCCCTTTGTCCCCATATGTCCCCAGGTTACAGATGAGTTGACAGGAGTACCTGTTCAGTGTATTCTTGATGCTGGTCCGTGGTTGAGCCTGATGTTGAGGTGTGTGATATTGTTTAGATCCTTCATTGGCTTTGTCAGCTACTATCGGACGTTTGTGGATGGCTTCTCCCGTCTGGCTAGTTGCAGAGCTGGCCGGGTCCAACCGGCGCAGAGGAAGAACGTCGGCGCCGGGAGACTCCTGGTTTGCATAGTGGGAAGCTAGCTTCAACAAGTTAAAGTCCCGTTTGGTGAGTGCACCAACACATTTGCTGATTTTTCTCTGCCATTTATCCTGGAGGTCGATGCCAGTCATTTTGGCCTTGGAGCGGTGCTATCGCAGGAGCAGGGGGGACGGCCGATGCCTGTTGGGTATGCCAGTCGGAGACTGCAGGCAGCGGAGAAGAACTATAGCTCAATGAAACTGGAGATGTTAGCTATGAAGTGGGCCGTGGCTGAAGAGTGGAAAGACTACTTATGGGGGCATCGCTGTGTGGTGAGGGCGGATAACAACCCCTTAGTCATCCAACTAGGAGCAACCAAGCAGAGATGGGTGGCTGAACGCTCTGCATTTGACTAGTGTGTTCAGTACCGTCCGGGTCGTGGAAGTAAAAATGCCGATGCTCTGGGAACATGAGAGTGTCATATTAAAATAAAATCACTGACTTTTTCTTGGAAAATAAAAAAACAGTGCTTTGTATTTGTCAACGTTTCCCCCTTTGCCCCCCTGGTGTTTTGTATTCATTTGCCAGATTGACCTGTTAGCTTTGTAATAGGACACCCTCTGTGGCACTCAGTGGGCCTTACGCCCCACCCTCACCCTCGCTGGCCACCCAGTCACCAGTGAATTAAAAGTGAGGTTACCTGACTTTAGTCAGTAAACAAAACAAAAAACTAACTAACATTGTTATTGGCCTCTCCGTGAATCACCACCTCACCGTGGTGGAGGGGTTTGAGTGCCCGAGTGATCCGAGGAGCTATGTTGTCTGGGGCTATATGCCCCTGGTAGGGTCTCCCAAGGCAAACAGGTCCGAGGTGACGGGACAGACCAAGAGTGATTCAGAAGACCCATATGAATTATAACAGTGCGGTGCCAGTCGCGGCGGCAGGCCCCGAACCCGATGGTGGACACCAGAGGTCAGGGCTGCCGTCAAGCTGAAGAAGGAGTCCTATCGAGCTTTGATGGCTTGTGGGACTCCGGAAGCAGCTGACAGGTACCGTCAGGCCAAACGGTTCGCGGCTTCGGCGGTTGTCGAGGCAAAAACTCAGGTGTGGGAGGAATTCGGTGAGGCCATAGAGCACGACTTTCGGTCGGCCTCGAAGAGGTTCTGGCAAACCATCCGGCGCCTCAGAAAAGGGAAGCAGTGCCCAGTCCACACTGTTTACAGTGGAGACGGGGGCCTGCTGACCTCGACTGGGGATGTAGTCGGACGGTGGAAGGAATACTGTGAGGCCCTTCTCAATCCCACTGACATACCTTCCATAGAGGAAGCAGAGTCTGAGGACACATACGTGGACAGTGCCATCACCGTGGCTGAGGTATCTGGGGTGGTTAAGACGCTCCCCAGTGGCAAAGCTCCGGGGGTGGATGAGTTCCGCCCAGAATTCCTCAAGGCTCTGGATGTTGAGGGACTGTCTTGGCTGACATGTCCCTTCAACATTGCGTGGAAGTCGGGAACAGTACCTTTGGATTGGCAGACCGGGGCGGTGGTCCCCCTTTTCAAGAAGGGTGACCGGAGGGTGTGTTCCAACTACAGGGGAATCACACTCCTCAGCCTCCTTGGGAAAGTCTATTCCAGGGTGCTGGAGAGAAGGGTACGACCGTTGGTAGAACCTCTGATACAAGAGGTCCAATGCGGTTTCCGTCCTGGTCGTGGAACACTGGACCAGCTCTACACCCTCACGAGGGTGCTTGAGGGTGCATGGGAGTTTGCCCAACCAGTCTACATGTGCTTTGTGGATCTGGAAAAGGCATTCGACCGTGTCCCTCGTGGCGTCCTTTGGGGGGTGCTCCGGGAGTACGGGATTGGTGGCGCGCTACTATGTGCTATCCGGTCCTTGTACAAACGGGGCAGGAGTCTGGTTCGCATTGCCAGTAGTAAGTCGAGCCTGTTTCCGGTAAATGTTGGCCTCCGCCAAGGCTGCCCTTTGTCACCGATTCTGTTCACAATTTTCATGGACAGAATTTCTTGGCGCAGCCAAGGTGTTGAGGGAGTCCTTAGAATCTCATCTCTGCTATTTGCAGATGATGTGGTTCTTATGGCTTCTTCGGGCTGCGACCTTCAGCGTTTACTGGGACGGTTTGCATCTGAGTGTGAAGCGGCTGGGATGAGACTCAGTACCTCCAAATCAGAGGCCATGGTTCTCAGTCGGAAAAGGGTGGAGTGCTCCCTCCGGGTTGGGAATGAGGTCCTGCCCCAGGTGGAGGAGTTTAAGTATCTCGGGGTCTTGTTCACGAGTGAGGGAAAGTGGGAGCGTGAGGTCGACAGACGGATCGGTGCAGCCTCGGCAGTAATGCGGTCACTGTACCGGACCGTTGTGGTGAAAAGAGAGCTGAGCCGGAGGGCAAAACTCTCAATTTACCGGTCGATCTATGTTCCCACCCTCACCTATGGTCACGAGCTTTGGGTCATGACCGAAAGAGTGAGATCGCGGAGACAGGCGGCTGAAATGAGTTTCCTCCGTAGGGTAGCTGGACTCACCCTAAGAGATAGGGTGAGGAGCTCAGCCATCCGGGAGGGGCTCAGAGTAGAGCCGCTTCTCCTTCACATCGAGAGGAGTCAGTTGAGGTGGCTCGGGCATCTAGTCCGGATGCCTCCCGGACGCCTCCCTGGTGAGGTGTTCCGGGCATGCCCAGCCGGGAAAAGGCCCCGGGGCAGACCTAGGACACGCTGGAGGGACTATGTCTCACAGCTGGCCTGGGAACGCCTTGGTGTCCTCCCGGTGGAGCTGGAGGAGGTGGCCGGGGATCGGGAAGTCTGGGCTTCCCTACTAAGACTGCTGCCCCTGCGACCCGGACCCGGATAAGCGGAAGAAAATGGATGGATGGATGGATGGATGGCATTGTTATTGGTGAGGACTGATGTTTAATGTGCTTCTGAAAAAAGGGACTCCATACATACAGCAGATCGTGTCACCCTTTGGCAGATAACTAAAAATTCCAGGTAGACTGTTTAGTAAGCGTAAAATAGTGTGCTTGTAGCAAATGTACAGTCTGACACCTCCGCCCAATTTTGTTAACTCAATGATCTGGTGTCTTTGGTCAGTAATTAGCAAAGTGCTCCAGCACACAATGCAGACATTTTACTTGTCTGAGGAAGATATCGATATAATATATCATCAGTCTTCTGTCGTTAGCATTGTGCCTTTAGTTTGCCCCAATGCTTCATTTGACCATACTTTAAAGGGATTATTATGCTTTTTCCACTTTTCTGACCTACAAATGTTGTCAGATTGTTGCCGCTCTTTCTGGTGCTGTGCTTTGTTGAGCGAAGACTGAATGAAAGTGTATTAGCCTCCTTCTCTTAGCATGCTCGCTCAATCTATCAAGGATGGTGTCACGTGTCACTAGCGTCTGTAAATTGAAATCATCATTTTGTAAACCTTACCTGTGTTAAACAAGCTATTGCTATGTTGCTATTGCTATCTGGTATTGCTATGTTGCTATTGCTATCTGCTATGTTACTATTGCTATCTGGTATTGCTATTGCTATCTGGTATTGCTATGTTACTATTGCTATCTGCTATCGCTATGTTGAAGCACTTGCTATAAAGCCAAGGGAGCCATTTGGGTTCATTCTGTATGTTCACTTGTGTATCGCTGTTAAAGGTACCAAGCAGATATGTTGCCATTGGCGTTTAATTTGTGTTTAACTACAAAATATGTGTATATGTTGGCAGGTCTGTAGTATGTTGAGTGGACTAAATGTGTACATGTTGGCAGGTCTGTACTATGTTGAGTAGACTAAATGTGTACATGTTGGCACGTCTGTACTATGTTGAGTACACCAAATGTGTACATGTTGGCAGCTCTGTACTATGTTGAGTACACTAAATGTGTACATGTTGGCAGGTCTGTACTATGTTGAGTACACCAAATGTGTACATGTTGGCAGGTCTGTACTATGGTGAGTACACCAAATGTGTACATGTTGGCAGGTCTGTACTATGGTGAGTACACCAAATGTGTACATGTTGGCAGGTCTGTACTATGGTGAGTACACCAAATGTGTACATGTTGGCAGGTCGTACTCCCCTACTTTAAGCAACATTCCAAAACCTGTTATTTCTTCATAGGAGATTTTATTTGATCTGTGTTGTCATTTGAGAACTTTTCATAGTTGACCAAGAGAGTACATCCAGTATGTTCATCAAAAAGTAAAACACTCATGAAGACAGTTTAATTGAAACCGCAGCACTTATTATTCCACTTGGACATGCATGAAAAAGTAAATATTTAGATATAAAGATATACAGATATTTACAATACAAAGATGTTTTCTGAAACCAGTCCACAACAGGAGTGTTAAAAAAATACATGTGCAACTGTAACATTGCAGTCTTCGATAAATTGATCTGGTCACTACAGCTACATGTCAAATTAGGACGCTATTGGGAATAAGTTAGACTAAAAGACCAAATTAAAGTCCAATGATAAAAGGAGATCAAATCTCTTTACAAGTGTTATGTGTAGAAGGTTAGTGATGAAAATAGCACACACACACACACGCATACACGCGCACACACACGCACACACTAGAAATGAAGATGTGAACAAAATTGATACAAGCAAATGTAGCATCAGCCAAGAAGGAAAAGCTAAAAGCTGGACCAGCTATGGGACTGAAGTTCGAGATGTTCAGCCCACGATGAGAGTGGTTGAGTGTAACGCAACTTTTACAGAAAACAGCAATAATTAGTTATCTGACAAACACAGAACGAAAGGTATACTGAACACAAATACAACAGAACCATCAGCTTAGACGATTTTAGTGCATGAAACATGCCCTTAAATCCCTGGACAGCCAGACATCCCTGGTGGTATCCTGGTAGACCTTTCATGGCAAGGCATGGGCTCACTTCCAGGGTTGCGTCAAGAAGGGGAACCGGTGTAAAAACTAAGCTACAATCAGTCGTGACATTGTCTGGCTGTGGTCAAACCCTGGACAACTGAACATGAGCAAAAAGCAGCCAAAAGGAAAAACCACACAAGGAGAAGGACTAGCATTGATTTCTAGAAAAACATCCGATGGTGATGTTGCCCTGTTTCCATTCTAGAAAAACATCCGATGGGTTCTGTTCTAGAAAAACATCCGATGGCTTCCGTTCTAGAAAAACATCTGATGGTTTCCGTTCTGGAAAAACATCCGATGGTGATGTTGCCTTGTTTCCATACCAACACAGACACTTTGGTGCTTGTATAAACTGTGTGGATGCCCTTTCATTGTATTCATCTAAATGTCTAGAAGAAGGCAATGTGTTTTCCTTCGGAGGAAATGGAGGTCTGATGCCTGTTTGTGTGAGGAAATAGGAGGCACTAATGTGGTTGGAAGGCAAAGCTATCAGAACCGCTGGTATGTGTCCTGTAGTGTAGATTGTTCACCACTAACGTTCTCCTCAGAAGGAAGGGGAGAAATGTGTTACATGGCTATGGTTTGGTTTGTTAGGACATTTCCAAGCAGCAAAGAATGTGCAACCATCCTGAGAAGTAAGAAATTGCAGTTCCATCCCTAGTAAAACCGTTGTTGAAGGTGTGGAAGCATCGCTTACTGCTTGTGTCGTCCTGGACAGAGCATCGTTTTGTTGCTTGGCTGTATTGATCTTGGCCAATGTGCCAACTGGACGTAAAGTACCAAGGACAGATGAAAAGACGCTAACCTATCAGGGGAAAACAAAGAGCTGTCAACAGCCGTTCGTTGACACACAGTTTATATGTTGTCTTGGGGGGGTCGGGCGTACGTGAGGTAAGATTTTCAAGTTGCGATCACCGTCTTTTGAAAGCACGACAAAAATATTTGGCTACGTGTTCCTGCATCTTTGGAGCCAAGAGGCTGCATGGCTGAAACCAAGGAGCTATCGCTGGTTGAAAACATTAGACAAGGTTTGATATCCGTTGTGACAGAGATGGAGGAGTGGTACGTGTCCATAAAGGACAATCCTTGGGACACTCAACTTGCAGTGCAGCAGTCAAGCCAAGAGTCTGGTTGCTGGCAGGCAAATGGGGGCAAGGAGGAGTAAAGGGATGGAGTCCACCCCCCGTAGTCTATGGCAACGTGAAGAGGAAGCTCTTTCTTAAGTCTCAGTCCATTCCCAGAAGGCTGCTACTGAGCTCCAGCCCACACCATGATGGCTCCGTAGGTGGTTGGGTGGGTGCTCATCATCTGGCGGCTGAATGCGAATGTGCAGCCATGATAATATGAGAGGGTCCGCTCTCGACCCTTTGCTGCTGACCCAATCCCGCCAGCACCGACATCGCCATGGCTTCAGCCGCCACTCTGGAGCTCAGGCCATTGTGGCTCGCCGAGGGGCTTGGCACCAAAGAGCTATGCTGAATGACCGGTGCGGGAGACCCTGTTGGCTCTGAGGTATCTTTCATGCTCTCTTCAACAGCTACTGGGAGGAAAAGATGCAGAAATCTATTTCAAACGTCCATCATAACCCAAGACTCAGAAGCTATTCACCTTTAATAGAACTCATGGAAAAATGTTAGACTGCTTTGTTCCTTCACTTTCCAGTTTGTTGGAATGCCTGGTACGGATAAAGGTACGGTTGTTTGGACAAATATGACCATGGCACCCATGTAAGTTCAGCTAAACTTTGATGAGCTGTTTATGTTACCACCATTACATCATCACCTTTGGTTGCATAGGTAAAATAAAATGAAGAAAGGAAGGTGGTCTAATCATTCTTCCATGTGTAGATGACTATGCATGTCCCTGTTGGCCCATGCCAGAACCCTTCACAGTCTGGTGGAAAAGGTCCGAGTGATGTGGAGTTGTGCTTAACAAATCCATCCATACAAATAGAACTTACTCCCTCAGTAATGAAGCCAAGTCTCACCTAAATAGGCCGTCTTCTTCTGCAGGGTGGTGACAGGACAGTCCTTGTGAGCCAGCAGCAACTGCTTCAGATGAGCCACCTCGTTCCTCAACAGCGACACCTCGTTCTGGACAATCACAACATCAGGTAGTGTTACTGAGCCAGTTGCTGTTACTGTTGCTAAAAACAAACTACCATTAGTAGTTTGGAAGTAATTCTTCCTATTCGAATCAGACCCCTATGCAATATCTTTTACAGTGGTTAGACCGGTGGTCGGCAACTCTGGAGCCGAATGTGGCCCCTCAGCCACCGCGTTGCGGCCCCCACGCTGAGCCATCTGATTTCTTTTGTTTTAACAGCAAAGTGGAGGAACTGTGACATAACCAACTGACCACAAGTCCGTGAATGCATCTACACTGCATTCTGACTGCTGATTGGACGGGGGAGGGGGCCATACAAAAAGATATGCGGGCCCTGTGCTAAGCTAACATTTCCTGAATGAAGAAATGATTGAAATGAAAGAAAGGAGTCAAGGACAGGGCCCCCAGAACGCAGACAAACAAAGTTGGCCTCTTAATGACATCCATCAGTATCGAACTTCCTGTGAGGAGTCGAGGGACGTAGAGGATCTTGAGCAGACAGCTCTGATATGTTGGGATGGCCTTTTTATGCTCCTGTAACAAGTCACATTGAAAAAGATGGCAACTTGTGAAAGACGATCAGCTGTGCCATGTTTTGGGGCTCCATTATTCTTTAGTGGAAACGGAGGAAAAACGGTTGCCGACCCTGCCTAGACTGGCCATTGTAACGCAAACTGGGGGCACAAAGTGTCAATGGAAATGGAAGCTCCTGTGATTTGTTCAATGATTCATACCTAATTCGCGACAGAATACTGTTGAAAAGATGCTTCCCTATCGTCTTGTCAGCTGACCAGTAAGTATGATGATGATGCAGCCACCACACAGGGATGGTCTGCACTCTGCCCACCCAACCTAAGGCCACTTACGTACCGACAGTGAGACATTCATGGTACTGAGCTCCTCCGCTTTCTTCTCTAAGGAGCTGACCCACAGTTTGCGTTTCTGTCTGCAACGTGATGCAGCGGCCCGGTTTCTCTCCAGGAAACGCTGCCTTCGTTCATCTGGGTCGTCGTCTGCCGTCCGTCGCCGACGCCCACCCGTGGGCTGTGCTGGAGATACCTGGAAGGACCCAGATGAGAGGAACATAGAGGGGGAGGGCAGCGAGAGGATAGGGAAGCTTGAGTCATAGTTTGGTCCTCTCAGCAGATTTTGAAAAACCCGACCCGACCCTGACGTCGTCTGACTAAAAGAGGACGTAAACGGTGCTTCCTATTTACAACACTGCAGAAATTTGGTTGGGGGGGGTCACATCTCACCAGCCATCATCAACTAATGGGTTAACCTCACAATCCACGCTTCACAGTGGCACAAGACAAGGATCTTCTTAGAACCACTTGTAGCTACCATACAGCTAAATAATAACATCACGGTAAATCCTTCTCATCCCGATCTAATTATACCATCAACTGTCCAAATCTACCGCTCTACCCGTCTACATGGACCAAAGGGGTCTGCAGCCCTCACCCCACAGCTTCACCTTCCCATTGGACACATTAAATATTTAGGAATCCACATAACCCCCAAGCTGTCAGAGCTGTTCAATCTAAATGACACAGCACTCTATCGACAAATCTACAAATGTCAGAATCTCTATCATAACAACAAGGTCAGTTCTTCCTTAACACAGCAAGTTCTCAATTCTACTGGAAAACTAAAACACCACGTATAAAACTACCAAGGTTAAAGAGGAGGATTAGACGCGCCCAACTTTGACTGATATCACCTGTCAAACAATGGCTCGCCCCCTCACAGCATCATTCCCACTGGTTAGAGACCCAACAGGCACTATACAGTAATAGCAACCTTTAACCAGCCCAACAATCAAAAAGGACATATGCTTTCAGAACATCTAGATAGCCTCAGCTCTGACAGCTAGTTGGAAAACATATCATACCAAAAGGTAGCACCATGACACTATCCACTCACTCACCAATTAGGAACAAGCCACACATGACCATAAATAAGAAACCGTAACAATTCATATCATGGAAACACAAAGGCATCTCACATGTCCAGCATGTTTGACTAAACTCCTAAATCAAGAATGAAAGTCAATATTTTTAATATTTACAGCTTAAATCAATAATCTTATCCAAAATGACAAACACAAAAGCAAACAATCACCATGGAGTAATTTTTAAAGATGTCCAACATAGATCAACTACTCTCAAGGTTATATACATTCCACTGATTTTTGGCTTCAGCTCTTTACATTCCGGATGCCCTTCCTGACGAATACCGATGGTGCTTGCTAGTGGAGATTGGAACCTGAGGCGTCCATACCTAGTAAGTCCAGAATGCTAACCACTACACCATGAGTTTCACACCATCAGATCAATGCACGTATTGCTCACAGCACACCACTGACTATGACGTGCTTTCTGGCAGTGATCACTTATCACGTGTATGCCGCATCCCCTCTGTCCTCAAGTCTGTCCTTTAGGTCATATGTCATCAGTGACATGACATCATCACAATATAACTACACTCTTTACAGCCCTAGCTGTCGTCAAGAAAACAATCCTCCTAAACTAGAAGTCAAGAAATCAACTGACCATAACTCACTGGAAGATCCTGTTGACAGATCACCTTTCATTAGAAAATATGTCAGCATCAATCAATCGACACAATGTACATCTCCAAATGCCTGATCGCAACTCCAGATTTGTAGGACAAAAATAAAGGGATGAGGGGGGCCCTTGGCATCACTGACAGACGGACAACATTGTGTACCTGAGGTTGAGCCGGTGATGGAGCATCTGGCTGTTGGACAAGCAGTTGGCTCTGTTCTGCCCCCTGAGGAACCATCGGACTGCCGCCCAGGGCCATCATACCCATGGTATGTCCTGACGGGCTCTGCTGGGACAGCGCAGCCTTCAGTCGCTGCATGAAAACAAATCCAAGTTGAGTAATGACAGCAATAAAACAAAAGGTAATAATACAGAAACCAAACCAACATGGCAACGTATAAGAGGAGCCAAGCGATAGGAGGATTCTAGATTCTAGAACTGAAGCCTGTACTACCAAGGTGGCAAATGAAAATGCTTCACTGTAATAACCAATGAATGATTGGCCTAAGGTGAGTTCCTGTCCACACGAGACTCAGACCAGACTGTTGTGAAATGAAACACTGAAGCCATCACAGGCTGATCCCACTTCAACAATTGATTTTCTGGTGTTTCCAGCACTCGTGCCTGTTGCTGCTGTATATACTATAGAACAATACAATTCTAACTTATAAACACTAATCTCATAACCAGCATACTATAGTAAATGGCAGTTATGGCTGTAGTCGAAAAATAAAAAGTCATATGATGAGGAAACCACACCAGGGCTGAGGATGGCTGCAGGGAGAAGATGGAGACAAAAAGGCAACATCGAGTGCTAAAAATAGTGTGCTAATCAAGCGCTAACCATCTTGGCCTCGGAGTGGATGCTGTAGCCAGAAGGGGAGTTTGAACCACTGCTGCTGCTTCCCAGTGGAGGACCAGGGATCCCAGGAATGTTTGGTACCATGCACATGGGTCGGGCCAGCTAGTGAACACATGGATACACCACAAATTGTACAGGCAATTACTAGTCATAAACATGAAGAAATGTACTTTGGCTTTTGGCTTACATTGATGACAGATGGCATCTGAACAGGCCCAGGTAGGACAGTCACAGCCTGGCCCGAGGGGAGCATCATCATGGGGTAGTGGCTTGTTGGCGAACTATAGAGTAGACATGGAAGATACAGCTAGGTTTATATAGGTCACAAATACCAAATAATACAATAATCCAAGTCGTATCCAAGTGGTACATGGCGGTTTGATTCTTGTATTGTTGCTACTGCTTGCTGTCAAAAAACAAAACAAAGAACATGATTACAAACAACACAGAACATATTTAATCAAAGTTGGTTAACCGTGTCAGTGACCCTTTAAGGAGCTTCAAACGAAGGGGGGAACAAGGACAAAGAAGCCAAAAACTTACCACTTCCACATGGAATGAGAGGATAACCTTCCCCCCCATTTTATTTCCATGATAAAAAAGCCATGGCATGTTCGTCTCTGGCTTTGCTTAGCCTCCATGAAATGTGAAAAGTAATGTCATACTTCATGTCTCATAACAATACTGATGCCTCGTGACCAGAATATTACATTGAACTTTTGACTTTTTGGCTAATAAGAGGCCACAGTCAATCATGACCACGATCATTTATTACAATTTTTGAAAGATTGCAATATTGTGAGGGCAATTTCCGATATGCATTTGGAATTTGGGAAGCCAGCTGAGGTGAAAGAGAAAAATGACTCACCCCAATGTACGATTAGAAGGTGGTGCCTGTGTGATAACCGAGGTGGGCGAAGGCATGGTTGGCTGAAGGGCATCAAAGCCCAAGTGCAGTGGGAGGGAACCGGGACGCACTATTGTCGATGTTGGGGCCGAGCTCCTGGGGGAAGAGTCCTATAACAGAAGTGTGATGTCATTTAGCATTATGCAGAAAATAGAAAAAAATGCAAGTCCACACTTCCTACCTTAACTGGAAGCTCTTTTTTGCTCTCCGGTGTTGCAGAAATGGAGTCTGGGCTGCCGGGTGGGGAGGAATCAACCTCCACAGGCTCCTCCTCTTTCACCTTCACATCCGATGGTGTTTGTAAGCTCATGTCCAAAGCCACTGAGGTGGGAGCGGGGAACTAAGCGCAATACAAAAGACATATCAATACACAGTACGTATTTGTTCTTTTTGGGATACGACATATCGTTCAGCTAATACACAGCTCAAATGAATAAATGAATATTTGCAGAAGTATGTATTTGTAAAGTCAACGTTTGAAATAAAACACACTAACTGTACATACACACATCATGTTTTAAAGATCTACTGGTCTATACATTGGAATGACGTCTACTGCATCTAAATCTACATCTAATCTACATCTACTGCAGTGGTTCCCAAAGTGGGGTATGTGTCATACTTCATGTGTCAATTGCCATGAATAAAAATGAAAAACAATTAGTGCCCAACACTCAGCAGGTACAGTGCAGCAAGTTGGTCTGAATTACTTTGTTTCAACTTGGAAGATTTCATTTATAGCGGCGTTCCAATTAATCCCCGCATGGCCCCAGCGGTGAAAACCTGGCAAAATATTGTTGTTTGGTTGTATTTTTCTATTTCAGATACTATTAAGAAGGGGGTTTAGTTCTTTTAAGTTGGGACACCATGGAAAGAGTCCAGTCAGATAATGGAGACTATGTTCATACTCAACAAGCAGGATCCAAAGTAGCACCCTGCTGTCAGTGCTACACTTGTAAATCACAGCCAACATACCCAAAGTAGGTGATTTTTCCAGAACTAACCGCCTGTTGCTCATCCAACAATAAGACCATGTTAGAAAATGTTCTACTTCTAACAGACATCAATGTTAAACAAAGCTGTGGACAGATACTGCTTTATCGTGATTGGTCAACTTTCCCCTTCTATGAAATGAATATGCTGACTTAAACCACAGCCATTCTGAGTGGACAGAAAAGGGAGCTGAAATGAAGTCCATTCTAAAGATTTCTTCTGTGCTTCCTGCTCAACAAAAGGCAGTGGTGTCATCTGCAAACAATACCAACTTTCAGTCTTTCGTAACTTTGCAGATGTCATTCATGTACAAGTTGAACTGTTCTGGTCTCAGTATTGACCCCTGGGGGTTTTGTGGTTCATAAAATGAACTATCTTCAATATTTCAAGTGAATTCACTTCAACAACATCAACATAGTAAGGTTAATGTTTTTGAAGTTTGCAGGAGTAGGGGGTACAAATGTCAGAAGGAGTACAGGGCTGGAAAAGGTTTGGGAACCACTGTTCTACTTTAACCACACAAAAATACACACATCATTCCACTTAGTGTTTTCCCAACATTTTACAGATTATGTGTTTGTGTACTGTATGTACGTACTATATGTATTTTGTACATTGTGTTGGTTTCTGATCATACAAGACTATATTAACATTTTGCCTTAACGGCTTAACCCGACTTATCTATTTACATGCTGATCTTTAATGTGCTCATGTCAATTAATATTCATTTTCGTAAAAATAGCAAAACAAACAAACATAGCCACAATCTTACGGAGTTCTTTGCCCGCTTGTCGTCGTCATCTTGTTCGAAGGAATTAGCCAGCTCATTAAATATACCGACCTCTTCGCAGTTCTTTAGGAAGCGGGTGGGAGTGGGTGTCTGGTCTGTAAAGATGCAAAAAAAAAAAGAAATCAAAATAGTGCAATGTCATTTACATACGATGAATAAGAAAAATTCACATATTAACAGTATCCAACTAATTGCATATCAAAGTTGATGTCATGTGTGAGCAGAAGTGATTGCCATCCATTCGTACTAAATAGGAGCCTCAATGTCTAAACGCTACCCTAAAAAGCCGTACAGTCACTGTCCTCAGAGTATCCTTGTCCTTTATACCTGCAATAATGACAGAATCAGTCCTGGGTGGTCCAAACTTAAGTGTCATCTCATGCTTGTGTTTGTGTACAGCCAAGTGGTCCTCATTGGTAAACCTCTGGAAGAAAAAACAAGGTAGAACACAGGAAGAAAGATAAGTGGTAGGCCTGGGCGATACATGGATTTCATCAATTAAGGAGACTTTTTTGGGGTTGTGGACATTTAAAAAATCAAATTCTCCTCATGCTAAGTGTGCTCCCAGTGATCTTACCTAATTTTTCCATTCCCCCTGCGTCCTTGTTTAGTGCTTAGTCTACTCTAATAAGGTAACGTACATGCTACATGTGTTTGGTTTCCTCTCTCTCCTTTATCTTCACCACACAGGCTGAATGATGAGAGGGTTCACTCACTGCTTCACGTTGGATATCCATCTCTGTCACTGTTAATTTCATGTTGGCAGTAGCATGTTCGGCTCTGTAGTAACGGCAGAATAGCCCCCCCACTGTGCCCAGACTGCTCTCTCGTGATGCAGTTTGTGCGGGAAGAGTGTGGAAATATTTCCCAAGTGGACCACTTATTCCCAGCAACATGTCCTTAAAGACACTAGCCCTCTCCTGAACTAAACATGGCGAGGCAGCAACCGCAAACATCGGTCAAGCTGGTGAATGCTTTTGATACGATGTACTTGCATTATTATGCAATATAATTAATGGAAAGATGTTGTCATTAATATTGATTATCAACAATAGTTGGTAGGACAATTATCGTTGAGCAACGTTGTTATCTTGACAGGTCTAACCACAAACTTCGGCCAGTATCTAAAGAAGAGGCAGGATGGGAGTATGTCACTCTATGAAGAGAACAAGCCCTCTAAGTTGTGGCATTGTTTGAAATTAAGATATTGGAAAAAAGAGAAAGACAACTGTATTTTTCTTCACATTATGTCAGGAGAGAAGCCCTTGCAGCTTCATGAATGTCTCCCTTTCACTTGTCTCGTTTCAAACTACAAAGTGCATTTCTTCAAACAAGCCAACAACTGGCACTTTGGTCGACAGCAGAAATCATTCACTGCAGGTCTTCCAGGTTGTAAGGCAGCAAAACAGCCCAACACCATCACGCTACCACCAGCATATTTTTATATTGGTATGACGTTCTTTTTCTTTTTTTAATAAATTCAAAACATGTCAAAAAAACATTTTTTCACATTCTCATAATGGAGTATTTTGTGTAGAATTTTGAGGTAAGAGATTAATTTAATTCAGTTTGGAATGAGGCTGTAACATGACAAAATGTAGAAAAAGTGAAGCGCTGTGAATACTTTCCGGATGCACTGTATGGCATTACTTTTACGCCAGATGTAATGGGACACACACCTATTGTCTTATCAGAGCATACTATTTGGGGGATCATCAAGATGTTTTCTTGTTTCTTGTTATTATTGTTTAGCAATGGTTTTCGTCTTACGAACTCTGCTTTGCTGGCTGCTTTGGCCAGTGTGTTTTTAATGGTGCCGGCATGAACACTCAGCTTAGGTGAGGCAAGTGAGGTGTGCAGTTCTTTAGATGTTGTCAGGTCTTTGACATCATAGATTAGACATTGCTCTTGGGGTAATTTTGGTTGGCCAGACACTCCTGGCAAGGTTCACCACTGTTCCATGTTTTGCCATTTGTGGATAAGGGCTCTCACTGCTGTTCTATTTGAGTCCTAAAGCGTTACAAATGGCTTAATAACCTCAATGGTAGGGGGCAAACACTTTTTAACACTTTTTTTAACCATCTATTGTATTATGACCGCTCAGTGTCTCATGGGTGCCATGCTTTTGTCAAACTTTGGATGTAACCATAATGTATCGCAAGACGAGTAATCGCTTGACAGTAAATCTCTAAAACAACGGAAAACAATTCTCTCTCATGCACTGTGGCGTACCATGATTGAAGACCAGAATGGATGTGTATGGTCACTGCTAGCCATATCTGTTTGTGCAAGAGTTGACAGTCAAACAAAGCTGGTCATTGTGACACAGCTGTGCACCAAATGCTGACATCCAGTGCCACTTTGGACAGGAAGGCAACATTAACAGTTTTCAACGCATCAGCAATACAAAAATCTAAAGGTCCAAACATCTTTGGTTTTTAGAAGGATAGAAAATTTGACAAAAGTCATGCCATTTGTTAGAAATGCAAGCAACTCTGAAGTACACAGGTAGCATAACAAATCTTGACCAGCGATTTTAAATTTTAATCAACATTAAATACAAATACAGGCTGCGTTGCACACCCCTAATATATATATACATACATACACATACACACACACACACACACAAGGGCTGCAACAAATAATAATTATAGTAATTACTCAAATAATTGAATAATTTGAATACCTTGATTACAAAAACATTCTATTTTTTTTATCGGGGAATCGCTTACATTACCAAACGCAGATCCATTCATATGTCGATTCATTGATTTAATAGCATTCCAACCAGATTACATAACATCCATTATGCACAGTTCATGTTCTACTAGTTTAGCAACCATTAAAGATGCAATAAAATATATATTTTTAACAGCCAAAATTAAGGTAAGACAATGAAAACTTAAGCCAATGACACCACTAGTCATTTAGTCACGCAAAAATGGAAATGGAAAAAAATGGGAAAAAAGGCATTTGCGCAATGGAGTTGATGGTGCAATCGGCGCAAACAAAGAAGTATCTTTTCCACCCAACCTAACCAACATAGCGGCTTCAAATACCATAAGTGGCGATTGTGAAAGGTGTGTGCATCTTCCCGCACAGTTTTTATCCTCAGCCGTCAGCCACAGCCAGTGGTTGCCTTCACGCTGGGATTTCACTGCTGCCTCATAGTGGTGACGGCCAATCAGGGGAGGACTGCTATTGCAGTACATAAGTGCCACGTTCCAATGGATACACGTCACAGTGTTTATTTTCTGTCTGTTTTGAACTTTTTGTTTTCCTTCTCTTTCATTGCCTTGTTGCTTCCTCTAGTCTCTTCAATCTCCTCGCGTTTCCAAACACCCGCTTCCTTCTTTGTGGGTACGTAGACAAAAAAAAACATCAAATATTTTTTGGGAATCGAGATACTCTAATTATTTGAATAATGGTTGCAGCCCTACTCTACATCTTTCTTTCTGAGATCTGCTGACAAGCACGGGATGACTGGACTATTGGCCACCATTTATAGGGAGTAATGAAGCCTATAAGAGTCACAGGTGTGGAAATGCAGGCTTGTGACACTATAGCCACGTATACATGGAGCCAAATATTCCAATTCCATTCTGGTTATTTGCTCAAACGGAAAGAATGTAACCTTTGTATACATCTTATTCCGAAAGAAAAGTGCCAATCCGAATGAATATATAATAGGATTCACAGGGGTGGAAAATTCCTTTCCCCAATCCGATTGAGGTTCTTGTATCCGCTCAAATGGAAAGTTGTCAGACTACATTCTTCTTCAAGGTGTTTTTCTTCTTCTGTTGTTTATTGGCGGTTAGCAAGCAGCTTTCGTGTGCATTAGCGCCATCTGTGGAACACAATCTAAACCCTTCTATAAGTCTAGTTTTATTAAAAAAGAAAATATATCTATACAAAACATGTGCGAGCTTAATTATAAAATATTAGCAAGATTGAACTTTATCTTTTCCTGTTACCGGGTGCGTTCTTTCAGCGAATGCTGAGATATGACGTAACACGCAGCTCGAGGCGTTCTTCGATTTAAAAAAATTGAGGCGATCAATCGGCACTGGACTCCTGCAGAAAGTTTGTTTTTGATTCAAACTGAATTTCAAGACTGGACGAACAAAAAACTGGCAATACGGAGTTATTCCAACAAGTGAAAGAAAAACTCGAGGAAGTCGGTCATGTGATGTTGGTATTTATGCTTTACTGCGCATGCCACATTGACTATTCTGGTTTATTATAGCGGCGCATGTAGACACGCAATTGGAATATTCTTTTCCATGTATACCATTGCTTTTGGAAATGTCATTCGGAAAGATTCCATTTGTAAAGAGAAAAACTTCTCATGTAAACGTGGCTTATGATGCAAGAGCTTTTGGGGTGCAATGATTTTCGACTAAAAATGAATGAAATACAGACCTATCTATAGTGCTTATGAACCAAAACACTAGCCACGTTTACGTGAGGAGATTTTCTCTTTCAGAATGGAATCTTTCCGAAAACAATGGTATACATGGAAAGGAATATTCCAATCCCTTGTCTACATGCACCGCTATCATCAAACAGAATCAAACGACTTCCCCAAGCTTTTCTTTCACTTGTTGGAATAACTCCATATGGCCAGTTTTTCATTTGTCCAGTCTTGAAATTTAGTTTGGCTCAAAAACAAACTTTCCGCAGCAGTCCAGTACTGATTGCTGGCCTCCATTTTTTTTTTTTTTGTCCCGTCCAGCCATTAGGGCAGAGCAGATAGTATTGCTGATCTAAATGCCCTTACATGCTAAACAGATTTGCTCTGTGTCAGGAAAAGTGTAAGCTACAACTTCCCTGTACTATGAAATTTTATTTGCCGTTATTTGATTGGGGGGGGGGGGGGGGGGGGGCAGTAGAGAGAGAGACAAAAACAGCAGCAACAACAGCAATTCCCATAACAACAACAGTGACAAACAGGACTGCATCAGTTAAATGTCAATGATGGCTAAGGGTCACAATGAAGATGATATCACTGAAATTAAACAGTCCAACTTTCAACTTACCAGTGGCAATAGTAACAATGAAGACATGAACCGTGATAGTACACACAATTACAGCCATACAGTTGCAGTAATTACAATCTCACTGCTTGACATCGTTATTACTGTAATAATAGCTTACCAATAGCATAGAGAGATCAAGGATAAGATGGTAGATTGTGTAGAGAAGCACCCATGTGCTGTGAGTGCCCATATGGAGGTGTGTACTTCTGTGTGCATATTCATATATGTGTGCGTATGCGTGAATGCATGTGAATGTGTAATTGTCACTGAGAATGACAAAAGGAGAGGGACTGCCTTCTACCACCCAGTAAACCCCGCCCCGCACAGCCAGGTCAAGCCCTCACCGCCAAAGATCCACCGGCCCTGTGGGTGCGGGCAAAGCCAGGGCCGACTCCCCAAGACCTGCCCCCGAAGCATCCCTGGCCTCCATTTTTAAAAGTGAAGAACATCTGGAGCTGCGTGTATCTGAGCATGAGCTGAAAGAATGCACCCGGGATAAATTTGAGCAGGAAAAGATCAAATTCAATCTTGCTAATATTTTATAATTAAACTAGGTACATGTTTTATATAGATATATATTCTCTTTTTTAATAAAACTGGACTTGTGAATGGCGTATAGAAGGGTTTAGATTCCGCTCCACAGATGGCGCTAATGCACACGAAAGCTGCTTGCCAACCACCAATAGTCAACAGAAGAAGAAAAACATGCCGAAGAAGAACGCACCCTGACAACTGAAAGCCATCAGACCAGAGAATTTTGTTTCTCATGGTCTGAGAGTCATTCAGGTGCTTTTTGGCAAATTCCAGACGGACTGCCATGTTCCTTTTACTAAGGAGTGGCTTTCGTCTGGCCACTCTACCATACAGGCCTGATTGGTGGATTGCTGCAGAGATGGTTGTCCTTCTGGAAGGCTCTCCTCTCTCCACAGAGGAATGCTGGAGCTCTGACAGACTGACCATCGGGGCCTTGGTCACCTCCCTGACTAAGGCCCTTCTACCCCGATCGCTCAGTTTAGAAGGCCGGCCAGCTCTAGGAAGAGTCCTGGTGGTTCCAAACGTCTTCCATTTACGAATAATGGAGGCCACTGTGCTCATTGGGACCTTCAAAGCAGCAGAAATTTTTCTGTATCCTTCCCCAGATTTGTGCCTCAAGACAATCCTGTCTTGCAGGTCTACAGACAGTTCTTTTGACTTCATGCTTGGTGTTTGTGCTCTGACATGCACAGTCAACTGTGGGACCTTATATAGACAGGCGTGTGCCTTTCCAAATCATGTCCAATCAACTGAATTTACTGCAGGTGGACTTCAATTAAGCTGTAGAAAGATCTCAAGGATGATCAGTGGAAAAAAGATGCACCTGAGCTCAATTTTGAGCTTCATGGCAAAGGCTGTGAATACTTATGTAAATGTGATTTTTTTGTTTTCTATTTTTAATACATTCAAAACATGTCAAAAAAAACCTTTTTTCACATTGTCATAATGGAGTATTTTGTGTAGAATTTTGAGGTAAGAGATTAATTTAATTCAGTTTGGAATGAGGCTGTAACATGACAAAATGTAGAAAAAGTGAAGCGCTGTGAATACTTTCCGGATGCACTGTATATATATAGGACACTATTATGCTTTATCCACTTTTCTGACCTATAAATGTAGTTAGAATGTTGTATTCTTGTGTTAAACCATGCTTAACGTTTCAGATAATGAGGCTTGCGCATTTGGAACTGAGCCCTGAAAGGAGTTTGGGATGGATCTGAAAGTTAGGTTTCACAGAGTTTTTTCTATCACTGGCTCTCTGTGATGTCAAAGCGTGTCGGGCTTCCTTATATGGTTGTGCGATGTCGCCCATTGACACTCTCTGCTCTCCCCCAAGCAATGTATCTCTGTTTACGTGTTAGCAATGTCTCCCAGGAAGTGTTTATTCGGGTGTAAGGGAAAGCTACATTTGTTTACAATTCTTTGAGGAAATCAGGCACAGGCAGTCAGAGGTCCTGATTCCCTACCAGCAAAAGAAATATATTTTCAAAGTCAGAATGGCAGAACTCCTGCTAGCTTCCACTCAGCCAACTTTCGTCAGGGTTTAATCACCAGTTCAGCCAGTTTGACATGACAGAGGCAAGCCAAAGGAAAAGTTTGTGAGGAAAGAAAATCCATGTGTTCCAAATGTCCTAAGAACATTTTCAACCAACTAATGTGTTCAATACATCCTCTTGTTTGTCTAACATATTGCCTCTGATCTTCTTGCAAGTAGAGCCATGAACGAGTCAATCACAAATCTTTCTTAACCACATAAGATCGTTGTTCCTCCAAAGCCCTGGAGAGATAATCCATCACTTAGTATAAAACTTCTTGCTAAACATTAAAATACGTTGAAAATACAATAATAATGATTCAGCTAATGTCATTGATCGTGGCACAGCACCATGGCAAAATAAGAGGCACCACACGTTAAAGGGGACCTAGTATTAAATTATTATTAAAATGTCAGGCTCTAATAAGCATTATAGAAAGTGGATGGATGGATGGAGTGGTGATGCGCAGTTTAAACAGTTGCAGTCACACAAAAAGCTCACCTCTATTTTATCTGTTTCCAAAGTAGCGTAAATAGTTGGATAAAGCATTTAAATTGTTAGGTTAATTGTGTTACTTTTAAATAAATATATTCATTCATTCATTTTCTACCGCTTTTCCTCACAAGGGTCACGGGGGTGCTGGAGCCTATCCCAGCTGTCTTCGAACAAGAGGCGGGGATACACCCTGGACTGGTGGCCAGCCAATCAAAGGGCACATATAGACAAACAACCATTCACACTCACATTCATACCTATGGACAATTTGGAGTGGCCAATTAACCTAGAATGTTTTTGGAATGGGGGAGGAAACCGGAGTACCCGGAGAAAACCCACGCATGCACGGGGAGAACATGCAAACAGAGATGGCCGAGGGTGGAATTGAACCCTGGTCTCCTAGTTGTGAGGTCTGGCCGCTAACCACTCGACCGCCCCATGTATTTGTATCACTCTGAAGGGGGCATCAAATTAAACGTAGGTTTGTGTCAAATAGTACACATTTTTGTACTTTTGTATTACTTCCATAGTACTACAGTTAGTAGAACTACTATTGGATAGACTACTGACAAGAGATCAGGCAACATTCGGTTCATTCTCTGATGGTTGTTGAACAAAGCTCACTAAATAAATGAATAAATTAGATATAAAAGTGTTATCTATCATATTTGAAAAAAACCTGCAGACGCACTGGCAGGACAATGCAACCAGCAGTCTGACGCCCCACGCAGTCCATCACCCCAGCTTCAAACCCTGAGAAGAAACCCTGAAGTATTGATGCCCTGTTTGAACCCCCTACAATTCCAGCTTCAGTGCAACCAAGCAGCATCCCGCCCACACATACAGACACATGAGCATGCAGCGGCCATCGAGTTGAGTCACAGCTATGGCTCCAACCTGTGTCTGCAGGCGCTCCGAGGCTGCAGTGACAAGTTGAAACAATAGCTGTGCTCTGATTACTCAGAGGCGCTTCCGTTGAGTCACTGCTCAGGGGGACAGCGGCGTCTCGCAAGATAGCATGCTAGCATAGTATAGCTTTCTTACAGTCAATGTAAACACAGTGTAAATGTGAGGGTAAAAGGCAGACTTACCTGTCCACAGCCAGGAGCACTGCACACAAAAGGTCGATCGTCGCCCATTTTTGCAAAGAGCTTGCAATGTAACTGGTGGAGAGGAGAAGAGAACATCATATGTTTCTTGATGTGCCAGTGGTGGACCCTGAGGGGCAAAAAAGTCCTATATGGTGCGGGATGGTGTCTCTTGTAGTTTTTGGTCAGAGCAGGAAGCTGACTGTTATTTAAAAATAACCTTGGCAAGGAGAAACACACAGGGACCAGGGCAGCAGGACCAAGTTTCCCTGGCGATACTTCCTTCACTCAAGGGGTTTTCAGCTGGGCCAATAACAAGCCGTGTCCAAGGAAGACAACAGCAACTGCTTTCAGCAAAGATATCTCCCTCTCTCGCCTCTCTATCTCATTTTGTTTGCGATCCCTCCTCTTATTGCCACACCCTCTCATCACCTATGCAGCCACACCCCCGTCGCCTGCTTGTGTTGTTTTTTTATTTAACACTTGTAGAATTTGTTGTTAGTACTGACAGATGAGCCACAATAAATCCACTATGCAGCCCAGTGGAAACCATTTTCATGTACTGAATGTTGGCAAACATTTGTTCAACAGTTCAGCTTGACCAAAGCATCATTATTATTGACAGGAAAAAGCAGAGAGAAACAAACAAAAACTTTGGATGTCAATAACATTTCTAACTGTTTCTAGTTTTAGTTTGTGGTAATAATACAGATGTTAATGAAATGGGAATATGTATCAGGATTTGCAGTATCAATCAAGCCTATTGATTTCAGTAATGGATGCAATCGCGAAATTGGCGAATTCAACTGACTCTACTGTTAAAGGCAGACTCTCACAAAAATAGACAACCTGTGAATGAAATGCTGTTGCCATTAGTCATCTAGGGCATTACAGTTTTTAAATTGTGTAGTAATGTGTCCAAAGCCCATTCAAAAAGTTAGCGGAATACTGGACAAAAATGTCAGATGATAGTGCATCAATAATTATAAGGACTTTTGAAATGAATGAAGACAGTTTTATTCACTGACACCAAAAGCCCATACCCGACAGTGGTAAAATGTGAAAAAGGTATCTCAGCTTAGTGTTATCAGTGACATATTTTAACTTACTTCAGCATTTTCTATTGTAATATGTCTTTATTGTCATAATATTTGGACTTTTGTATTGTAATATAACTTTTTTCTAACTTTTCCTTTTGTTTTGTTTCTCATATTACAACTCTTTCCAATAAAATCAAATATTTTGAATTTGTGTTTTTTCATAATTTCATTACTTTATTACTAACTCTATTACTAATACTAATACTAATACTTTTTTTGCTGAGGTCCAAAAAAAATTGTGTCGTAAATGGCCCCCGGGCCACACTTTGGACACCCCCGAGGGACTATGAATTCCTTGTTCTCAATACTACCATGTAGATATTTTCCAAAGGCTGGCTTTGACCATGTTTCAGCTGGCTTCTCCAGTAGCTGCGCCTGGAGCTGCAGAGACAAACTAAAGCTCCTCTTGGCTGCGTTTCTAAAAGCTGTCTCCACACAGCACAACTCCCCTTCATGCCGAACTTACCCCAAAAGACCCCACCCTGCACCCGTTATGCACAGTTAAACATTCCATGTGAAAACCAAACTACAAAAGTCAGGATTGACACCAACATTAACTTTCAATGAGAATTCAATTCCGTTCGTGGGGGGAGGAACATTAATGTTTGAACACTCTCAGCTGTCTTGGCTGCCCTAAAAGTGAAGTCTGGCTGCTATTATACAACATTGTCCCACTGACAGCAAGGCAACTAGCAACAAGAATCAAGGGTCTTGCTGCGAATACTAGTACAAACTGGGTCCTGACCAACAAAAAGAAAGCCGATAATCGATACTAATCGACGATGGACTAATGATATCGAAAAGAGCATTGATATACACAGGAAATATACAGTACTACAGTACTCAAATTTAGTAGTGTTTGCTGGTGCTGGAGCCCTGGCTAACTACTTCACACTATGAATCTAGCGTAACAACTCCACACTTTACTCTTCCTTCTGCCTGTCAAATGAAAAGGTGAAGGTGGCATGGATTCCAGTCAGTATCAGCAGATTGTTGCCAACAGTCTTCAAGAATCAGTGACAAAGTTGAAGTTGGCTGGATACTTCCACCAAGACAATGACCCTAAACACTGCTCCAATTCTACGAAGGCATTCATGCAGAGGAACAAGTACAAGTTCTACAACGTTCTGGAATGGCCGTCTCAGTCCCCAGACCTAAATATGATTGAAAATCTGAAAATCTATTATTGCTTGGAAACCATCAAACCTGACTCAACTGGAGATGTTTTGGAAAGAGGAATGGTCCAAAATACCTTCAACCAGAATCCAGACCCTCATTGGAAGCTATAGGAAGCATTTAGTTTTGCAAAAGGAGGATCTACCAAATATTGATGTCATTTTTTGTTGGGTTGCCCAAATTTAGGCACCTGCCTACTTTTGTTGAAATAATTATTGTACACTTTCTGTAAATCCTATAAAGTTAATTTCCCTATTTCCCTTCTCCTCTATCCCTGTGTTGGTCTGCTATATGATATATTTAACTGGAATGGCTGCCACAAGGCTGCATAGAACGCTAGACCCTTAGATGACACTCTGTCTAAAACGGTCAAATTGCTTGATGAAACCAAGGCCCTGGGTCCTTGGTTTGAAGAAACAGTTTTAATCTGTGCAGACATAGGCACAGATTAAAACTGTTGTTTCTTCACACTTGGGAGAGAGGCAACAAGTCGGTGCCAGGAACCTCCCATCCACTGAGCCTATTTGGCCAGAAACTCATCTGTAAACTGTACCCCATCTGCCTCGTTATAGTGATGGTGTCAAGGTTTCCGCTACATGTAATGAGCGTGGCCTGCCGCCATGGCTCAGTAGAAGCTGCCACACCTTGTAAATGAGCTGGGGGGGGTTTTATGCAAATACAATGTTAAGTAATACAGTGTATGGCTGGACATATGCGCTATACCAGGGGTGCCCATTATGGCAATTGCCAAGGTAGCCATAACTGTTATGTCATGTCATTCTGTGCCCTACACACAGAAAACACAACACAGGAAAATTTGCTAATTTCAGCTGGCTAATGATGTCATTGCGATACACCTATTTTGACTACGAAGTAAGGATCGACCGATACATCGCCGATATTTGCGTTCTTTACTTGAATCGGTATCGGCCGATACGCGTGTGGGTTCGCTGATGTATTTTTCCGCTGCATGACTTACAGACAGGCATCTGCGGGGCAGTTTTGGTTTGGCGAAAGACCCTGCAACACACGCAGTCACGGTAACCCTACCACACTGCAAGAGTGGCGAATCGCAACAAGGGTACATTTTCACCTTTTAATTAGCCTCTAACAGTTAAACTTAGTTGAAATATTGCCACCTGCTCTGAAATAGGAAACATGAACGCCAAGTGCATGCAATATATGTGCTTGAAAATATAGTTTAGTTTGTGGGTGTGAAAATCAGGAATGCTGCTGAATGCTTCATCTTTAAGTGCCTACCGTTGGAATTAGGGAGTTGTTGATTGGAGGCTAATATGTACAGCTGTTACCAACACCGCTTTAATGGCAACCTTGGCAATTCAGTCCCATGGTGTTTGGAGGAGTTTCATTCAGCCAACGCCGGGCTGAGGTTAAATGCGTGTCGTGTTATGTGTGTGCGGTCTCGTCGAGCACGCACGTACACACGGAAGGAATTGGAGCAGCCGTGTCTGCTATCAGAGGTCTTTAGCGTGCACAACACGAACTTTAATGATGAGAGAAATGTTTTATATATCTTACTAAATTGTGTCAGTGTGATGTGTTTGCGTTGTGGAGGTGGGGGGGTGTGTGTCTCACTGCGGAGGAGCAGTGATCGATGCTGGATAAAACAAACTACGATAGAAATGTTTTGCACATAGCTGAATATTTATACCTTTTAAAGTTGATAATGCAGTTTAAATGTGTGTTTAAGAAAGCTGAATCCTACTGTGTTTACATTTCAATAAGTATTTGTTTAAACTTGAGACCTGTAATATTTGTTATCATTGTCATTTCTTCATGTAACTTGAGGGAGCAAAAGCAGTATCGGCCACAAATATCGGCCCAAGCTAAATCTGCCATCGGCTAAGGGTGATGGAAAAAAAAAACGGTATCGGCATCGGCCGAAAAAAACCATATCGGTCAATCCCTACTATGAAGCGCTCTAAAAATAAACCTGGTTCTCTTAAGAACTTAATTGTGTGTTGCACTATTAAAGGGGACCCATGATTTTTTTCCGCCCTTTGAATCGAGTTGTGGACTCAGTCCAGTTGTGGACAGCTACACACCATAACCAGCACAGAAAGCTTTCTAGATCTTCCAGAATCTGGACCTATTCCAGTTGTATTTCTATGAATTTCATGCTTCCTGTGAAAACGAGCTGATTTCACGGCCCATTTCCAGGCAGCTCACTCCGCTGTGGTTCGCCACACTCCCAAGTGCTCAGAAGTGTGTTGTGTTAATAATAGGATAATAAATAGGATAATATTAATCATATGATAATCTTTTTTTAGAATGTCCACTTTTAACATACAGCCATTTGTGTTGGATCTGGAATCGGATCCGGAAGTAGACACTGGACAGTCTAAAGTTTCTCAAGGAAAGAGGTTACTTCAAGATGTCTCTCAATGGTATAGCTTTAGCATTTTAGCGTTAGGTATTCTACCGCAATGTTTTTCAACCTTTTTTGAGCCATGGCACTTTTTTTACATTGTAAAAATCTTGCAGCACACCACTAACCAAAAAAGTTACAAAATGTCACCATGACCTCTCATGTGCCTCACTACTTCCAGAGGTAGGGAACCTATGGCTCGGGAGCCAGGTAGGGCTCTTTTGATGACTGTATCTGGCTCTCAAGCATTTCTTACCACAATAAAAATTTATTTTTGCTAACATTTTAAAGTAAACCATCACAGAAATGACTGTTAAAAATAATATTCAAAATCAACAACTTTCTTATGCATTTTAATTTGTCCATCTATATTCTGCTGCAATACGGCCAACCATATCTATCTTTCCTGATGATATTTTCCAGGTCAAACACCAAAACTTGATTATTATTGGGTAATGCTGTAGTCTACCTCGGTCATTGAGATGTCAAAAAAACATGTAAATGTAAACTTTCCTCCTTTAGTCAAATAGCTAAAGCTGCAGAACCAAGCCTTCTGACGAAAATGGCCAAAAGAATGAAATACGTCTACGGAGTACGGTGCAAAACTATGCAGCAGCAGAAGTTGTATTAATGGCAACAAGTATTTGATTTATTATTAGACACTGCGCTGCTCACAAAAGTGTGCTGGCCACACCCCATTGGCGTGGGGTAGTGTGCCTGGTCTACGTAATTAGAGCCCATTATCTAAAACTGTCTTACATAAAAATGCACACATTTTATTGCATTCAATGTTTAAAAAAAATTTATATGGCTCTCACAGATACACATTTTAAAATATCTGGCCTTCATGGCTCTCTTCGCCAAAAAGGTTCCCGACCCCTGACTACTTTTATTGGCGGAACGAGGCAATCATCTACATGTTGCCACACAGACGGATATTACATTGCTCTTGCAGAAAATGATTAATAAATGTAATTTTTTTAAATTATATTTGATAATTCCTCATGGCACACCTGACGATTTCTCACGGTACACTAGTGTGCCGAGGCACAGTGCTTGAAAATTACTGTTCTAAAGCATCAGTAACATGATCGTTGCATGTTTTTTGCTGGACTACCGGTGTGTAAAAACTTTGGTAGACGCACCGATTGTTGTGGAAAACAGCTATTAGCAACCCCGCTCCTTGTATGCACACAGACCACTGCTTTTGTTCCATGACTTACACTAAATAAACAGTTAGGACCCTGATAAACTGTTACCTACAGTACCTACAGCTTGCCCTTCTGACTCTTCCACAACACCAAGTAACGTTGGAAAGGCGTAGGGCTTCAGCAAGTTTGTGGGCTAGTCCAGCTGCAGCTAGTCCAGCTAGTGGCCCATGTTCACTAAACAGTCTAGTGTGAAATGCTCTTGACTTGACCCATCTGTGACATCACAAACCTCCAGTTTGACCACGCCCTCTGAAACACAGTGTTCAGAGCCATCCCAAACTTCTTTCAGGGCTCACTTCCAAATGTGCAAACCTCATTATCTGAACCTTTGGCATGGTTTAACACTAGAATACAACATTCTAACTCCATGTATATCATATCATAGGTCCCCTTTAAAATGTAGAGCCCTAGGAAATCTGGAGTATTTTCCCCCCAAATTATATTTTACTTTTAAACTTCCATTTTAATTTGTTAATTCTTTGTAATATTTTTTATTTGTAATATTTACTCAGTTGCTAAGAATGCACCACATGGATGTCCAACAGATACACTTATTTTTATATTGTTATTATTACATTGTGCTTTTTTTTGGTCTTATATGGTACTATATCTGTATGTCAGAACTGTACTTTCAAGGGGGGAAAAATGTTGGCAATATCAATAAAATTCAAATTAAAAAGGCAAAGTCATTTATTTTTTGCATCAAAAACATATTGAACCATAACGCAAAAGTATTGAACCAAAGTGAATCATGAATTTTGTGTATCGCTACACTCCTAATACATCTTTGGGATTGGGTGTTCGGCTTGGAAAAAAACATATAAATAGACCTTTGGTAGCAAATTAGTTAATAGGGGTGTCACATATCTTGCATGTTATTTATGTCTAGAGGGTTCTACTAATGTTAAAAACATTGTATTTTACAGGTTTTCTATGCTCTATTAAAATATTCGATTCATAAGTAAGGACTCCTACTTTGGAGTCACGGTCGGTCTGTAACCGCTTAAGCAGAATAAACATGGGATTACTGTTTCGCCAAAGTAACAATAGGTCCACTCCAATAATAACACAAGAACGAAATGTATGTCACAAAGTCAACTGACTTCATTCTGAACGTGAAGACGCTCACCTCCCAGACCGCCAAGGCCGCAGTAACATCGCCTTGGGGTTGTCCGCTACATTGATGGAGAGTAAACAATTACTCAATTTAGTATTAAACATAATTGTATTCCTATTGTGCATAGCTTTATTATAAAGCTTAACTTTGTTTTAGTCTTGTATGACTGTGAAGAGTGTTAGATATTTTAATTATCATTGTCTGTAAAGTTAATCAAGGTTTCATGATGACAGTCTGACTTAAATTTAAAGTTAATAAAAAGGTTTTATGATGATGACACTTGACAATATTAAATACGCCTATTTTCACCTCTTTCACCCAGGTGACAGGGAAGCCTTTAAAGTACATTGTTTTCTTCCCGTTAAGCTGCAGCCAGAGTCCCTCGGTTTAACTTGGGTTTCTCCGACTCAGCAGGTGGAAGGGAACAAACAAGCCCCCACTATAACAAGCCACAGCCTCCAAGTGTTTGATGCAGCTTGCTAGGAAACTGACTAAACAAACCGTATTAATAGCTCAGACTGCAGCCCTGATGCCGGCATCTGATGCTTGAATTGCCAAAGGGTAGGGGAGACCCCCGCAATACGAACATAATAAGGGCGGAGGGGAGAGAACAAAAGTTGGCTATTAGTCAACCCAGGCATCCTGAGGTCCTGTTAACGTGGGTTGCAAACTTAAAAGCTCGAGGCTGCAGCTAGGCGTGTACATGTGTTGATGTCAGCAAGTGAACCTGAGATTTGGACAATGCAACAAATGAAATCCTACACCCACAACTGCATAAATTGTGGGGTCTGAAAGCTAAATTCATGCAATGCTACCACTTATAGCAACAAGACAATGAAGAAATATACAAATGTAGCTCATTTTCAAAAATTGTGACATGCAAAGGGGAAAAATCTACTTAATTTGATATTTTTCAATTAACAAATCAGTGTTGTAGTACAAAAATCATAATTCTTCATTTGCAATCAGTGTTGATTAGTAAACAATATGAAACAACATGGTGGTGTCACAATATGCATTCCCTGCTGTAGCCCCCCCAAGGAATTGGAAGTTAGTCAAACTGTGCCAAAAACATGACCTACATTCCTAATGAAGGTGCTGACATGTATATGGTTGCATCCTGGGGCTCTGCATCTCATGTATCATACTAAACATCTATCATGAGACTTGGGTTCAAGTTTGCAGTTTGATCTTGAAGACACACATATACAGATGTACAGTGCCATTAAAAACACCAAGTTCGTACACTAAGCCATTCAATAGCTTCCTAGTATAGTATAGTATTTGAAACTACGGTCTTTTTTAGCCTCCATCAATTTCACACAATTTTAGCCCCGCCTTTTACCGTAACACGGCCGCCTGTTCTGTCTCTCAATTGGCTTATAAGCACGCCAATCAACAACATCTAAAGCAATCAAAGCTCCCTGAGGCTGTCACTTGGCTCTGCTAGCAGAAGCTGATTGGCTAAAAACCCGAAGTCAACTTTTTGTATCCACGAAAAAACTAATGGCTAACTGCTGTTGCTAACAGGCCAAACGCTCAATCGGCATGGCTAATAACACCGTTTATGACAACGTCAAATAAATGTTCATTTACACACATCCAAGGAGAAGTGGTGTATTTGAGATACTTTACGCAACGTCACACTGAGTAAAGTTGTGGAAAGGAAGCTAACTTGTTAGCACACTTGGGTTCAAAGCGACTCGGAATGAAAGGTTGTAGTAGCCACTCCAGTTGGAATACTTAGGCCGACATGCACTTTTAAACACAAACAACAAGGAAAACAGCCATTGTAGCGTAGCATAGCATGAAGGACAAATCCAGGTCGAATTAAAATGTTAATAAAGTGTTTACAAACTCACTCTTGCGCCCCTCTTTTTGGCTCTCTCGCCTCTGTCCTGGAATTTGACACTCCCCTCGACGTCGAGTTACCGCGAGAACTCAAGTCGTTGTCGCGATTTGTCCCAGGCATGTACAGTCAATGGAAAGTGTGTATTATTTTTTTGTAAAAAAAAAAGAAACCCCGCAATTATTACATAATGAATATGATTAAAAATCTAAGTAACTGTATTGTATACTTACGTAGACTGTATAAGGGCATTATGTGTGTATACATTGTACAAATTAAATACTCCCATATAAAATTAATGTGTTATGAGATAACGTCGCTGAGTGATATTATATTATAATATCATTATATTATGACCATATAATGACCATATTATGATCTATATAATATTAGATAAGTTATTAATGGACCTTCTGTTTATTTGTATTGGTGAGATTTTATAGTCTTGGCTACTCGTGGGGTCGTGGGGGGGCCTCCAATAGATCATTTTTTGCATCAGTATTAATAAGGATACGCAATTGTCGTTTCATTCCAAACCTATGGCAAAAAGGTCACATGGGCGATATGGGCGTGTGGACGTGGGGGAGTGGGAAAATGGGGCTTTTAGCGGCAAGTGGCTGAAAAGACGTGGACTTACCTGTGTCGGTGTGCCTGATAAATGAAGTATGTTTGTTCGGCATGGGTGGATTGTTGAACCATGAAAAGTTGTGTTGTCTCCTCATTAAAGAGACCTTTGCTTTGTCTCTGTGACGCTGCTGCTGACTGTGACGTGTACAGGAACCCCCTCTTTTGAATGGATCCATGCGGGCGGAAATGCACTAATATGGGCGAAATAAAGGCCAAAACAGCAACCAAAAATGTGAGCGAAAGAGAAGGAGAGCACAGCAGAGTTAAACGGCGTCTTGTGTGAAATGCTGCTTTTGGAACGGAGCTGACAGATGATGAAAATGGAGTTCCTTTTTGAGGATAAAAGCTGAAAGGCACAAAGAGATGCTGGGACATTAAAGGACGCCTGATTAATAATTACCCATATAAATAATAACACCTGATGAAGAAACATTCCTGCAATATTGCGTCTGAGAGCTCGATGACACATTTTCATATAGATCATACGCACATTATATATTATACGGTATATTGTTATATATTAATTAGACTATCATTATGTCATCCTTGTTGCATACAATTCTACAAAGTCATGTATGGAATGTTGAGTCAAATTAATGTTTGTACATTTGTGTGAAAACAATTGTTTAATACTACTTTTATATTATACATATATATGTGTGTGTGTGTGTGTGCGTGTGTGTGTGTGTAAAAGTAATAATCTGGCTCGAAATGA
This sequence comes from Doryrhamphus excisus, assembly GCF_037039965.1. Lineage (NCBI taxonomy): Eukaryota > Metazoa > Chordata > Actinopteri > Syngnathiformes > Syngnathidae > Doryrhamphus > Doryrhamphus excisus. Next base: position 10,786,426 of record NC_136373.1, read on the forward strand.
GCAGGAGTGTCATCTTTAGCTAATAGCTTGTGTGCAGATTCCAAGTAACACTATTTCCTTTATTGACATAAATCACTTCCGTCATTGCCAATCACAACTTTTTAGAAAGCCACAAGATGCATGAAGAAAAGCGGACATACTTCAATGCACACAATTATTGGCAAGGCCGGTTCTGTCACCATTTGTGAGACCCAAAAGAAGCCCTGCAAGTTAAGGGGGTGGGGAAAATAATAGCTTTTACTAGTGACGCATGGCACCCATTCTCGGGCGTTGGTGATGTACACTTATTTGCACCATATAACAAAATAGTTCATGACATGGCCAGGACCAAAAGGACGTGTTTCCAAGAGTAAAAGACTCTACTGTATAAAAGTTACCATGCTGCACATTTTTCACCTACCTGGAGAAGAACAAGGACATTGCTACAGTGAATCCGGAAAGTATTTACAGCGCTTCACTTTTTCTACATTTTGTCATGTTACAGCCTCATTCCAAACTGAATTAAATTAATCTCTTACCTCAAAATTCTACACAAAATACTCCATTATGACAATGTGAAAACATTTTTTTTTGTTTTTTTTATTAAAAATAGAAAACAAAAAAATCACATTTACATAAGTATTCACAGCCTTTGCTTAATACTTTGTTGATCCACCTTTGGCAGCAATTACAGCCTCAAGTCTTTTTGAATATGATCCCACAAGTTTAGCACACCTATCTTTAGGCAGTGTTGCCCATTCTTCTTTGCAATAAGTCTCAAGCTCCATCAGGTTGGATGGGAGACGTCTGTGCACAGCCATTTTCAGATCTCTCCAGAGATGTTCGATCGGATTCAAGTCTGGACTCTGGCTGGGCCACTCCAGGACATTCACGGAGTGGTTCTGAAGCCAATCTTTTGAGATCTTGGCTGTGTGCTAATGTCTACTGTCTATATGGTCAAGGTACATGACCAGTCTACTGAGGTCAAAAGCGCTCTGGAGCAGGTTTTCATCCAGGATATCTCTATATATTGCTGCATTCATTTTCCTTCTATCCTGACTAGTCTGCCAGTTCCTGCTGCTGAAAAACATCCCCACAACATGATGCTGCCACCACCATGCTTCACTGTAGGGATGGTATTGGCCTAGTGATGAGCAGTGCCTGGTTTCCTCCAAACATGGCGCCTGGCATTCACACCAAAGAGTTCAATCTTTGTCTCATCAGACCAGAGAATTTTGTTTCTCATGGTCTGAGAGTCATTCAGGTGCTTTTTGGCAAATTCCAGACGGACTGCCATGTTCCTTTTACTAAGGAGTGGCTTTCGTCTGGCCACTCTACCATACAGGCCTGATTGGTGGATTGCTGCAGAGATGGTTGTCCTTCTGGAAGGCTCTCCTCTCTCCACAGAGGAACGCTGGAGCTCTGACAGAGTGACCATCGGGGCCTTGGTCACCTCCCTGACTAAGGCCCTTCTTCCCCGATCGCTCAGTTTAGAAGGCCGGCCAGCTCTAGGAAGAGTCCTGGTGGTTCCAAACGTCTTCCATTTACGAATAATGGAGGCCACTGTGCTCATTGGGACCTTCAAAGCAGCAGAAATTTTTCTGTATCCTTCCCCAGATTTGTGCCTCAAGACAATCCTGTCTCGCAGGTCTACAGACAGTTCTTTTGACTTCACGCTTGGTGTTTGTGCTCTGACATGCACAGTCAACTGTGGGATCTTATATAGACAGTTATTATATTTCCAAATCATGTCCAATCAACTGAATTTACTGCAGGTGGACTCCAATTAAGCTGTAGAAAGATCTCAAGGATGATCAGTGGGAAAAAAGATGCACCTGAGCTCAATTTTGAGCTTCATGGCAAAGGCTGTGAATACTTATGTAAATGTGATTTTTTTGTTTTCTATTTTTAATAAATTCAAAACATGTCAAAAAAACCTTTTTTTCACATTGTCATAATGGAGTATTTTGTGTAGAATTTTGAGGTAAGAGATTAATTTAATTCAGTTTGGAATGAGGCTGTAACATGACAAAATGTAGAAAAAGTGAAGCGCTGTGAATACTTTCCGGATGCACTGTACATCTGTACAGAAGACCGGCATTCCAGGGTCCTCTGGTTGCTTGAAGCATACCACTATGATCTGGCACCAGATCCAAACGGCTGATGCCTTTGGATCCGTTTCCTACAACCTGCTCCACCGATTTTGATGACCTGCAATGGCAGCATGAAGAAGTAGGCATCATGGCAGAAGTTGGCATTCACGGATCCCACCAAAGAGGCCTACAAACAAAAGAAACTGCACTACACAGATCTGGCAACAGATGCACATCAACAAGGATGGAAGGTCAAGATCTATCCAGCTGAAGTAGGATGTAGAGGCTGTGTGGCTTCTTCTACTGTCAGGCTATCAAAGACCTTCATTCAGGGACAGGCTCCATGACGATGTCGTTTCAGTGTGAGGCAGCTGAAAGGAGCAGCAGTGGCTACGCATCAAGCACAAGGTCCCTTGCTGGGCTCCAAGCAGAGGGGGGAACATACCTGAGATGCTCTCTGGAGGTGTCAAACAGCAATGAAGGGGCGTGTCCACCTGACAGCTATTGGCACAAAGGACATTTCCCATCATCCATCCATCTTCTATGCCGCTTATTCTCATGAGGGTGGGGGTATGCTGGAGCCTATCCCAGCTGACTTCGGGTGAGAGGTGGGGTATACCCTGGACTGGTTTGCTGCTCCTAGGTGGAGAATGGACTGAGGAACTGCATGGATTACCAAGGCCTTTACTTTCATTAAAGCAGGCATGAACAAGATGTATTAGTTTATACAACACAAAGCAGGACTTTTGCACCAACACAGATACATAGGGAAAGCTTATCAATAGAAAATGTAAACAAAGTTTTTGTCTTGTTTGTATTTCAATGAATTGATTTTGAAATTATGAGCTGAGGATGATGGGGAATAAAGCCATTCATCCTCTGTGGCGACGAAAGCCTTGTTTCATGAAAGCCAAGCCAAGGTAACACCAGCAGATCAGCAGGCAAGTCATCATGCTACAGGACATCAAACCCAACATTGCTGCTGTTCCCGTTTGCCGTTTTAACCTGTGTTAGTGTAAAAGACATTGACATGAGATGACCCCTGGCTTCACGTCTCTCAGACATCCACAGGCACTCACATTCTTCAGCTAAAAGCATTTTCATTTGGCACGACCAAGATATGACTCGTCTCTGCTGACAAAAGACAATACTTGGTTGATACATTTTACGTGTCCGATGAGCGGACATGGCTTCGCTGACTAAAAGCAACCGTGAGAGCAGTTCAAGTGCACCAAGTAAAGTGTTGAGGACCATACGGGTGCATGGAGTTCAAAGGTGCCTACATTTAGTGTGTTGGATGGTAATATAAAAATCATAATAATATGTTCAAGTCCTGGTACTGGAAAGTTGTAATTGTGATGCTAACGAGCCAAGCGCATCATTCCAAAGGAGGGGACATTTAGGATTGAAAGATCCTTGCACCAAGTGTCATCTAATGCCATAATGGAGGTTGCTATGAAATGCTATCTAGTCAGAAGAAGTAGCCTTTGCTCAGTCTCTGAGAAGGAGATATTCCTTAATGATCTCTGGTAAAGGAAGCTCCTTCACAGCAGTGGGGAGGAACTGCACCCCCAGGCTCTGCCGCACAGCGCAGCGCGCCAGAGAGCGAAGCGTGGGTGCCTGAGCCACCATGTTGGTGAGTCTGGCCAGCAGCTGGGGATCCTTACTCAGCTCCCTTGGAAGCGTGCCGTCAGCTCGTCGGATCTCAAAGCGGCCGGCCGCCCTGCTCAGCAGTTCCAGACATTCCTCTTCTTGTTCAGTGCCAAGGCCCCGGGCCAAGAGGGCCACAAGTCGGGAAATGGGGGTCTGACCCTTGAGGTTGGTCACATGTACCTGGGCTCCGTAGTCTAACAGCACTTTCACACTTTCCAGGTTGCCTTTCATGGCGGCCCAGCTCAAAGGCGTGTCGTTGTTGTAGTCCCGAGTATTGGGGCAGGCCCCGCTGTCAAGCAGCGCTCTTACACACTCCGGGTTGTCTTTGAAGGCAGCCCAGTGAAGTGGCGTGTCCTTGTTGCCATCCAGCGCGTTGGGTTGAGCCCCATACTCTAACAGTAGCTCCACACAGCTCTCGTCTTTCTCTGCTGCGTAGTGGAGTGCAGTGCGGTTATAGCCATCCAGAGCATTGACCTGGTGTGGACATTTAACTGCTATTACACACATGACATCACCAGGACACTCACCAGACCACACCAGTATCAGGGTTTGTGCTACAGACACCAATCCCAATCACCCAGGAGTGAAATGGGCACATACTGATGTTGATCACGTTTGAAAATGTTTCAGAAAGTTTCAATGTACTACTGGCTGTACCGGGGTCACCAATGTTCTTTCTCTACTCTTCATCTGACACCATGACTGTAGTTTATCCCCCTTCACTTTTGTAGCCTCAGTTCAACCATCACCCCTAACTGACGGGGGCAATGATGGCAGGACGGTTTCCTCTGGAGCATCCTATAAAGTAGCTTGGTAGGTGAGCTAGATGCTGAACACCTCACATTAAGAAGCGGGTGCTCTACTAAGTCATAGGTTGTGTCCTTATATTGCTAATTCCCATCATGCATTGCTGCACTGCTCTTTTGACTGCCAAGGACACCTATAGAGGTCCAACATGTGGGCACACGTCTGGAAGTAGTTCAAAAACAAGTAAAGCTCTCTAAAGAGATTGAGTTCTAAATCTGTGAATAAATTGAGATATTTTCCCCATGTTATTTTTGGTTTCCTAGAAATCAACAAGTCTTCAGATGTTTGAGGTGTTACGAGAACAAAACATAGGGTCACCGTTCTGCTTGAACCTGCTTCTCTGCTTTTTGGTCCAAATCAGGTGTTTGGCTGAATTCCCCAATGTCCACTGCCCATTTATAAAGATCCAAAAAGGCTAGAAGCAAACTCTTTTTTCTGATGAAAGAAGAGAGTCTAAAGTTCCTTCACACAGTTACAGTCTTTATATAGTAGTCCTAAAACTACAAATATTCTCTGGGGCTTAAAAGTTCAGCAAAATCCCCAGAAAGTAAATGGCTGGCAGTGAATGAGGTAATTCCCATAATGCATCACTGCATGAAACAGCTGTTAATATTACGTGTTAATATTGTTTACTATCCTGTGGAAGTCAACAAACAGCCATTATTATCTAAATATCTGACAACACAGGTGAGTATAGCTCACAATCAATATGTCCAAAACGTTTCCAAAGTCTTAAAGGGAAAGTTGGGATTTCTGACATGAAGCTGTATCGTCTCCATCAGCAGTGACTTGATGCAATACACTGCTGACGGGGCTGGGGCTGTCCTACAACTTCATGTTCAAGAACCATTGTTGTCTTGACTGCAGGTGAGACACAGCTATCCCGGTACCTGCTTGTGTTGCCAGCTTTTCCGACAATAATGGCGGATCAGTGGATAGTATGCTGACGACTAAAGTATATCTGAATTTGTGTAAACTAGGAAAAAGCCAAAAGAAACAAAGAAAAGGTATAAAAAAATGGTGCCCTCACCTTTGTCAGATCGCGTACATGCACACATTAAAGGGTCAGCAACTCATAGAATCTGTCAGTCAGTCATGCTAGAAATGACTGCTATTTTGGGTCATCTATGTGCGGCACTAAAGTGTCAGGGGAGGTGGAATATAGTGGAAAGGGTTTCCAAATTTGTATGCTAAAATGTTGCATACTGCAAGTGCAAACTTCATGTCCAATAATAAGTTCATAAAATAAGAAAGCTGTTAGCGACAATCATTTGATGTTTAATAATGGACATGTTTATTTTGGAAATAAAGGAAGATTAAATAGTGATGATGCTACATCCGAATGAAACTGAAATGTCTCCAGGTTGTATGCATTTGGAAACATTAACATACGTTCAATGGTATATGAATCTACGAACCTTGAAAAGGTAGTTGGGGTTTTTGGACACAACGTTGTGTGACACCCCCATAAGCAGTTAAGTCCTGAGCCCAGTTCTGGTGGGATTTGGGGGCTGAGGAAAGCAGTTCGGTACGACGCAGAGAAAATAACGCAGAGCCATTTGAGAGGTCTGATTTTTTTCGAGCAGGCATTTTTGTGATGAAATATATCATGCTTTTGAAGGCATATTCTTTTCACTGTCCTTAGCACCCAGATCCCACCAGAACTGGGCTCAGGGAGATGGACTTCACTGCTTATGGGGGTGTCATACAATCCATCCATCCTTTTCTATCCATCCTATTTCTACATTCTTGACTAGGAATGACTATAAAATGAATGAACCAATGAATTATCTTCAATATTTCAAGTGAATTAACAAAAGGTTTATGTTTTTGAAATGTGCAGGAGTTGGGGGTACATGGCTTCAGGTCAAATGTCTGAAGGGGAACCTATGCAACAGATAATGTCAGAGTATCTCCCTTGAGTCTGTACACTCCTGGCATTTTAGCAAACATGCATTTTTATCCCAGTATATATTCTCAGAGGACAATGGTATACAGACTAAACTTGAGATATAAATGAGCAGTAACACAGACACTGTAGACCCACCTCCAGTAATGACGCCTATGGGACGTGTATGGGTGATTAAGATGATACGTCAGGGTTGGGCAAACTATTGGACTCGCGGGCCACATTGACTTCGCAAAAATGGTCTGGGGGCCAGACATGCACACTAGTTATACTACTTCGTAATTCGTACAGTCCTGGAATTACTTGTCTTATTTTATCTTGTGTCATTGAAACGCTTGGCCACATGTGGACCCCCGCTCGTAGTTTGCCCATCTGGTGATCTGTACCCGGTCATCTGTACCTACCTCTGCTCCCTTCTCCAACAGCAGCTCCACACAGTCAGCATCAGCAACCATGCAGGCGCAGTGCAAGGGCTTCAGCGTGCCATGCATCCGGTTTACATCAGCACCCTAAGTAGCAGAAGACAGGAGTACATAGACTAAACACATCAATGCAAATATGGAATCAAGACATATTTAAGGCAAGAGCAGACACAATACCTTGCGGATGAGATCCTCCACATTGTCATGCGGAAAGGAGCGAATAGCTGCGATGGTGCGGATGAGCCGCTCGGACAAGGAGTATTTACTTTGAATGCTTTGCATGATGTACCACATAGTAGAGCTCATGTGTAACTGAGGACCATGGCACCCATACGCGGGCGACACTGGGACAGTTTTCAGTAGGAAAAATACAATCATGTCAATTTTTGTAAAAATACAGACGACATTCTGCATGTGTGCTGGTGCGTGATAAACCATCATATCAGTACAGGTACGTCCCTATGTGATAACCAACTGTTCTTAGTGTCATTAAGGCCAAAGCACCTTATGTTTCAGTCTTCATGCTTTTATACATTGATGCCTGTTTGTCCATTTACACAGCAAGAAAGAAATGGGGAAAATAACAATAACATTATATTATAACTCATATTATAAAATGTGAGGCGTGGACTCACTCAAATTAAGAGTGTTAGGCACCATTTGTTTTTCATTTTTATTCACGTTTTATTCACAACCCCCAAGGTCAACTACAGTTCTATTTCTACATATTTCTAAACAATTCCCCATTAATCATTTCCAGAGTCAAACTGTCCCCAGCATTTGAAAGAATTCTCATGCCATCAGTCACAATGAATGAGATTTCTTTTCTTATGTCTACTATTTACACATATTTACCAATATATTGATTATTATGACACAGGTGGAATTGACACAATGTCATATTAGTCAAATAATAGTTGGCTTTGCTAGTGTGGCAACAACGTGCAGACATAAACATGGTTAACAAATCTATGTACAATTTACAAAAGCTACATATACAAATTGCAAGAACCACCGGATTGTAAACAAAAGCCGACGAGCTAAAATTCCTGTCTACTGTACAAGCTATGGCTAACCACCCAAGGATAGCTAGCTCACAAGCTAACCTGCTAGCATCGGGGGACGGCCAACACAAAAGCACAGAATGCACAAATGACACAAATTCTAAGCACTTTTCACCGACCCCCAAGCGACCCTTGCTTTGAATATCCACGATTGGACATCTCCAAGTGAATACTCACCGTTTGTGGAGTCCAAATTGAGGCGTTGACAGGTTGTGGTTGTGACCGTTTGCTACTTGGTTTGACACGAAACACGTCATCGCCTGACCACGCCCCCTTCCGTCTATCCTACCGTCTATCTGGCTGCTTTCCTTCGTGTATGGACTGTATCTAACGCCTTATTAATCACACGATACAGTGCAACATCGATCAATTGATGTTTGTGGTACTGTTCAATTGTTACCAGCAGATGTATGTAAAGCCCGAGTTAACAAGTGTCGAGGCAAGATGGGGTACAGTACAAACTACAACTGGCAGAGGCACTATTGAACTTCACGACAACATGACATTGCATGGTTCATGCAAATATAGAATCATTGCCACGAAATCTTACCCTTCATCATATAACTCAAGTCAAGTGTTCATTCTGAATAGAGTATAGTTTTAGATGATTACTTTTAAGTCACTGAATTTTGGATTGTATCTCAAATA